>NC_090247.1:54810848-54940848 GCF_037325665.1 Littorina saxatilis
GTTCCTTTGAAGTTTCGGTCAACCTGAAAAGCCAAATTATAAAGTTTTGTCGGCCTCTGACGTCACATGACTCAAAGAAGGGAAATCCAATCTCCAATCGATACATATATTTTTTTAAATCCACGTGCACAAGACAAAAACTTTCATACTGGGGGAGCGAGCCAGTCTAAAGAGTACTCGGGTCCAGCGCCAGCGTTTTTTATATTCAGAATTCTTGGCATGTCCGTTTGTGTGCCTGTCTGCCTGCACGTCTGTGTCTGTTTGTGTGCGCCAGTTTCCGTAATGGCCGTTGTGTGTCTTGTTCAAGGGGGGGGGGGGGGGGGGGGATGCGACTTGTACAAACATTGAAGGTGCCAATCACAAGCGAGATGTGTCGGATCCGATGGAGTTCATTTTAGAATTCGTCTATTACACACACACACACACACACACACACACACCCCACCAATCACGCCCTCCGTCACAGGGTTCCCCAAAGTGCTCGTCCCTGCGTCCTGCACGCACTAGAAGCAGAAATCACGTACTAGAAATTCATGTAGGGGGTCCCGGGACGCACTAAACCTGTAAAGAGCGGGTCCCGGGACGCATTAAATTGTCGTTGTCGTGCGTCCCGCAGGTAGATCTACTCTTTTCAGACTGTATTCGTCAGCTAACATTACTAAAAAAAGACTAGAAGTCAAGTTGAAAGTATAATAATAATAATAATAATAAGAACATTTATATAGCGCTAAATCAAAAACTTTCGTTAAAAAGGCTTGCTCTAAGCGCTTGACATCTAAACTAAAACGTCATTCACACTCTTTGCAATGATGTACAAGAACTTCATGTCACACTCTTTCATTCAGTATAGCACCATTCACACAGTTGTTATTCTGTACAAGACAATAAGTTAGTCTAACATTTAGAATGTTCATAAGATGAAAACAAGAGAAAACCAGACTGATTAAAACAACTGCTTAGTACTAACAAAGCATGAATCTTAATGATAACGTAATACATATTTAACTGTTAAGACCATAAAAAAACAACCTTTATGCTAAAATAACTTCGAACTTTTAAGAACTTCTTATAAGATACACAGCATATCTAGATAAACACCAGAATGATAAAACAAAAGGCAACTCGTTAAAACTATTAAATGCATCAATGTCTAAAACACGAAAGACTCAAATATAAGATACACAATTCTCTAGAATTGTTTATTAAAACTGAAACCGACCTGCTCAAAGTAAACCATACCCACCCCCTCCCTACCCACCCTCCTCCTACACTAAATACTAATTATTTCTACTCTTAACTTCCCAACTACACGTTATCCATAAACTATGCACAGGAACATGTGTGTCAGCATTATGTGGCACCGACATGACTTGTGCATATCAAGTATGCGTGTGTGTTGCATTTAACAATTAGGTATAGTTGAAGTGTCCTCCTCAAATAGGCTAGTGATAATAAACCCACTTCATATCACATTATTATTCATATGACATTATTCGGCCACAGGGGGCTTGGGGATCCGGGACTCTTGGGACCCTCTAAAACTCCGCTTTGGGGGTCCATTGACCCTCTAAACATTCTAGGACGGGCATACGAGGGGAGCCCTGCGTCATTACAATTTAAGAGCTGGATTTGTTGATTTTAATACAGTTGGCAAAAGTAAAGCTTTTAACATCTACATTACTTCCTTCTTGACTGGCTCAACGCACAAGTATTGGTGACTGTGAAAGAGGCGGTTGTCTTCACATTTCTCTCTTCATTCCCACGTCAGAAAACTATTTGGTGAGTTATATTTCTGGTTCATTTTAGTGAACAAAAGCTGGCGAGCAAACTTACGTGCTGTTGTTAGCCTTGTGTTAACCAGACAAGAGATCCATTGAGCGCTCTTCGACACTGACATCTGCAAATTTGGTTATCTGTTTTATTTGTTTGTTTGTGTTGTTTCGTTTGTTGTGCGTTTGTTTGTTTGTTTGTTTTTGTTGTTGTTGTTTGTTTGTTGATTTTCGCAAATTCTTTTTTGTCATCGTCATCATGGTTGTTGTTGTTGTTGTTGTTGTTGTTGTTGTTGTTGTTGTTTAAAAAAAACTTTTTTGGGGACGTTTTTGTTGTTTTTGATGTTGAGGTTTTTGTTTGTACATGCACTTGCTGTTTTTTTCAAAGTTAAACTGAAATATAGAAGGATAGTTGTAATGAATTTTTATAGATTCTCTCTTTCAGCTTGTTGTTTAATTGTTGGTTATGCTTGATAGTATTTTTTTTTTATCTTCGTTTATTCGTTCTGGATTTTATCCCCCCTCCTTTAATTTTTTCTCTTTCCTTCTTCCGAGTCTATGCTTTGCACTTTCTGTGGTTTTAGTGACATTGGTACTCTTCTCTCGTGAACTTTTGTCAGAGAGAATTGAGTTTCTTACAAGACCAACTTGAAATCTCAAGTTCCAAAATGATCCAAAAGTTCACGTGACTTGACATACACCGGAAAAAAAACACTTGAGCTGAAGTTTGACACAGAGCTGAAGTTTGACACAGAATGGTCTCTGTCGTCATAATTGTTCGGGTTGTTTCTTGTGTGCTTTTGTAGTGTGGGTGTATACATATGCATATGCTAATCTAACATCAAATTCAGTCTTCGAAACGATTTATACAAATATATGGCGAGATTCCTTAGAACAGTTGTATTACTGGAAGATACTAACAAGACCATCTTAAAACTACAGGGATGTCTACAATATTTCTGGGGAATATACAATTCTATTATATCTGCAAGTGCAGGGCAGGGAAGCAGAAAATGAGTTTCATCTTCAAGTGAAGACTGACACATCCGACAAATCATACTATCCAAATTATTAAATTTATATCTTTGAGAATGGACAGCAATCTCAGATACACTACCACGGGCGCAGTGGCGTGGTGGTAAGACGTCGGCCTCCTAATCGGGAGGTCGTGATTTCGAATCCCGGTCGCTGCCGCCTGGTGGGTTAAAAGTGGAGATTTTTCCGATCTCCCAGGTCAACTTATGTGCAGACCTGCTAGTGACTTAACCCCCTTCGTGTGTACACGCAAGCACAAGACCAAGTGCGCACGGAAACGATCCTGTAAGAAGAAAAAGAAGAAGAAGAAGAAGAAGAAGAAGAAGAAGAAGAAGAAGAAGAAGAAGAAGAAGAAGAAGAAGAAGAAGATACACCACATCTAAATCTAACAAGGGCACGCATCTCTATATTAACACACACAGGTTCTCAGTTTTTAACAGAACTTTAGAACTGAAGCAGTTTTGTGGACATCAACATAGCAGGTAAGACTTTTGAGAATCTACCTTGCATCGCAGTGTTATTCTGTTCTTTTCTATTATATTCTATTCAGTACATGTACCAAAACAATTTTCTCCAAACAGTATTTTAAAAAAATGTAATGTTCCCAATTATTAGTTTAATTTGTTTCGTGTCATTTGAGAGTGTCTGTTTGCCTGTCGTTTTTCTGTCGTTTTTCTGTCTGTTTGTCTGTCTGTCTGTGTCTGTCGCGTCTACAAACACCTATTAATTTTACAGACATTTCTTCAGGATTTCCGTACTTTATATACCACAATGACGTCATCAGTTGCCAAAGGTGTGGTCATCCTCATGACGCTGGCTCAAGCGTTGGCTGACTGTGACAGAAACACAGGACCAAGCGGCACCGTAGAGTGCATTTACGTACCTAGATACAACAATGAGGGCCAGTGGGGCACCTGTCTAACCGATGCGTACATCCAGTCCAAATCAAAAGGTAGGGGAAGGCTGGTAATATGGACCACTTTTTGTTTCATGCTGATAAAGGTGAATGCTCGCCCTAATAGGCTTGAGGTTTGCTGGTCGATGTGAATGCGTGATATATTGTGTAAAAACATTCCATCTCACACGGCAGAAATTAATATGTAAATCGCCGTGAGCTTTTGTGAGAAGGGGCGATTAATAAATGTCCATTATTATTATTTAAGTTATTGAGACATCCCAGTGCACTAAGGGATTTATAGAGCAAATCGAGAAAATTCATTATTGAACGAAGCGCATAGCGCTGAGTTCAATAATTATTTTCGAGATTTGCTCTATAAATCCCTTAGTGCACTGGGATTGTTTCAATAACGATATTGTCAGTACCGCCCACAGAATACATATAGAACAGAAGCGGCATTCACGTCTTCGGGATGTTCCGTGATTTTCCGGAAAACCTCGGGCCGCCATTTTCTTATGTTTGCACGGAGGCTTGTAAAAATGTCGCTCTCCAGAGAGAAGTGTCCGAGAGGACGGCATATAGAGAATACTACATGGCTTGCTGTGTCGTACCAGATTTACACGAGTTTATTTTTTTACAGTTAGTCAAGTTTTGACTAAATGTTTTAACATAGAGGGGGAATCGAGACGAGGGTCGTGGTGTATGTGCGTGTGTGTGTGTGTGTGTGTGTGTGTGTGTGTGTGTGTGTGTGTGTGTTTGTGTGTTTGTGTGTGTGTCAGTGTGTGTGTGTAGAGCGATTCAGACTAAACTACTGGACCGATCTTTATGAAATTTTACATGAGAGTTCATGGGTATGATATCCCCGGACGTTTTATTATTTTTTGGGATAAATGTCTTTGATGACGTCATATCCGGCTTTTTGTAAAAGTTGAGGCGGCACTGTCACACCCTCATTTTTGAATTAAATTGATTGACATTTTGGCCAAGCAATCTTCGGCAAAGGCCGGGCTTCGGTATTGCATTTCAGCTTGGTGGCTTAAAAAGTAATTAATGACTTTGGTCATTAAAAATCTGCAAATTGTAAAAAAACATTCTTTTTTATAAAACGATCCAAATTTACGTTTATCTTATTCTTCATCATTTTCTGATTCCAAAAACATATAAATATGCTATATTTGGATTAAAAACAAGCCCTGAAAATTAAAAATATAAAAATTATGATTAAAATTAAATTTCCAAAATCGATTTAAAAACACTTTCATCTTATTCCTTGACTGTTCCTGATTCCAAAAACATATAGATATGATATGTTTGGATTAAAAACACGCTCAGAAAGTTAAAACGAAGAGAGCTACAGAAAAGCATGCTATGGAACACAGCGATCCCACAACCGCGTTAAACAGGCTCGTCAGTTTCACTGCGTTTTGCACGAGCGGCGGACTACGGTCATTGTTAAAAAATGCAGTGCGTTCAGTTTCATTCTGTGAATTCCACAGCTTGACTAAATGTAGTAATTTCGCCTTACGCGACTTGTTTAAATATTGAACTGTTACCACACAGAAATTGTCACTCATCTGGGTCATTGTCTGACTCGTGTTTCCTCATAGAAATATCCAACAACAATATCCGATTCACATTATGCCTTACATCGTTCAACTTAATGTAAATCTAAATATAGGTCCCTGGTGCCACACATTCTAGGCGTGATGGAAAATTACCATGCACCTGCCGCCGGAGAAGACAGGCACAATGATGACCCCACTGTGACCCCAAAATGTGACGCGGGTCAACCAAACTAGGGTCACATCGGAACATTGTCAAACCCTTCAAGTGTTTTAAGTTTCAAAGCTCTAGCTTCACAAACGCCCGAGATAACGTCAATGTTGACTTATTATGAATCGCACGTGACCCCCTGTGACCCCAAAAGTTGACGAGGGTCAATCTAACTTATGTCAAGTTGGTATACGGTAGATTATCAATCCCTAGATATCTGCAAAGTATCAAAGCTCTAGATTAAAAAACATCCGAGATAACCTCAAAGTTAAGTTTTTATGCACCGAACATGACCCCACTGTGACCCCAAAATTTGAGAGAGTCAACCAAACTTTGTAAGATCATCAAACTCTGACAGCTAGTGTACACAGTTTTAGAGGTCTCGCTTGAAAAACATCCGAGATAACCTCAACGTTAAGTTTTTGTGACACGAACATGACCCCGCTGTGACCCCAATATTTGACGAGGGGCAACCAAACTGGGGTCACTTTGTAAGATCATCAAACTCTGACAGTGTACACAGTTTCAGAGGTCTAGCTTGAAAAGCTTCCAAGATAACCTCAACGTTAAGTTTATTATAAAACGAACATGACCTCGCTGTGACCCCAATACTTGACGAGGGTCAACCAAACTGGGGTCACTTTGTAAGATCATCAAACTCGGACAGTGTACAAAGTTTCAGAGGTCTAGCTTGAAAAAACTTCCAAGATAACCTCAACGTTAAGTTTAATTATGAAACGAACATGACCCCGCTGTGACCCCAATACTTGACGAGGGTCAACCAAACTGGGGTCACTTTGTAAGATCATCAAACTCGGACAGTGTACAAAGTTTCAGAGGTCTAGCTTGAAAAACCTCCGAGATACCTCAACGTTAAATGTCAGTGTTTTGTCCACGGGGGGACGGCCGGCCGGCCGGCCGCCTGGGCCAGGCCCGGGTGGACATACAACCGGACACATAAGATTCGTAATACTCACCAATTACTCAGGTGAGTCAAAAACCGGAAGGTTTAACCCCCTAAAGTCGACTTATAAATAACCTTTTCAGTGTAGTGAGTGGCTTATACCGAGACAGCTGGAAACACAACAACATGGCGGACGCTGTGACGGCCTTGAACCAACTTTTCGCCCTTGCGAAGAGGCGTTAATTGCCGCTTCTGTTCTAAATGTATTCTGTGGTACCGCCAGAGAAAAAAGAAGATTCAAAACGCACACTTTGCTACGCGCATTTGGATAGGCGTAGGCTAACTGTGTGGTCAGGTCGTATACAGTAGGATCTACTTTTGTTGTCGGCTGTGCGTTCGTCACACGCAAACTCTTGTTTTAATTTCTGTTGGTAAATTCCAGTGTAGCGTTAAGCTAAAAAGTGATGATCTTTCATAGAGACCTCATTTTAACTCGGAGAAAGGACTATGCTCTTAATTATTTGCGATTCGAAACCTTCATCGAGCTTCGACAGACTTGACTGTGCAGAGTTTTGCCCCTTGCCAAGGTCGACGGAAAACACATTTTCAAAATAAATGATTCTCGTGTGCATGGTATCTTCACTCATCGGGGAGTCTGGTACTAAATATGAACGTTAAGAATGCTCTGAACCCTACACGTATTATATACCCATCGTTTTATCGTTCACATTTGCCCAACAAGTTAATTTGCTGAACGGGATTTATGTCGTCTGCTAGTGCTACGCACTGCACTGAGTCTCATTTCAAAAACAAAAATTGCTCGTCTCGTTGCACTGAGTCTGCAAGCACGAGGCAGGCTGGTAATAAGTCTTATATATGGTAAGAACGTTCTAAACCCTACACGTTTTCGTTTCCGATTGTTCTTGCCTTGAAATAATAATTCGGAAACCATTCATTTACTGAACAAATGCAGTCGTATTTCAGTGTAGTCTGCTACGCCGGTGCTGATCTAGCTGCTTGTCTACGTTATCGAAATAACACTTGTGTTTTCTGTTAGATGCTGGGATTTGTATACTAACTCATCATTTGGTAATGTGGATAATAAGCTACATGCCACTAACATGGCATAATTATGAGAGGAATCTTCGCAAGTCGAAACTGAAAAATTAGACACAGCAGGTTCTATTTTTAGATCAGTGGCAACTGTAGGCGGCACAGGCGCATGCAATCTGTCAGAAAAAACCCCACTTCTGCTTTTAATTAAAAAGCAGGAAATTTATGGTCATAATCATTGGTATTGTGGAGAATATAAGCTACATGTCATTAATTAATTCTGAGGATGAGAGTACAGTCTCGCTTTGGCAAAGGGTGTAAGAATACGCTCTGTGAAAAAGTTAGCGCACTCCAAGAGTGCGCTAACAGATTTAGCGCATCGCCATTAGCCAATCAACTGGTTCACATCAGTCATGTGACACCAGTACTTACTGACAATTATTATTATTATTATTATTATTATTATTAACTTGCTTTCTTGCGAAGAAACGTCATTTTGTTCTTTGTGGTTGTTTTCCTTTCCGTAATCCAGGGTCCCCACTGGTTTTTAGAAACAAAATTCCATGACTTTTCCATGACTTTCCATGAGCCTCAATAACATTTTCCATGACTAGATCCACAGGTCGCCATTTCCGAACACGCAAACTTTTTACGTCTGGTCACTGCCAGTTTTGACACTGGCTTGCTTTGCACTGAATTTGAGTCAGTTTCTACGCAGTGTCTCTTCGACAAGCAAGTCAAGCATTTGCTACGCAGTCAGATTATCGGTAATGTTTGCTGGTCCTGTCATTTCAAAGGTTAAATTGTTTTCTTTCTTATTTTTGTTAAATTCCATGACTTTCCATGACTTGAATTGGAATTCCATGACTTTCCAGGCCTGGAAAATTAAAAATCAAATTCCATGACTTTCCAGGATTTCCATGACCTGTGGGAACCCTGGTAATCTTTCAGCCAAATTTGAGCTAATAAGCTGTGGTAGACACTTAGCAAAAAATTAAATTTGGCAACTCACTGGTCCATAGTAGGCGACTGGTCTCGTAATATGGACACAAGAAGAGCGAACAAGTCGCGTAAGGCGAAAATACAATATTTAGTCAAGTAGCTGCCATTTTTCAGCAAGACCGTATACTCGTAGCATCGTCAGTCCACCGCTCATGGCAGCCAAAGGCAGTGAAATTGACAAGAAGAGCGGGGTAGTAGTTGCGCTAAGAAGGATAGCACGCTTTTCTGTACCTCTCTTTGTTTTAACTTTCTGAGCGTGTTTTTAATCCAAACATATCATATCTATATGTTTTTGGAATCAGGAACCGACAAGGAATAAGATGAAAGTGTTTTTAAATTGATTTGGACAATTTAATTTTGATAATAATTTTTATATATTTAATTTTCAGAGCTTGTTTTTAATCCGAATATAACATATTTATATGTTTTTGGAATCAGCAAATGATGGAGAATAAGATAAACGTAAATTTGGATCGTTTTATAAATTTTTATTTTTTTTTTACAATTTTCAGATTTTTAATGACCAAAGTCATTAATTAATTTTTAAGCCACCAAGCTGAAATGCAATACCGAAGTCCGGGCTTCGTCGAAGATTACTTGATCAAAATTTCAACCAATTTGGTTGAAAAATGAGGGCGTGACAGTGCCGCCTCAACTTTCACGAAAAGCCGGATATGACGTCATCAAAGACATTTATCAAAAAAATGAAAAAAACGTTCGGGGATTTCATACCCAGGAACTATCATGTCAAATTTCATAAAGATCGGTCCAGTAGTTTAGTCTGAATCGCTCTACACACACACACACACACACACACACACACACACACACACACACACACACACACAGACAGACAGACAGACACACACACGCACATACACCACGACCCTCGTTTCGATTCCCCCTCGATGTTAAAATATTTAGTCAAAACTTGACTAAATATAAAAATGGACTACTATTAAATAGCCCAAAATCTAGGTAGGCTGAGCTTAGCAAAGAAATCATTGCACCGTTCTTCGTACCGCAACTGAAACATAAACAACCGTGTCATTTCATTCAAACTTTCTATGCCATTAAAGCTCTCCTGTATCTAAAACTATCCGGGGATTGGGTGTTTTGAAAAAAAAGGCCGCCAACACCGCGAATCTGTACCGAATTCTGTACAGTACAGACAGATTAACACATGAACTACATTGTCCATCAAAGTGACAGCTTATCTTCCCGTTATGCACCCCCAAAACGTCGAAGTTTCCTTCGCAATTCCCCGTTATTTCACAAACATATTTGACAGAATTCCTCGCAGCATGTGTTTCTGCCGCCATTTTCCGCGATTCGCGTCATGTGCTGGCCAAGATATATTTACTTATAAAAAAAAGTAAAGCAGAAGAATAATGTTAGAATAAATCCAGGAATATGTGTTAACAAACAGTTATTTAAAGAAATTACATTCACTCGTGATTAATACACAGATACAGTTGTAAAAGGTATAGGTTCAAAGAAATTGCACACTCAAAAATCGTTACTTTTTTCACCATTTGACAACTGGAGCAATGGCCTAGCGGTAAGCTGTTCAGCCCCAAAAACTAAGGTCTGGGGTTCGATTCCCCCCTCCTGAATAGAATTTTTTCAAACTTGACAAGGAGAGATAAAACAGGAATTTACCTAAACGAAATTCAAGCGTGGAATGACAGTGAAGTACGCACGTGTTGTGTAGGTTGGTATATCAGGCCACTTGTACTAGACATAACCAATTCAAGCTAACAAAAGGTAACTCTCGCGGTAAATCGGAAGTCCCCCAAAACAGGGAGACAAAATAACACGGTTTCACCTTGTGCAGTTAGGCAGTTCGAACGTGTCTTTTGCGTTGTTTTTGGTGTTAAAAACTGACATACGATTAAAGAGCAGACATCGGCCTCGAGGTGCACAACAATTTTGAAGAATTCGTTGCCTTTTCTTATTGAGTATTTCTTCTGCAAAAAGTATTCAGGATCATCACGACTTGAAAAATAGAGTGCGCCCTGCTGAAAGTACGATTTCTTGGTGGTTCGTTCGTTACTCTTTCCGTCCTGATCACTTACATTAGCACCAGAGTGTGCGAAAGACTCAAAAATGCAGATAAAACACACCAACTCAGGTCAAAAATGAGTTACTTCCCTTCGGGTCTCATTCTATCCCTGACAGGATGCCTTGGTTTTCCTTCTCTGGAGAGGAAATCGATTTATCACATATTTAGATCATTTCGTAATGTGTTATGGATATAAGCAGATTCGCGATCGTCGATAATGATTTTTCATGGTGTTGTGTAATTTTTAAATTACAAAGGAATTGATATGTAAGACAGTTTCAAGCGAGCTATCTTTCGCGGATGTATATAATGTGCAAACAAATCTAAAGTGTCACGTGATAATCAACTTTGGCTCAGGTGCGCGCCGGTGTAACACGAGAAAATTACTCCCACGAGATTTTTACTCCGGAGTAAACATTTCGTACGAAAAAGTTACTCCCTTTACGAAAAAAGCCCTCCCCCATTACACGAGAAAATTACTCCCCAAGACAGGTGAGTTCCGAGTAAACATTTCGTACAAAAATGTTACTCCCCTGACGAATAAATAACGAATAAATTACTTCACCCCAACACAAGCAATTCAACTTCCCATGCCAGGTGTACGAAATTTTTACTCCCTTGTCCCCTGTTAGTCTTGGTGGTGGAAGGGGTGGAAGGAGGGTAGCGCGACATTCGTGTGCGCAAGATCACTTATTGGCATTATCCCTTCGCCCGCATCCCATTTTTGCGTACGAGATTTTTACTGGAAGTAAAAAAAATGGGAAGTAAAAATTTCGTGGAGGGAGTAATTTTTTCGTGCCTTGGGGAGTTCTTTTCTCGTACGAAAAGTGTACTCGGAGTAAGAATTTCGTACGAAATATTTACTCCGGAGTAAATTTTTCGTGGAGTAAAAATTTCGTGTTACACCGGTGCAGACGATTTTTTCTGTAACCAGTTGAGAGTGATGCAACCATATATCACGGTCTCCTTCCGACAGCAGTCTCAAAATTTCGACTTGTTTTGACCTTAGAACGATGTCTTTATCAAAACTGTGAAGAACAGAACGGAGATCACTGTCGAAGTCGGCCAATCTGCAATCATTTTCGTCTCGCGAACACTGATCTCAAATTTACATCAGTGCTCGCGAAAAACATATGGGAGATAACTCTGTATTCTTGTTTTCATAGATTCGCGCAATAATTTAGTATGCTGTCAGAGAGAAACTGGCGATAGCCGTGGAGCGATGATTATCAGAATGACCAACATCGCTACTTCGGAGCCATTTTATGCGTTCTCAGTCACTAACTATTTTTGATCAAAATGTAATGGTTACGTAAACCTATGACGTCAAAAGATGTTCGAATTTGTTTTTCCAACAATGTTCATCAAGTGATTTTACAAACAACGAAACCACTGTAATTGGGAAAATGTCTTAATTCGCTGAGTAGCAATGGGCTCTTTCATCCGTTAAATCGTGAAAGTCATATCTCGCATCATACAGAATTGTTCATAAACCTACAAATACACTTAAGTCTTTTTCAAAAACTATAGTCTGTTTCAATGACTTTCAGCAATTTTGAACATTATAATTCGAGATAACTAGACACTTTGAAAGAAATTTGGTGCACTAAACAGTTTTGCTGATCACGAATCATTGTGTGAAACTTTCTTTACAACTTTCTTTCATCAAGTGTACGTATTTTTCTAGAAATAGGCGTGTCCCTTGTTTGGACCGTTTTAGAACCCATCACAGGTAACATCAAACAAGTCGCGTAAGGCGAAAATACAACATTTAGTCAAGTAGCTGTCGAACTCACAGAATGAAACTGAACGCAATGCAATTTTTCAGCAAGACCGTATACTCGTAGCATCGTCAGTCCACCGCTCATGGCAAAGGCAGTGAAATTGACAAGAAGAGCGGTTTAGTAGTTGCGCTGAGAAGGATAGCACGCTTTTCTATACCTCTCTTAGTTTTAACTTTCTGAGCGTGTTTTTAATCCAAACATATCATATCTATATTTTTTTTTGAATCAGGAACCGACAAGGAATACGATGAAAGTGTTTTTAAATTGATTTCAAAAATTTAATTCTGATAATAATTTTTATTTTTTTAATTTTCAGAGCTTGTTTTTAATCCAAATATAACATATTTATATGTTTTTGGAATCAGAAAATGATGGAGAATAAAAAAAACGTAAATTTGGATCGTTTTATAAATTTTTAATTTATATTTTAACAATTTTCAGATTTTGAATGACCAAAGTCATTAATTAATTTTTAAGCCACCACGCTGAAATGCAATACCGAAGTCCGGGCTTTGTCGAAGACTACTTGATTAAAATTTCAACCAATTTGGTTGAAAAATGAGAGCGTGACAGTGCTGCCTCAACTTTCACGAAAAGCCGGATATGACGTCACCAAAGACATTTATCGAAAAAACGAAACAAAGTTCGGGGATATCAATCCCAGGAACTCTCATGTAAAATTTCATAAAGATCGGTCCAGTAGTTTGGTCTGAATCGCTCTACACGCACGCACGCACGCACACACACACATACACACACACACACACACACACACACACACATACACCCCGACCCTCGTTTCGATTCCCCCTCTATGTTAAAACATTTAGTCAAAACTTGACTAAATGTAAAAAGAAAGACCGGCACGGTTGGCCTAGTGGTAAGGCGTCCGCCCCGTGATCGGGAGGTCGTGGGTTCGAAGCCCGGCCGGGTCATGCCTAAGACTTTAAAATTGGCAATCTAGTGGCTGCTCCGCCTGGCGTCTGGCATTATGGGGTTAGTGCTAGGACTGGTTGGTCCGGTGTCAGAATAATGTGACTGGGTGAGACATGAAGCCTGTGTTGCGACTTCTGTCTTGTGTGTGGCGCACGTTATAATTATGTCAAAGCAGCACCGCCCTGATATGGCCCTTCGTGGTCGGCTGGAAACAAACAAACAAACAGTCTGATACCCAAAACTCAAGTTGCATACATTATCTATATAACTAAGGGCTTAACGCCCGCATCCTTCCTTTTCATGTCTCCGCTTTGCAGTCCTTGAACTTACATACAAACGATATATCCCTTTTAACTATTTTTATATTTAGTCAAGTTTTGACTAAATATTTTAACATCGAGGGGGAATCGAAACGAGGGTCGTGGTGTATGTGCGTGTGTGTGTGTCTGTCTGTCTGTGTGTGTGTGTGTGTGTGTGTGTAGAGCGATTCAGACTAATTAAACTACTGGACCGATCTTTATGAAATTTGACATGAGAGTTCCTGGGTATGAAATCCCCGAACGTTTTTTTCATTTTTTTGATAAATGTCTTTGATGACGTCATATCCGGCTTTTTGTGAAAGTTGAGGCGGCACTGTCACGCCCTCATTTTTCAACCAAATTGGTTCAAATTTTGGTCAAGTAATCTTCGATGAAGCCCGGGGTTCGGTATTGCATTTCAGCTTGGTGGCTTAAAAATTAATTAATGACTTTGGTCATTAAAAATCTGAAAATTGTAAAAAAAAATAAAAATTTATAAAACGATCCAAATTTACGTTCATCTTATTCTCCATCATTTGCTGATTCCAAAAACATATAAATATGTTATATTCGGATTAAAAACAAGCTCTGAAAATTAAATATATAAAAATTATTATCAAAATTAAATTGTCCAAATCAATTTAAAAACACTTTCATCTTATTCCTTGTCGGTTCCTGATTCCAAAAACATATAGATATGATATGTTTGGATTAAAAACACGCTCAGAAAGTTAAAACAAAGAGAGGTACAGAAAAGCGTGCTATCCTTCTTAGCGCAACTACTACCCCGCTCTTCTTGTCAATTTCAATGCCTTTGCCATGAGCGGTGGACTGACGATGCTACGAGTATACGGTCTTGCTGAAAAATGGCATTGCGTTCAGTTTCATTCTGTGAGTTCGACAGCTACTTGACTAAATATTGTATTTTCGCCTTACGCGACTTGTTATATTTAGTCAAGTTTTGACTAAATATTTTAACATCGAGGGGGAATCGAAACGATGGTCGTGGTGTATGTGTGTCTGTGTGTCTGTGTGTGTGTGTTTGTGTGTGTGTAGAGCGATTCAGACTAAACTACTGGACCGATCTTTATGAAATTTGACATGAGAGTTCCTGGGTATGAAATCCCCGAACGTTTTTTTCATTTTTTTGATAAATGTCTTTGATGACGTCATATCCGGCTTTTCGTGAAAGTTGTGGCGGCACTGTCACGCCCTCATTTTTCAACCAAATTGGTTGAAATTTTGGTCAAGTAATCTTCGACAAAGCCCGGACTTCGGTATTGCATTTCAGCTTGGTGGCTTAAAAATTAATTAATGACTTTGGTCATTAAAAATCTGAAAATTGTAAAAAAAAATAAAAATTTATAAAACGATCCAAATTTACGTTTATCTTATTCTCCATCATTTTCTGATTCCAAAAACATATAAATATGTTATATTCGGATTAAAAACAAGCTCTGAAAATTAAATATATAAAAATTATTATCAAAATTAAATTGTCCAAATCAATTTAAAAACACTTTCATCTTATTCCTTGTCGGTTCCTGATTCAAAAAATATATAGATATGATATGTTTGGATTAAAAACACGCTCAGAAAGTTAAAACAAAGAGAGGTACAGAAAAGCGTGCTATCCTTCTTAGCGCAACTACTACCCCGCTCTTCTTGTCAATTTCACTGCCTTTGCCATGAGCGGTGGAATGACGATGCTACGAGTATACGGTCTTGCTGAAAAATGGCATTGCGTTCAGTTTCATTCTGTGAGTTCGACAGCTACTTGACTAAATATTGTATTTTCGCCTTACGCGACTTGTTTAGGCTTAGAATAGAAGTATTTTTGTCTGTCAACACGGAAAAGGGGGGAGTGGCAAGGGAAGGACTGGGTGGCCGAGTGGTAACGCACTTGCGCTCGGAAGCGAGAGGTTGCGTGTTCAGGCCTGGGTCAGGCCGCAATTTTCTCCCCCCTTTCCTAACCTAGGTGGTGGGTTCAAGTGCTAGTCTTTCGGATGAGACGAAAAACCGAGGTCCCTTCGTGTACACTACATTGGGGTGTGCACGTTAAAGATCCCACGATTGACAAAAGGGTCTTTCCTGGCAAAATTGTATAGGCATAGATAAAAATGTCCATCACATACCCGTGGGACTTGGAATAAAGTTAAAAAAAAAAAAATTCCATCTCACACGGCATTAAGTCTCAATGCGCCACTAATAGTCAGAATGTTGACCCTGGGCGTTAAATGGAAGAAGAGAAGAAGAAGAAGTAGAAGTACCACAGTTCAACATTTGGCTTGTAAAGGGGTATACATATTTTTACTGTAGCTAACGGGCAGAGGCGGATCAGTTGCTTTGTAAGGGGGGGGGGGGGGGCACTTTGAATCGAAAGTGAATGTGATGGGCGCGAAGCGCCCGAATTTGCTAGGGGGTTCTGGGGGCATGCCCCCCCGGAAAAATGTTTGCCCAAAGAAGCAAAATGGTGCCATCTGGTGCCATTTGAACTTAGAAATGGTCATAGAATCAGCATAGAAAAATCTTTTTTTTTTCTTCTTCTTTTTTTTTTCGGGGGGGGGGGGGGCGGGGGGGGGGGGGGGGGGGGGGGGGGGCACGTGCCCCCTGTGCCCCCTCCCCTCGTCCGCCCCTGAACGGAATACGTTATCTTGTAAATGCCAAAGTTTTAGACATTTCCTTGACATTTCTTACCACTTTTACGCATTCAGTTTTATGTTTGTTTGCGCTTCATGCTTGAAGTTTGGTTTAAAAAGTTAGTACAAAGTTGTCGTTTTTCCAATTAACTAGCAAAACAGCTGGTCTGCTGTGTGTTCTATATTGTTCCTCTATTACTCTTCCTTATGAGTGAACTGAAACAAAAGTTCAGGATTCTTGTCTCTTTTGATGATGAAGTAGATTAACAAAATTTTGACATAACATGCACGCAAACAGGGATTCATCTATGCGAGGACAGGACGGCGACTTACTGCTATTATCAGTGCATGATTGAGGTGTTCCGTGAAAATGATGGTCCAGTCTCCCGGCGCTGCTCCTGTGGCAACGAGGAAAGCAGCACTACAACTATATGTCCGCCAAGTGAAGTTTCTATTCCAGATCGTTGTTTCAGGTAAAAGCATTTTTTTTTATAGACGTTATCTGAAAATTACTCTGACAGGATTTTCAAACGGTATGAAGTGAGGCGGAAGTGCACGATGCTTACTGCGGCTTTTACGTGCGATCGCCACGATCGACTAACTCTGATCATAGACCATTTGGTCTATGCTCTGATGTATACATGTTATGGTGTGTGCGCTTAAAATGGCACCCTTGTGAAAATATGCACATCAGAGCCATAAGTTACTGCAGATTGTCTGTGCGGCAATAATCGATGGCCTGCAGTGTTCGCTGACAAAATGTGTTTTCTTTAAGGTCACGTTAGTTTAGAAATACACACATGCTTTAACGATTACTTCAAATAATTGCCAGCACATTGTGGCTCCGATGTGCGTATTTTCGAAAGAAAATGGTGTCATACAAAGCGCACACTGCAGAACATACTCATCGGAGTTAGCTGTTCGTCGCAATCGCATGTAAAACCCACAGTCAGCATCGTGCATCGCTCCGCCTCACATTCTGGGGCTCTAACTCTGTAACACCGATTGAAAATCTTGACTCGACAGAGTTATTTCCAAACGCGGTTCAACATGTCACTGATTGTGCATGCACTGAAGTGGGCACGCCGAAACGGTCATTTTGGTGTGCAAGAAGAAGACTTTTTGAAGTGCCAATTATCCTGAACCTCCTTTGAACAGAGGCATTTTCCATGCCTTCACTGACGTGTGTTGTGTTCGTGAGATGTGCCCTGCATATATTCTTGTCCCTGTCTTTTTTGTGTGTGTCTTTCTCTGAGTCAGTCTTGTTGGCTGCCTGTTTGGGTTCTCTCCCTATCTTTCTCTCTTAGTCTCTGTCTGTCTGTCTGTGTCTGTCTGTCTGTCTGTCTGTGTAACCGTCAGTCTAGCTATTTGTCCGTCTATCTGTCCGTCTATCTGTCTGTCTCTTTCTCTCTGTCTTCCTTACTCTCCCTATCTCTCTGCGTCTTTACACCCCCGGTATAGGGGTGTGTATAGGTTTCACTCGATGTGTTTGTGTGTTTGTGGCGGTGTTTGTGTTCGCAAGTAGATCTCAAGAATGAATGGACCGATCGTCACCAAACTTGGTGAACAGGTTTTATACATTCCTGAGACGGTCCTTACAAAAATTGGGACCAGTCAAACACACGCTTAGGGGGTTATTGGTGGATTAAAATTATACAACGACTTATAGACGGACACCCCCGTTGGTCAAAGGGAAATAACCTTCTCAGTTGGTGGCAGTGAGAATGGTTATTTCCCTTTGACCAAGGGGGTGTTTTTCCTATCAGAGGAATTTCTTGTTTTCTCTTTGTTTCACTGACTGTCTGTCTGTCGGCCTCTCCTTAACTGTAAACTTTTTTCTCTGTTTCTATAACCCCCCCTCCCCCCTTCAGCACCTCCGCGCCCCACCCTGCCCCCTGCAGAAGAGCCATGCCAACTTAAGACTTTAATGCTTCTCTTCACTGTTTTAAATCGCCAGCCCTGATGGTACCGATTGTGCCTGGTACCGTGACTGTCTGGAGGCCAGGTTCCACTGTTCCAAAGGTGATGATGACTACGGCATCACCTATGCCGAGAAATACTGTAATCTCTATGATGACAACTACCAAGACTTCTCATCTCTCGGGCAACGGTGGATAGGTGCTGTCAGGAAGTGTTTGCAGGTTTGTCTTCCGAACTATCGGCCAGTGTTCAGCCTGTGAGGCGCTCGATCTGCTCCATGAAGCTCTAAAGAAAATGTTCTGTCCGCACACCTAATAAAATTGGCCTGCAGTAGTTACACGGATGCACGCCATGCAGATTAGTCGCCTTATAAATGATACATGTATTCCCCTCTGCTTTTTCTTACAAAGCCAACACTGGTAAACATGACAATTTCTAAATCTTTGCACTGAACAAAATGTATCATTACCATTATAAAGTAAAAAATATTTTTTCTGTAATATTTAAGCAAATTCGAGGAAATGAACCTGGTCTGAGAGAGAGACTTAGACTTAGACTTAGACTTAGAACATTTTATTCACATAAAGGGTAGACATTTTAGGCCATAGGCTTAATCTTACAATGTGCCCTTTACATTCACACAAACACATATTCACGCGTGCGCCCGACTAGAATCATAGAAACATCAAACATTCAGTAATAATAAATGAGAAAAGTAGTAGAAAATACATGAATGGAACATCAATAAAGCAATTACAGAATGGAACATTAATTACGCAATCACACTTGCGCACTCACACGCAGACGCACAAGGAGGAACACATATAATACTAATAATAATATAAGAGAGAGAGAGAGAGAGAGAGTGTGTGTGTGGGTGTGTGTGGGTGTGTGTGTGTGTGTGTGTGTGTGTGTGTGTGTGTGTGTGTGCGTGTGCGTGCGTGTGTTTTGTGTGTGTGTGTGTTTAGGGTAAGAACCAACAGGTCAAGAACATTTGGTCAAGAGTCAAAAGGACGAGTGCGACAAAAGGACGAGTGCGACAAAAGGTCGAGGGTGACAAAAGGTCAACAGCAAAACGTCTTGGAAACAAACGGTCGAGGATTGAAAAAGGTCGAGTATTAAGAGAAGGTCGAGGATTAAACATTTTGATTTCTTTTTCTGTGTCCATTCGTGAAGAAAACTCGGCTGCGAGTGCCTATTGTGCGTTTCACAGGGGTGATTTGTGAATATGATCACACACACACGCACACACACACACACACACACACACACACACACACACACACTCACACACACCGGCTGAACGAGACGGATTTAAAAAATTCAGCTGTGGGTCCGTGAACACAAACAAACGCTCATCACTCAAGGCACTCTTTGTACGAACACTGTTCGGAAGAACTATAATAAAAAGAACACAACATTTATAAAATGCACAATACGCACACAAAGCAGCGTTAATTAAACACACACGGGAACAGAACATTATGTCGACATTTTCAAACCTCGACAGTTTTTCAAACCTCAACAGTGTTTTAATCCTCGACCTTTTTATAATCCTCGACCTTCTTCTAATCCTCGACCGTTTGTCCTCTCGACGTTTTGCTGTTGACCTTTTGTCACCCTCGACCTTTTGTCGCTCTCGACCTTTTGACTCTCGACATTGTAAACCTCGACCTTTTGTCACACACCCGTGTGTTTATTTTCACCAGGTGGAACTTGTCCCTCTTCTGCGCCCTTTCGAATGCCCAACGTGTGAAGACATCAAAACCAGGGCTTTCAACTCACATACTGAATGTTACGTCGCGCCTTACCAGAATGCTCCCACCATCTGCAGCCTTCCGGTGAAAGACTTCTGGAGGATCTTCTGGACTGTCAAGAGTGCCTTCACTTCTGAGTTTGTCGAAACTGTCTTCGGAATGTTGAAGGTTATCTTTTCTTTATTATTATTTTTTAAAGAACTATATGTACACATTTAGCTTGCACTTCAGTGTTCAATTTAAGTTTTGTTTAAGTGAATGTTATTCTAGTCCATTTAACATATACACACGCCATGTTATGTAAAACTGTTAAATTAGGATGAAGATCGATGCTCTTCCGCTCTAGAACGACGAGATTCAGACTCTGTTGTCGGGGTTAGTGATGAGAAATGTTAATATTTGGTAATTGTACAAAAAAACGTGTTCAATCTTTGTGTTACTGAACTTACTCTTTGTATTTCGTTTTTAATGCATCCAGTTGTGTCTTTATTGTCATCTAATGATGGAATAAGGTTCCGAGCTTGAGCCAGTTATTAGTCTTCGTTAAAAAAAGCCAGACAAGATAATATCGTGGTCACGCAAGTTATTTTCATATGGCCTGTAATTTGTGATTATTGATTGCCCAGAAAAACAGACAACCTGTAATCACGGCAGGCTGTCCTCAACGCCCCCCCCCCCCTCCTTTAGTATTTGACTGAGGCTGGATTTCTCTTTCAGGTTCTGAAAAGCTGCACAATTGCAGAAGCACAGGGGATGGCTGACTTCATGACAAAGATGGCCATCGAAGTCACGTTGCCAAAAATCCTAAAGTTCTCAAAGTCCCCGCGCAACAAGCGCTCACTGGCGGAAGGGCATGGCGTTCCATTCCTGAATCGTCTCACACGTGATCCTGAGGAAAATGCTGAAGGTTTATCCGCGGACTACAGCACAGCCGTTGGGAGCATGGCAAAGAGTTCTCGTACAAAGCGATCAACAGGCAACACCACTTGGCGAGGAGAGAGCAATGCGTCGCTTCACTACCACCACACTGCTGCAGAGGTTGCCAAAGAACTTGCACAGCAGCTCGGCTGGACTTCTCTGAAGATCCAGTGGTTCGCCTACGGAGTGTACGCTGAAGATGCCAACATGCTGAAAGTCAATGTCTTCCTGGCTGACCAGACGTACAACGCTTCCTCTCCCTCTGCGGTCAACCTGACCCGCGTTGTGCAACAGGCAGCAGAGTCCTACCAGGATGGAACGATCCATTTCAACGTGCGAGGAACAGCTCTCCCCGCTGGCCAGATGTTGGGCTGCATTGACGAAGAGTGTCAGCAAACCTTTGTCAACACCACCGCGCCCAACGCCGCTGTATCCCTGGAGGGTGGATGGCTGATGATGGTCGTGTCAACCTCTGCTGCAGCCCTTCTGACCAAGAGAGCTCGTTTCTTGGGCTGACTTCTCACGACGTTGATAGAGTCGACAAAGGAAGATGACTCATGCTGAAGACCATATTCAAGACTTGGAGTTCAATTTGGAACGATTTTTAGTGCTCACTATTTATCGTATAAAGAAAGGGAGAAGTCTGTAATTTACTATATGTACACTCTTAATCCTCTTTCAAAAACATACCATACACTCCTCCCTTACCCCGCCCTCCTTTCTCTTCCCTTCTCCTCCAAAACCCCGACTCCCTCGTTTGTGTTTGTTACTAGTTAATTTGTTTGTTTTATACCTCGCCATATAATGCACCCCGACCCCCCCCCCCCCCCCCCCCGTAGATTAATGTATATCTATCATTAACCAGAACTCCAACCGTTTCACATTAAGAACGTGTATGCCCGAGCGTCATATTGCATCCTGATTCAATGACCTGTTGTTGTTGTTTTATTGTTTTTGTTTTTGTTTTTGTTAGCTTGTGCGGCATCAGTAGTAATATAATCATGATTCAGGTATTTTTATGGCACAAATCCTATTACAGCAATATGATCGCTTGCTGCAGCTTCTTTTGTCGCGTATAACCATGCGTTCGTAATTTTTTTGTTTTGTTTTACAACTCCGAGACTGTTTTCCCTGATTTTATGCATTTGTACACCGCAGACTTAGTGAGTGAGAAACGCAGCGTTGTTTTAGAAGAAATAACATTTTAAGTGTTCGTTGTATGACCATTATGACGTAATCGGGCACATACCGCTCATTCAAAGGAACATCGCAACCTCCTTATCCACATTCTACACAAACCCGATCTGATTTGACTTAACCAAGAAAACCAAGGAAACAATAAAATAAACAATTTCATCTTCTGGACTTCATTTTGTCAACTTATTACCAGCCCCCAGCCCCTTTGTTATATCAAGAAGAAAGACAGTCTTGATAGACAGAGTTGTCTAGCTTGTTTCTCCCTGGTACTTGATGCTCTCCCCTGTCTGCGTGCTGACCTTCCATAACAAAACAAAGGAGGAGGTATGAATCAAGTGGACAATCTGAATAAAGCTAGAAGCTGCAACCTAGACCGTTTAGCCAATGTTTTCCTTGGAATTTGCTTTATATTTATCTGTGCTTACAAAAACAATAAAGATCCGTTGTCTCAGCTCTGAGTGTGAGTGCCGTATGCGTGCGTACGTGCATGTGTGCGTGCGTGCGTGTGTGTGTGTGAGTGTGTGTGTGTGCGTGTGTGTGTGTGTGTGTGTGTGTGTGTGTGTGTGTGTGTGCGTGCGTGTGTGAGTGTGTGTGTGTGAGTGTGTGTGTGTGCGTGAGTGTGTGTGTGTGTGTGTGTGTGTGTGTGTGCGTGCGTGTGTGAGTGTGTTTGTGCGTGCGTCTGTGCGTGCGTGCGTGCGTGTGTGCGTGCGTGCGTGTGTGTGTGCAAACATAATTCTGCACCATAACTATGTAATGATAAGTAGCCGGATTTTAAAAAGAGTGCTATTTCATCAACGATACTTTTGGGTCGTGAAAAACAACAGCAACATCAACAACAACAACAACCGTTTAGCCAATGTTTTTCTTGGAATTTGCTTTATATTTATCTGTGCTTACAAAAACAATAAAGATCAGTTATCTCAGCTCTGAGTGTGAGTGCCGTATGCGTGCGTACGTGCGTGTGTGCGTGTGTGTGTGTGTGTGTGTGTGTGTGTGTTAGTGTGTGTGTGTGTGTGTATGTGTGTGTGTGCGTGCGTCCGTGCGTGTGTGTGTGCGTGCGTGCGTGTGTGTGTGCAAACATAATTTTGCACCATAACTATGTAATAATTAGTAGCCGGATTTTAAAAAGAGTGCTATTTCATCAACGATACATTTAGGTCGTGAACAACAACAACAACAACAACAACAACAACAACAACAACAACAACAACAACAACAACAACAAGTAACCCCCTCCCGTGAAAAAGCATCGTGAAATCCATCACGGATCAGCCGATCCTTTAACATGGGGTGAAACCAACACTCCACTTGCACAAATAACAAACATAACAAACCTATCTGGATGTTTCTTGCACAGAGAGGGAAGTTTTTACTGAATTTTATTTTAATATTGATATGGGTGTCAATAGAATATTTTCCAGAAATAAGTCTGTCCATACACGTGCTGCAGAGTTCCACATC
The DNA here is from genome assembly GCF_037325665.1 of Littorina saxatilis. Lineage (NCBI taxonomy): Eukaryota > Metazoa > Mollusca > Gastropoda > Littorinimorpha > Littorinidae > Littorina > Littorina saxatilis. The sequence continues at coordinate 54,834,259 of NC_090247.1, forward strand.
TAGATCTGTCTATTAATATTAGCTGCCAAGCTACGCCAGAAACTGAGAAAGACAGGGGCGGATCCAGGGGGGGTTCCGGGGTTTCCGCCAAAAAAATAAAATTGAAAATAAAGACAGATAGCTCCATTTTCCTTGATTTTCATCAACATTTTCCCTAAAAAAAGTTTGGACCCCCCTCCCCCCCCCCCCCTTGAAAAGGATGTGATCCGCCCTTGAAAGAGAACTGCATGAAACGCTTGCGCAGGGAGAGAAATGCGCGTACACTGGTTTACACGTGTACGCAAATAGCTGCCAAGCGAAGCCAGAAAGAAAACTGCATGAAACGCTAGCTCCGGTGCAATGCTCCGGTGAATCAACGCTGTAATTACCCCCCCCCCCCCCCCCCGTTTTTACATTTAGTCAAGTTTTGAAAAGACGTCATAACGTGAATAATGGCCTCACCTACAATTTCTGTCACTTCTTCTCCATGTCTCCCGAAGAAGTGACAAAGAATTCCGAGGACGAAGTTTGTCTCGGTGACTTCAACATATCTTTCAGTGGTAAAAAAAACCCTAATCGTAAGGTCACCGCCAGGCTGTGCATACATCGCTATCGTATACAATTAACTGAGCTAGAAGTAGGGGAAGGGCTCCTAATATGGACCCCCTTTTGTTTCATGCCGATAACTAGCTTGTTTTTTTGCGAAGAAGTTTCATTTTGTGTTTGGTAGTCCTTCTCTCTTAGGTTAACCGTTAGGCATAATTAGAGTGAAATAGCTCTGATAGACATTCAGCAACAATCAAATACAGAAACAGTCACAAATGGTCCATATTAGGAGCCTGGGCGCCCAATATGGACCAGTGAAGCGGCCTTCGCAAATCACTGTAAAAAGCCCCCTATACTTCAAAATAGCATGATTCAACTTAGTGTGCAAGTCAGACTTAATCAAAATATGCTTTAGATTTATCTGTTTCGGGTTGATGAGAGCATTATTTGAAGCACACCACGAAACTAAAGAAGCTTATCAAAAACAGAGTGAAAATAAGTGAAATTATTAACTTCCACGAAAAGAAGACTTTTTGTTATATTTTTTGGAAATCTCGAGGGATAGTTATAGGTTATTTTCAGCAAGCTTCTTTATGAATTAATGAAAATAGCCTTTAGCTTTTATTTTCTTCGATTTGTTGAAGGTGGGCCATATTAGGGGACTCAGACATATGGGAATGTCGCTAAACCTGGAACAGTTAAGGAGAAACAGCCGTACCAGACAAAAAAATTATTATTGCAAAGCGTTTTTTATATTGTCACATACTAGACTCTATCAGTAAACAAACGAACAACATAAGATAAAATAAAAGTCACACAACTCATCAAACTGACCATTATAAAAATTTCTGCATTTGTTCCAGGTTGGACGCATGGGTGTGTAAAGTGGAACACTGTGTTGTCAAACTCGGAACACATGCAAAAACACACTGACTCTCTTTCTAGCTCTGTCTGTGTCTCACACACACATATATACACCCACACACTCTCAATCACACGCACACAATTACACATTGCCACACACACAAGATAAATTCTTACGTCATAACATTTTGATTTAGCCATCTTATTTAAATGTCTGTTTTTCCACATAACATTGGATTTTTACCAAAGAAATAGTAAATTTGATAACAATTAATGCCTCAAATGTGAAAAAAATATAAATAAGGGCTAGGTCTAAACAAATCGGATAAAAAAAACTGTTTTTGTAAAACATGAAAAAAGAAGCTAAGAAACGATTTTTCACTCAATGTCCTTTTGTTTTCTACTTTCAGTGCAGTCCTCGTGTGATCAATGCCGTGTGTATACTGCTGGCACTGTATAATGTTCAAAGGGGTGTTGGTGCCACACAAGAAGCAGTACCAAGATATTTCGCAGCATAAAAGTCGTGACAGGAACACCAAATGTTCTTGATGCGCAACGCAAACCCATTTCCCCGTTTCTGACAGCCGACAACGCGCAGCCCATTTCTTCGGGTAGCCACCGTCCGGGTCCCAAAATACTGTAAAACAAATCAATCAACCATTCAATAAAAGGTATAGAAGGAAAAAATACAATAAAACTGAAAAGAGAATTGAGTACGTGACTAAAACGGTTCTATGCTAAATGCTCAGCGGACAAATGCCCCCCTCCCCCCCCCCCCCCCGGACAACAGTACTGCCCCCCGGACAACAGTACTGCCCCCTAGACATTTGCCCCCCGTGACAATGAATTGCCCCCCATTCTTGTCTGTATGTTTAGCGAGTTATCAAGTGTTGTATTGTTGTCTAGAGGGTATTCATAGGTAATGGAAGTCTATAATTTGTTTTCTCAACGATATCTATATAATGCTTCCTGGTTTGAATACACACACACACACACACACACACACACACACACACACACACACACACACACACACACACACACACACACACACACACATATATATATATATATATATATATACACACACAATCACACACATATAGACACATACTCATAAATACTGTAAACACCCAGACAAAGACAAACTGACAGACATACACACAGACAAACCGACACAGACACTTGCACGCCCACACTTACGCCCGCATTTACACCAGCAAACACACTCACACACACACACACACACACACACACACACACACACACACACACACACACACACACATACACACACACTCTTATTGAAGTGAACGGCTTTTGCAAAAACTTGCACGAAGAGTGGTGAGAAAAAAAATTGGGGGGCAGGTGTCCGGGGGGCAGTTGTCCTCCCTCGGTGGGGGGGCAGGTGTCCGGGGGGCAATTGTCCTAGTAGGGCAATTATCCGGAGGGGGGGGGCAGTTGTCGGGGAACAATTATCCAGGGGCAATTAGCCTGCCACGGACTAAAAACACCAGTGTTCACTTTATCGTTTGATGAGGGTAAGATGGAACAGAATGCGTCAAAGCTGGAACACTGTTCCATGTTTGCCTCTATATGTGTTCCAGCATAGCCGCATGGCACCTGCATGGATTTCGACTTTAGCTGTAGGATACATATGACGTTTCCAATCTTTTTTTCCCGTTCATAGTGTAACACATTGATGTAGGTTTGTAATAGCAATCAACATTTTATGTGAACGTATATAGATAAAGAGTAATAAAACGAATTCTAGACAATAGAAATAAGAAGAAGAAGGGAGAAAAGTTAAAAAAGCGTACCTCTTCTTTGGTTTTGACGCAATTGCCATTTTTCTTTTTGCAATAACATCGGGAGGGGTCACTAGACATTTCTGCTAAAAAAAAATTCATGAATTGTTTCCCGTTGACCGCATATTGAGGTGTTCCAAGTTAGCCGACTGTTCCGGGATTGGCGACTTTCCCTTACTTTGAGATTTTGCTATTATTTTTTGTTTGCAGTAGAAAACCGCAGTCAACACTGCTTAAATGTAACAAATACGGTCTGAGCTGTCATATATAGCAATTTTTGTGTGATAAAAGCTTTGGCTGTGGACAGAAACGAGTCCGTTTTAGGCGGCAAATTTAGAGTGAACGCTGCCAAAAGTGAACAAGTCGCGTAAGGCGAAAATACAATATTTAGTCAAGTAGCTGTCGAACTCACAGAATGAAACGCAATGCCATTTTACTCGTAGCATCGTCAGGCCACCGCTCATGGCAAAGGCAGTGAAATTGACAAGAAGAGCGGGGTAGTAGTTGCGCTAAGAAGGATAGCACGCTTTTCTGTACCTCTCTTTGTTTTAACTTTCTGAGCGTGTTTTTAATCCAAACATATCATATCTATATGTTTTTGGAATCAGGAACCGACAAGGAATAAGATGAAAGTGTTTTTAAATTGATTTGGACAATTTAATTTTGATAATAATTTTTATATATTTAATTTTCAGAGCTTGTTTTTAATCCGAATATAACATATTTATATGTTTTTGGAATCAGCAAATGATGGAGAATAAGATAAACGTAAATTTGGATCGTTTTATAATTTTTTTTTTTTTTTACAATTTTCCGATTTTTAATGACCAAAGTCATTAATTAATTTTTAAGCCACCAAGCTGAAATGCAATACCGAACCCCGGGCTTCGTCGAAGAGTACTTGACCAAAATTTCAACCAATTTGGTTGAAAAATGAGGGCGTGACAGTGCCGCCTCAACTTTCACGAAAAGCCGGATATGACGTCATCAAAGACATTTATCAAAAAAATTAAAAAAGCTTTCGGGGATTTCATACCCAGGAACTCTCATGTCAAATTTCATAAAGATCGGTCCAGTAGTTTAGTCTGAATCGCTCTACACACACACACACACACAGACACACACACACACACACACACACAGACACACGCACATACACCACGACCCTCGTTTCGATTCCCCCTCGATGTTAAAATATTTAGTCAAAACTTGACTAAATATAAAAAAAGAGAAAAAGCCTAACGGTTTTGAGGTTTGTGTATCTGCAACTGTTTTGACATGTGCAAGTTATCCAGAGAGGGTGAATACAGCGAATGAAATTGTTTTGAGCGCTCTAGCGCAGTTAGTTTGTCAGAACAGGAGGTGGTCCATATTAGGAGCCGGTCCATATTAGGAGCCTTTCCCCTACGACTGCTTCTTCGACACAGTTGGTAGCGAATGAGTTATTACAAGTATCATAATATCCTGACTGTTAGCAAATGACATGTCGAATAAAAAAAATCATTACCAATTCAGTGCCCCATATAGCTTTTTGACCAATCAGGACGGATTCTAGATGACCCTCTAAATGTTATATAACGTTCAGGCAGGGACCCTTTTTGTATATCAAGCTAAAAATTAACAAGACAAAGTAAAAAAAATTAAATTAACAATATCAGCGTGATTTATTCAAAAGAATGACACTTCAAATGCTGTCAGATAATACTCTCTTTATCTAAAAAATACCGAAAAGCGAGTTTTGTCGGTGGGTGCTTTACGGAATGAATGCCGACCCGCAGCTCACTTGAAATCTAAATTATCTAAGTTCGGAAAAATCAAGTGAAATTGCGTCACTCGCTTTATGTCAAATGTATCTTTACGTCATTTCCCATCCGTCTGGAGTCGGTTCTAAATCTGTCGCTCTCTGTTCAACAAGAAAAAGCGATTGTGAGATTGTTGTGTGTCAAATGCATTTGACCTGTGAATATTTATCACGTCAGGTGTGTTACTCTGATTGGCTGACCCAGGTCACGAGAATTCTTTGACTGACAGGCATCATCAGGTAGGAGCGCTCAAGTTCCCATTGCGGTTGTTCTGTCTAATTCGCGGGGTCGTTTCGAAATTTCTTTTGGTCGAATTACGGTAATAAAACCGTTATTTCTAATATGCTGACTGTTAGCAAATGATAACAGACATGTCTCACAAACGATATCAGCATTCGCCTAAAAGGCTCATGTTTGATATTTTTTTTCTCGACATATCTGTTATCATTTGCTAACAGTCAGCATATTAGAAATAACTCATAATAAACATGAACTTACGGCCTTCGAGTTGTTATTTGTTCAGTGTTTCTTACGTATTCAACAAGCGTAAATCCGCGAGCTACTTATGCGTGCATGCAATTGTGTGGTCAGTGCTAATAGTACTTCGGACATTATTTGTGCAGCACAGTTCCATTACCTGCTATAATTAAAAACAAGAACATGTGTCACATAAAGATCTCATGTGTGGTATCTGCCTGGAGAGAGTGTGTGTGTGTGTGTTTGTGTGTGTGTTTGTGTGTGTGTGTGTGTGTGACGTGTGCACATGTGTGTGTGTGTGTGCGTGTGTGTGTGTGTGTGTTTGTGTGTGTGTGTGTGTTTGTGCGTGCGTGTGTGCGTGCGTGCGTGAGTGCGTGCGTTTGCGTGTGTGTGTGTGTGTGTGTGTGTGTGTATGTGTGCTTGATTTTTATTTCAATGCACAAAAGCTTGATGACGCAGTGACATACATGATATTAGCCAATGTATAACAGTCAACACGTGTGAACTCCTCCACCGAACTTCAGTCTGTTTAGCAAAACAGGGTCAACATTCAGAAAAACAAACAAGTCGCGTAAGGCGAAATTACTACATTTAGTCAAGCTGTGGAACTCACAGAATAAAACTGAACGCACTGCATTTTTTCACAATGACCGTAGTCCGCCGCTTGTGCAAAACGGAGTGAAACTGACGAGCCTGTTCAGCGCGGTAGTGGTTTCGCTGTGCTGCATAGCACGCTTTTCTGTACCTCTCTTCGTTTTAACTTTCTGAGCGTGTTTTTAATTAAAACATATTATATCTATATGTTTTTGGAATCAGGAACGGACAAGGAATAAGATGAAATTGTTTATAAATCGATTTCGGAAATTTAATTTTGATCATAATTTTTATATTTTTAATTTTCAGAGCTTGTTTTTAATCCAAATATAAGAATAAGATGAACGTAAATTTGGATCGTTTTATTAAAAAAAAAATTATTACAATGTTCAGATTTTTAATGACCAAAGTCATGAATTAATTTTTAAGCCACCAAGCTGAAATGCAATACCGAAGTCCGGCCTTCGTCGAAGATTGCTTTACAAAAATTTCAATCAATTGTATTGAAAAATGAGGGTGTGACAGTGCCGCCTCAACTTTTACAAAAAGCCGGATATGACGTCATCAAAAGTATTTATCGAAAATATCATTCCCAGGAACTCCTATGTCAAATTTCATAAAGATCGGTCCAGTAGTTTGGTCTGAATCGCTCTACACACACACACGCACAGACACACACAGACACACAGACACAGACACACACACACAGACACACACACACACACACACACACACCCACACCCACACACACACACACACACCACGACCCTCGTCTCGATTCCCCCTCTATGTTTAAACATTTTGTCAAAACTTGACTAAATGTAAAAATGGAGGTAATGTTACAAGCTACTGAGGTTAAGAATAAAAAATCTAGAAAACCAAGGTCTTGAAAGGGGGAAGTGTTAAACCGGGGGTCTTAATAATTAAGGGGGTTTCTCTGTATCTGTAGTCAGTCACACGTCTTGGTAATTGTTGTTACCTGGGTTTGGCGGAGAAACATTTCAACCTCAGGCGACAATTAACATAGGTTTGGTTACAAATCAAGCATGCGGAAAAGGTGTATTTTTATATTTAGTCAAGTTTTGACTAAATATTTTAACATCGAGGGGGAATCGAAACGAGGGTCGTGGTGTATGTGCGTGTGTGCGTGTGTGCGTGTGTGTGTGTGTAGAGCGATTCAGACTAAACTACTGGACCGATCTTTATGAAATTTGACATGAGAGTTCCTGGGTATGAAATCCCCGAACGTTTTTTTCATTTTTTTGATAAATGTCTTTGATGACGTCATATCCGGCTTTTCGTGAAAGTTGAGGCGGCACTGTCACGCCCTCATTTTTCAACCAAATTGGTTGAAATTTTGGTCAAGTACTCTTCGACGAAGCCCGGGGTTCGGTATTGCATTTCAGCTTGGTGGCTTAAAAATTAATTAATGACTTTGGTCATTAAAAATCGGAAAATTGTAAAAAAAAAAAAAAATTTATAAAACGATCCAAATTTACGTTTATCTTATTCTCCATCATTTGCTGATTCCAAAAACATATAAATATGTTATATTCGGATTAAAAACAAGCTCTGAAAATTAAATATATAAAAATTATTATCAAAATTTTTTTTTCGAAATCAATTTAAAAACACTTTCATCTTATTCCTTGTCGGTTCCTGATTCCAAAAATATATAGATATGATATGTTTGGATTAAAAACACGCTCAGAAAGTTAAAACGAAGAGAGGTACAGAAAAGCGTGCTATCCTTCTCAGCGCAACGAATACCCCGCTCTTCTTGTCAATTCCACGTGCACTGCCTTTGCCACGGGCGGTGGAGTGACGATGCTACGAGTATACGGTCTTGCTGCGTTGCGTTGCGTTCAGTTTCATTCTGTGAGTTCGACAGCTACTTGACTAAATATTGTATTTTCGCCTTACGCGACTTGTTTGTGTGTGATGTGTGCTTGCTTTTGGATTCATTTAGCCGATTATATTTTTATCTTAATGTTTTCACTTTATGTACATATCACCATACTCTTGTCTATTTTGTGTGTATGTTTAAATGATATTTGGATTTGTCACATTCTTTTTACACAACATCTTGCAAGATTATACACAATCTCTATAAAATGTCCCAATCTGTCACTGTTTAATGGATGCTGGATGTCCAGCATAATAGCAGCTGTGAGTTAAGTATTTTTCGCTGAAAACACACTAGTAAACCCACACACAAAAGTGTGATATTTAATTAGACCATGAATTTTCCTCCGAAAGCGGCGTATGGCTGCTTAAATGGCGGGGTAAAAACGGTCATACACGTAAAATTCCACTCGTGCATGATATGCAAAAACACGAGTGTACGTGGGAGTCTAAGCCCATGAACGAAGAAGAAGAAGAAGAAGAAGACCATGAATTTATATCAATTTTGTTTATTATTGTTAAGTTGCTGGGAGACTTGTTCTACATAACCACTGCTCACTGTTGTCCTGATTGTGTGTTTGTGTTTGTTAAGTTGCTAGGAGACTTGTTCTACATAACCACTGCTCACTGTTGTCCTGATTGTGTGTTTGTGTTTGTTAAGTTGCTAGGAGACTTGTTCTACATAACCACTGCTCACTGTTGTCCTGATTGTGTGTTTGTGTTTGTTAAGTTGCTAGGAGACTTGTTCTACATAACCACTGCTCACTGTTGTCCTGATTGTGTGTTTGTGTTTGTTAAGTTGCTAGGAGACTTGTTCTACATAACCACTGCTCACTGTTGTCCTGATTGTGTGTTTGTGTTTGTTAAGTTGCTAGGAGACTTGTTCTACATAACCACTGCTCACTGTTGTCCTGATTGTGTGTTTGTGTTTGACCAACCCTTGTGCTGAATAATACATTGTCATTTTCTGATTGATTGGACCCTTTTAATTCAGTTTGACAAGCTGTGCTTAGCCAACAAATCTGCGCATCTGATCCATCGATTAATTTTCTTCGACCATTATGTGCAGGTCTGAATCGAGACTGGAACAGAAGGTTTAAGACTCAAAAGCCTATCATGAAATACGGTTTAAAGGCAAAGACCTTTCCGTGAAAACAGTATACTGCACACCGTCTCAGGTCTTGCCAAACTTGTACCAAAGTGCTTGTACATTAAATAAGACCATCCCTCTACTTGGACATATAGGGGTTTTCGCACAGAAAGCCGTCAAACGTTATATGTATGCAAACACGCGCTTGGAGACACGCGACAGTGGGATTGTTTTACAGGTGCGGTTCAAGGTTACAGGTGTCAAGTGCTTCACAATGCTAGGAACTGTGTCGTTCTACAAAGCTGTGTACAAGTCAAAACCATGTAACCTGAGCAACACCTTGATTATTTTAACTAGAAACTTGTAATCATATTCGCTCATTTCAGTAATAAATGCCGTTTTGATATATTTACCAAACCCGGAGGGAAAAAATACTGTGAAATACCTATACAATTAAACAAAATTTACATTCGTTACATAGCAATCAATCAATCAAAAGAACATTACTGGCGTAGCATAGAAACCAGAGGATGCGACGTAGAATTAAATACCAATACATGATTTGAAAAGACAGCATACTGTGTATCAAAACTTTTTTTCTGTTGTTCGCATCATTAATTAGATAAAGTATCAACGACAGAAATTCTTAAAATTCTTTCTATTCACTATTTATCGTAACTTACATTTCACAAGCATTAAATGATTAAAAACCCACGTCTCAACTGGGTACATAGCTTTGTAGAATTAGCCCACCTCACTGTAATTATATACATGCAAAATGTCAATGCAGAAATTCTTAAAATTCGTTTCATTAACTAGTGATTATACCTCACTATGAGTGTGACAAACCGTCGTTGTTTTCACATTTTGGTGGTAAAACGATGACCAAAGGCTTAAAAGACAAGGTGGAATAGAAGAAGAAGGGAAAACAAGAAATTCCTTCGAGGTAGGAAAAACACCCCCGTTGGTCAAAGGGAAATAACCATTCTCACTGCACCCATTCTCACTGCCACCAACTGAGAAGGTTATTTCCCTTTGACCATGAATATGTTTCTCTATAAGTCCTTGTAGAATCTTAATCCACCAATAACTCCCTAACCGTGTGTTTGACTGGTCCCAATTTTTGTAAGGACCGTCTCAGGAATGTATAGAACCTGTTCACCAAGTTTGGTGACGATCGGTCCGTTCATTCTTGAGATCTATATGCGAACACAAACACACAAACACACACACACACAAACAAACAAACAAACACATCGACCGAAACCTATACACACCCCTATACCGGGGGTGTAAAAAAGTCCTTTCAAAGTTGTTATCCTGTTTTGCTATAGCGGGTCTCCTCTGTTTCACCTCTCCTGCGATCTATGAGAGACTGCAGACAGCTCACGTATACCCCACAGAATCAACAGGTATCATTGTTCGTTGTTGCCTGGGTCGCTTCAACTGGTCCTCAGACACACAATAATGATACGGTTCACAGACTACAAAACAAGGGGAGTTGCTAAACCGCTTTGTGCTCTGTAATTGCAACACGTCTATGTCCTGATTGTAATCACGGGTATGTGAACACAGAAGACCATTATCGTTGATCTCTTGTTAGTACTGTGGGTTGTAATCAGCACATTGTGCGTGCTAAAACCTTAAAGGGGGCCTTCCACTGCAAAGTATGTCATTTTACAGCGTTTTATTTATGTCGCGTATTTGTCACTGCTGCTATTGAGAACGTAACATCTCATCTCAATTCCGTCATCTATATCATGCGATGAAGTTCGAGTTCTTTCTTTATTTGGTGTTTAACGTCGTTTTCAACTACGAAGGTTATATCGCGACAGAGAAAGGGGGGAGATGGGATAGAGCCACTTGTTAATTGTTTCTTGTTCACAAAAGCACTAAGGCCAAAAAAAAAAAAATTGTCTGTTTAGGGTAACCCGACCGACCCTATCGATTTGGCGCCGACCCAAAAACTTTTTTTTGATTTAAAAAAAAAAAAAGAAAAAAAAGAGGTAAAAATGCTAAAAAAAGACATTTGGCGTTTCTTTCTCTCCCTTTCTCTCTGTTTTATTTATACGTTAGTTTTGAAACATGTATTCATCAAATATAAGAAGTGAATGTTCAGCCAACATAGCATTTACACCAAAAAAAAAAAAAAAAAAAAAAAAAAAATACCTACCTACCGACCCTACTTTTTTTGGTCATGTTACCCTAAACAGACAATTTTTTTTTTTGGCCTAATACAAAAATTGCTCCAGGGGCTTGCAACGTAGTACAATATATTACCTTACTGGGAGAATGCAAGTTTCCAGTACAAAGGACTTAACATTTCTTACATACTGCTTGACTAAAATCTTGACAAACATTGACTATATTCTATACAAGAAACACTTAACAAGGGTAAAAGGAGAAACAGAATCCGTTAGTCGCCTCTTACGACATGCTGGGGAGCATCGGGTAAATTCTTCCCCCTAACCCGCGGGGGGTGAAGTTCGAGTTACACATTTCTCTTGGTAGAACGAATTTAGTGAGATGTTACATTTAGCTGAGGTAAGAAACGCACGAAAGTCACAACATTTTGAATGCCAGGGTGCGTATGAACCGATGAAGACTATTGGAAAGAACGTCAAGGTTGCTATAATTCCTACATTTCAAACATGATGTTTTTGCAAAATTACGGTGCCTTAATTAAGGTTACATGTATTTCCTTTTCTTTTGCAAATATTTAACTTTGAGTAATCTGTTTTGTCACCATGTGGACTGATCATTTTTTAGCATTGAAAGAGTGTTGCTTGTTTTGTTCCCGGTGTAACACGACATTTTTACTCCACGAAAAATTTACTCCGGAGTAAATATTTCGTACGAAATTCTTACTCCGAGTACACTTTTCGTACGAGATAAGAACTCCCCAAGGCACGAAAAAATTACTCCCTCCACGAAATTTTTACTCCCCATTTTTTTTTACTTCCAGTAAAAATCTCGTACGCAAAAATGGGATGCGGGTGAAGGGATAATGCCAATAAGTGATCTCGCGCACACGAATGTCGCGCTACCCTCCTTCCACCCCCAAGACTAACAGGGGACAAGGGAGTAAAAATTTCGTACACCGGGCATGGGAAGTTAAATTGCTCGTGTTAGGGTGAAGTAATTTATTCGTTATTTCTTCGTCAGGGGAGATACAATTTTGTACGAAATGTTCACTCGGAACTCACCTGTCTTGGGGAGTAATTTTCTCGTGTAATGGGGGAGTGCTTTTTTCGTAAAGGGAGTAACTTTTTCGTACGAAATGTTTACTCCGGAGTAAAAATCTCGTGGGAGTAATTTTCTCGTGTTACACCGGGCCAATTGCTTATATTATCGTATTTAATGACGATAACATGCTATTTCTGTGCTGTGCTAATTAAGTCTGTTCAGTTTTTATCTTATATGATATTTTTGCTGACTGGGGGGGGGGGGGGGGGGGTTTCCGGAAATATTGAACGAAAACGACGAACATGATTCTTGCAAAACATTGACTAAAACGCACGAGCAGCATCAAGAATTTCAAGAAATCGTTCTCTGGCACATATATACCTCCAATGATTTAAGGGGCAAAATAACTACGGTATATCAAATCCAAAAAAAAAAAGAGACTGCCAACGTTCCAAAATTCAGAATCAAAAACCAAGAAAGGTAGGTTGTTGGAACGTTTGTTATTGACAAAACAATACATTCACAGATATTTCGACCCAACGGTCTTTTAAGTGAACAGACAAACAAATATTCACACAAAACTTATCTTGATAAGTTTTTATATTTTTTTTGTGCGTGCTAAAACCTTAAAGGTTAAAAAAAAAAAAAAAAAGGTGAGAAAAAAAAGTTGATTATCAGTTTACGAAAACTGATAGAACTATAAAGATAAGTTTTGTGTGAATATTTGTTTGTCTGTTCACTTAAAAGACCGTTGGGTCGAAACATCTGTGAATGTAATGTTTTGTCAATAAGAAACGATCCAACAACCTACCTTTCTTGTTTTTTGATACGGTATATCAGTCCGGACATGTGCGTACAAATCTCTTCAGAATTCATGACAAAATTAACTTCCGGCGAAAAGAAAAAATCTCGTACTTTGTTCAAAACATACACAAATTGCATATAGACAAAAACAAGATGTTTTTGATTACACTTTATTCGACGTCTCGGTAATGGATCCGCTCACACATCATCACAAAGCACACCAGTTTCGATCACACACAGAGTCTCACGCAAACTTAACAATGTCCTCAAGCACGAATGGATTCAACCAATGACTAATAAATAACAACTAAACAACAGCTGTACATTTCAAGAATACGATGAATGTGAGCCATACACAGCAATCACTGTTGATGTAAATGACTAAAAGGTACGACGGCTGAACAAAAATTCTTGGCCCCCTAAGTAAAGATCTTTTTGTCTGCCCTCAAATTTAGCACAAACGCACACGAAAAACCCTCAAAAATAAGAAAATGAAAAAAACAACCCATTAACCAAAAATAAACAACGAAACAGATAGAGGGCTGTCGTTCCAAAATCAAGAATGAAAAAAAGATTTGTTATTGGAACGTGTGATTATTTACATAAGAAAACATTACCGTCCTTTTTGTGAATAATTAAATGTTCCAATATGGAATCACTAATTTTTTTAAAAGTTATTCTTGCCCACAAATTAGTGACGCCACGAATGCTGACAGTCACTGATCTGACGTATCCCTCTGGCAGAATGGACAAATACAACTTTTGAATACTGATATATCATCACGCAGGGGAAAAATCAAGAGGTTGGTGCAAAATCTTGTGATCATGTTCTCACAGGTGGCCCTAGGTTTTACTCCTTCCTGCGTCGCATAATATGTGAATGCATTGTTATCTCAAGGTTTCTCTTTTGTTGACAAATGACCGCGGGTTATTATCTCTTTGAACATAAGTGATGTCTATAAGAGAGAGTAGAGAAGATCGAGGGCATAGGCCTGAATTATATTAAATGTTATTCTCACGAGATACGTGTAACACTATTAATGTGCATAGCATGTTTTGCTTTGTGTGGTTGTGTTGACTGCACCGCCTCTAAATAGCCCGATTAGATTAATACAGTCGAGCCTGTCCATACTGACCACCCAAGGGACCAACTTAAAAGTGGTCCTTCAGGACAGGTGGTCGTTGGGGCCCGTGTAGCTCAGGTGGTAGAGCACTGGACTTGTGATCGAAAGGTAGCTGGTTCGAATCCGGGCCGGGACGGACACAGGTCAACCTTCTGTGCAGACCCAGAGACGGTATCCATCTCCCACCTCGGTCATTCTGCCATAAGTGCAGATGGCTGATACCACCTAAACACGCATAGACTTGTGTATCTCATCCAAAGTCGGGTTAAAAATTGAATTTCTCTCAGGTGGTCGTTACGAAAAGGTGAATCATATCTAGGAAAGAACCTCGTCGAGGTTTCTTTGGATGGTCATAAAGGGCAGGTGGTCGTTATCAAGAGGTGGTCGCCAAGGCAGGTTCGATTGTACTGTATTTGTCCTATGACTGAGGTTAAATGGCACACACATTTTTAAGGATGTCATCAAGCTAGATCTTTAGGGACCACAGTTTTTGTTTTTACTACGCTTCGTATGTGTGCTTTTAATTTTTGTTTTCTGACACATATTTTGCTCAATTCCTGATCACAGAACATATTATGAACTTATCTTTGAATACAAACAGCATAAGTGTGGATAGCTAAAGGGCACTTGATGACGAGGTGATGAGGGTGAGATCTGGGATAAAAATTTACATTACAGAGGAAACAAGGAAAAAACAACACCAGAGGACAATATAGCTTCTGTAAAGCAAAATAAAATAAAAAACACACACGATGTTATCACTCAATTTGAAACTTAAAGTGAAAGGTATGTTCTCTCACAGATTTTGATAATGTAGTTTTAGAAAGCCTACGATAAGGAAAAGAAAACATAGTGACAAGCGTCACACCGGAAAACAGTTATAAACGACCATCTTGCAGATCTCAATGATTCTTAACGCAAACAACTTGGCACAGTCGACACCGATCGCTGGCTGATAAGAAGTGATTAGTTCCGATCAGAGCAAACATTGAACGCTTGTCAAACGAAGAAGAAGTGACTGCAATTAATATGAGCTGATAAGCAGGAGACTTACTCGCGCTTAGCAACTTTAATACCGAGCAGCCAGATTAAGCTGGATTGCGTCCCGAGGATTACAGACTGCAGGAGAGGATTAAGCTGTTCAACCGTTGGATATTGCAGTTCAAGTACTACGTGCAACTCGCTCTACAGTTTATGAACAGGATACTGAGTGTGTGCTTACCAAAAAGTGAAGAAGATTTGAAACGAAATATAGACGAGAACAAGAACAGCAGACAAACATAGAAGGAAGAGAGAGAGAGAGAGAGAGAGAGAGAGAGAGAGAGAGAGAGAGAGAGAGAGAGAGAGAGAGAGAGAGAGAGAGAGAGAGAGAGAGAGCGAGAGCGAGCGAGAGAGAGAGAGAGAGAGAGACTGGAGAGAGAGAGAGAGCGAGAGCGAGCGAGAGAGAGAGAGAGAGAGAGATAGAGAGAGAGAGAGAGAGAGAGAGAGAGAGAGAGAGAGAGAGAGAGAGAGAGAGAGAGAGAGAGAGAGAGAGAGAGAGAGAGAGAGAGAGAGAGCGCGCGCCAGGAAATGATTCGTGCTTTTAACCTACTCAAAAGAGACATTCACGAAACAAAAGACACTCCTTATTGCTTTGATGAACATGACTTACCACAACTTAAACATAAACACACATTTATTATGCACACAAAATATGTCTATTGTTTTCTTGTGTCGAAAGGTAAATAGCATGTCAAACAAAACCGGTGTGCCACTTCTTAGACATGGACATACAGCTTTACGATTCTGGACACTATCAAAAGATCGGCTGTTCCCCTTAAGAGACATTCCCCCTTCATCGTCTCACCTATCCTCATTGAACTCAAACTGTGCATCATCCTACATTGTAGATAATGCACTTGTGTCATAGACTAATGCCGGCTCAGCTTTACTTGCACTCGACCTATATTTAATGTCCCCAGCTTTAGCTGTATATAATTTGACACAATAAGTTAGATAAACTTGGCCTTTGCTTCCTCAGATTAATACTTGGTGTAACCTGAACATTTGTTAGAAAACCTTCCTTTCATATGCAACTAACTGCAGAAGAAACCCCCTTCAATGGGACACACAAAAATAGCACTTGAAGTTTTCTTTACCTTTATACCAAGAAATTAAATGACAAAGCAACAATAAAACAATGCTTTCAGGAATATCACAGATGAGCTCGTAAAACGGATTTTGGAACGATTTATAATGGCGAATGTTTGGCGTTCTAAATGCAAAATCGAGCAGACATGAAGATAAGTTTATGTATTTCTTCACACTGATGGAGAGGAAGATTCTCTTCTTCACATGTTACCAAAGTCGGTACTGTTCTATCTTTTCTCAGTCTTTCGAAAACTACATTTATTCAGGTGCACAGCTTTAAAAATCTACACAAAACAGCTTTTCCCGCCACAATCCAAGCATCATTCAAAACAGAAGTCTTGAATACACCAACATGCTTGTACTTGATCAACAGAATCCTGGTGTTTATATTGACCTTACTCAGCGGTTTGTTTCTTATGAAGAAACGAAACCATTTGTGTTTTGTCGAAGAACCAGTCATGTGTATATATATGTTCAGCTTGCATACCACAATCAGTTAATACTATTTCATTGACCAAAGTGTACATTGGTCGACTCTGAAGTAAATGCACATCGCACTGTTAGCGTTCTTAAGTCGCCTTTTGACATTTGCAAATTAGGTACGATAGCAAAGGAAAAAATTGCAAGAGGAGTGATTCTTGATGCTCAAACACACACTATACACACACTAGCTAGATGTCATACTTTGACCATATTATTTTGCCAGTCTTCCGACTCCACGTTGGTTGTTGTTAAGAACGTTTTAGAACCGTCAAAGTTGTCTCCGGTTTGAGCCGGTTCCGTGGTAACCGTGACAATGGCTTCCACCCCAGCCTCCCCTTCAATCTCTGCTGGCACATTGGCCTTGGTAACCGTTTCTATCGCCTGCTCCGACCTAGTCGTTGGAGGATTGACTCCATCGTCTGTAGACAATGGTTTCACTGTAGTCAGGTCAATGTTATTGTCTTTGCCACTCTTATCCTTTTCAGACAATGTAGCAGGGACTGCTTCATTAGAGCCTTGATCGCCTGTAGGAATTGTTTCTTCTGAAGTCTTCTCTTCCTTTTCAACCTCATCTTGTGCTGATTGGCCTTGGTTGGCACTTTCTTCAATCCGTGGGGTAGTTTTGGAGACGTTGCGTTCGCTGTCCAGACAATCGGCCTGAAGTGTGTCTGTGTTCGATTCGCGTGCAGACAAGGGGCTCTGTTCAGGAACTTCTTTCTTGGCATCGCTCAACGGAGGATCGGACTCTTCAGATTTGCCAGTAGCTTCTCCCGCACCTGTGTCAGGCATGTGTGATTGTGATGATAATTCGTCGCTGGTTACTGCACTCTTCGCAGCATCTGATGGTAATTCGTTGTCTGCAATGTTTTGAGTAGCTGGAACCTGCTGATCTTCTTGAGGCTTATTACCTTCACTCTCCTTCGCTAAATCGGTAGGTACATCCACAGAAGGTGTACTGTGCACGCCGGAAACACTTTCATCCGGTTTGATTTCGCCATTAGGTTTAAGGGGCTCATCACTCTTTGGATTGTCTACACTCTGCTCTTTTTCGGATACTACTGCTACCTGATCGACGAAAGGATCCCGCGCACTATTAATATTTCCGTACGACGGAGCGGTGGAGTTGACAGAAACCAGTTCCATGTCTTGTGTATGAGAAGCAGGCCCATCCCCAGTGCTCTCCTGGAATATTTTCCTCAACGAGTCTTTGTTTTCCACCAGCTCGTTGGTTTTACTCTCAGATATGGACGTATCTGGAGCTATGATTGCGGGCTGTGAATCTATCTCGCTTGGGCCTGGTATTGTACTAGAGTCTACAGGGACACTTGATTCACCAGGCTCATTACTTGTACATTCTTTGCTCGTGGCCTCAGCACCAGGTTCAGAGTGTTGAGCTTCCTGCCAGCCGCTACTAGCCAGGGCAGCCGGAGCGGTGTCTGTGAGACCAAAGGCCTCCCTGCGAGGCGTGTGACCGGTGTGTTCCCTGTCCATCTCCACCACCTCTGAGAACGACCCTCCACGCGGCAGCATACGCGCCTTGTTCTCAGCAGACATGGGCGTCATCTCGTTTCTCTCGTGCACGGTCTCCGTGGCGGCGCTGTCACTGAGAGGACGGCGGTACTGGTCAGGGGACTGCATCTCCACGTCGTCCAACACAGCCACGCTGTGTGCAGGGGCCCACATGTTGAGTTCCACCGCGTTCAGCTGGCGCACGCCATCCTCGCAGTCCCCAGGATGTTCAGGGATGGGCTCCTCGCCCAGGTCGCGAGGGAAGGCTGCAGGGCCTCCAATTACATCCTCGGCGTCCACAGGCTCCCCTGGAGAACTCATGATGCCCGAGTCTCCCAGCTCCGACTTGATGGAGCGAGGGCTGTTGTCGTACACTCTGCCCAGCATGACATTGGGGTGGCTCTGGCCGAGGGCCGGGATGGAGCCGAAGGGTTTCTGCATCCCGTTCCTCCTGTACACCATTTTGCTGCCGTCACGTGACTTGTTAGCCTCGCGCGCCTTCATCAGGGTGATCTCCCCTCGCGTGGGCTGGCTGTCGTAGACCACGTAGTGAGCCGAGGAGAGGACGTTGGTGTCATTGACGGCGGCGAAGCTCCTCTCCCGTCGGCACCGGTCCAGTCGGACCTCCTGATCGAAGCAGAGGTTCTTCTCCAGCACGGTGGGCGCCCCGGCACGACTGAGCATCATGAGTGAGTCCTGTGCGGCCCCCAGCTTGGGGTTAAAGCGGTGAGCGCTCTGATGGTTCGTCCTCAGTGGCTGGAGCACCACTTTTTCTGGCGTGTGGAAGCAGCTGCCCGACAACACCAGATCACGACGGGGCGGGTGACCGTTGGCCGATGAGACATGCAGCGCGCCACTACCGCCGCGTGGAGACACCGAGAGGCTGACGGCCTGGCGAGGAGACAGCCCCATTGGCGAGTTCTCTCTGCATATCGAGCTCCACGGCTGCTTGGCGCCGTAGGCGGAGAAGGGATTTAGGTAGAGCAGTGGGCGGCGCCCCAGGTTGGCCATGGACAGCTTGCCTCCGGTCAGTACCGCATGCTGTTGCTGCAGGGGCTTGTCCCGTGTGTAGGCCGCCATCAGGTTGCTAAACTCGCGGCCCAGCGTCGCGCCGGACCTCTCCGTCAACACGCCGCCCATACTCGATATTCCGCCCCCTGCGCTAGTAGTGCCTGTCGTGGTGCCCGCTGCTGATGCTGAAGGGCCGCCCACTACCCCGTTACCCGCCTCATCGCCCAGCGTGGTCTTGGTGCGCTCCTGGCGCGTGGTGAAGCTAGGGATGAGGTCCTGCTGGTGCTCCGACACCGCCCTGCTCTCGAAGTTGAAGTCTGCCTTGGGGTGGAGCTTGGAGCGGTAGCGCTGCGTGGAGTCCGCACTCTGTCGCGTGTCCACCGTCTTGCGCTGCTCGCTCAGCTCGCGGATGTAGCGAACGATGTTGGGTTGCGGGGCGTTGCGAGCGATGCGCGCTGTCTCTACCGCCTGGTCGTCCCTTGGCAAAGGCTTTTCGTAGAAGTTGGGCAGGCTCTTTTCGCGACGCCACACCTGTAACATGGACGTGCAGATTCAGGCAAAGCGTCCGACAATTAACTCAAGCATTCAATTTTTTAATTTTAACATTAATTTGTTAAGCGCGGAGAGCATGATTCTCCGTGGCTCGTGCTAAATAAGGTCTCATTATCAATATGATATCTTTTCTATTATTGTTAAGCAACAATTACATCAATGATCGTTGGTTCTCGTCTCGATTCTCCGCCCAACCGACAACAGAAGGTTGGCGATGTTCACTTCCTATCCCTCTATTTGTTTTGAGATCTTGCGAACGACATTCTAGTTCAAATTAACATGCGACCATAATCTCGGTGAAAAACAAATAGAAAAGTATATTATAAGAACGTGTAATGTATGACAAAACAAAACGTCACATTAACTGATCTTCGACCCAGCGGTATTTTAAGCGGACAGACAGACAAACACTTCTAATGCAAAAAGTGAAGGCTGTCTCTAAAATCACGATGCCCCCAGCTGTTCTTAAATGGGACACGAACACAATCATACTGCGACACACGCCAAACATGTACTGCTTGGCTGCTCTCTGCGACACACGCCAAACATGTACTGTTTGGCTGCTCTCTGCGACACACGCCAAACATGAACTGTTTGGCTGCTCTCTACGACACACGCCAAACATGTACTGCTTGGCTGCTCTCTGTGACACACGCCAAACATGTACTGCTTGGCTGCTCTCTGCGACACACGCCAAACATGTACTGCTTGGCTGCTCTCTGCGACACACGCCAAACATGTACTGCTTGGCTGCTCTCTGCGACACACGCCAAACATGTACTGCTTGGCTGCTCTCTGCGACACACACCAAACATGTACTGCTTGGCTGCTCTCTGCGACACACGCCAAACATGTACTGCTTGGCTGCTCTCTGCGACACACGCCAAACATGTACTGCTTGGCTGCTCTCTGTGCACAGCAAGGAAGTTGTACTGAATTAATTTCGTAATTGACGCCTTTGTTAATCTTCGATTTTATACATAAAAAACATGTCCCACTTTGCACAGAAATCAGGTGGATTGTTTATCGATACAAAAAACCCCGTATTATTACATGTATTATCGACATCTGTTTTTAATTTTTTTTTTTACTCGTATTGATATTTTTTCAAGAATATATGTGCAGCCCCACATAATTTTACCAAGTGACAAATCCAATTGCATACTCAACCAGAAACTGTATATTTTGTGCCTGAGACAGACTGAAGAAAAACAGTGAAAATTCATAATTGTAACAAACTCTTTTTAAAAACTGATACAGAGAAGATCACACTATGCAACTGAGTGTCTAAGAATCGACAAGCATATTGAATGAGGTGACACAACACACATTAATTTTGTTTATCCTATCATCCAATCGCATCGAATTGATTTATGGGGGAAAATACAAAAGAAAGAATTTTTTTGTGAAATAAATGTACAAGGGGGCCCCAAATGACCAATACTCCGATAGTTTACTCGGGAAGGAAGGAATCTTTAACAGACTCTGACCCTAATGGAAGTGCAACCCACGGTGTTCTTTGTGTTCAGCGGCCTGATCCGCTTTCAGTGGAACTCGTGATCAATGCACACACACAGCATGTCTGTCGTTCCCAGCAAGTATGATCTGAATTTAATTTTGTGGACGGCTCACAAACTGAAAGTTTTCCCTCATGTTTATGTGTGCGAGTTCATCGAGGTGAACTTTCAAAAATGAACATGTTTTTAACTGCCGTGGTATGAAATGCGTGATTGTTAACTATCTAAAAGGATCCTTTTAGACTGCTGAACTCTATTAACCTGTTTGCGTCTGATAAGTTCGGCACATAGACACATATTTATAAACACACACACACACACACACACACACACGCAGGGGCACAGACAGACTGACTGACAGACAGACGCTAACACACACACACACACACACACACACACACACACACACACACACACACACACACACACACACACACACACACACACACACACACACATACGCAGACAGACAGACTGACTGACAGACAGACGCGAACACTAACACACACACACACACACACACACGCACGCACTCACGCACACACACGCGCGCGCGTGCACACACACACACACACACACACACACACACACACACATTCAGACAGACAGAGAGGCATAAACAGACAGACAGACAGACAAGAAAATAGACAGACAGGATCAGACCAACACTATAATGCACCGATAGTTGCTAATCTGAACGTATGTGGTTGTAGGCACCCTCCACTCGCGGAGTTGCATTGCGAAACAAATGGCAGAACTTAAAACAATGTTAAAAGCTGAGAGTAATGCAACGTGTAAACGGAGTTTAAAGTTATGTTGTTGGCGAAAAGTTAACATTTGTGTTTGAAGAAAATAAACTACTGTTAAAGATATCATCATTCCCGTGTAAAACATCCTATTGATCACCGTAAACGTATCGAAGCTTTTACATTAGATAACTGGTCTTTCACTTGTAGACACAACCTATATTAAATATTAAAGGCATTGAGTCCTTCTCGTGAACAAGTTTAGCTCGCCAACCATCTCAGGTCTGGCCATGTCGGCTTTTAAACGACGTAGGAACATTCCTCCTCTTGGACGCATACCCCAAATTAACACCCTGGATCCTTTCTGTGTAGAGTACTGAGTAGGAATTATTTGATGCATTCATTTCTTAAAGGACACCAATAGCAATCTGTGAAATTAGTTCATCACTAAATGATTCACTCTGCACATAAAGCACACGGGCTGTGAATCTTTGGTTCTCGTCCAATTGGAGGAATGATCCTACGTCGTTTAAAAGCCGACATGGCCAGACCTGAGATGGTTGGCGAGCTAAACTTGTTCACGAGAAGGACTCAATGCCTTTAATATTTAATATCTGTGTTGTTGCTAACTTGATTTCGTAACTGAAACTATGCCAATCTGCGAAATTATATCAACAAAATGTTTGACTCCAGACAGGAAGTAGTCATAGCGGTGCTTTTCAGCATGAACTCAGAACTCATTGGTCGTTCCCAGCAAGTATGATCTGAATTTAATTTTGTGGACGGCTCACAAATTCAGCATGTGTCCAAAGAGGAATGATGCTCTGTGGGAGGTTTACATGATGATTTACGTACAGAATGATGTTACCTTCCACTTGACTGAAAGGTACACACAAAGATTTCCGCAAGTACGGTCTCCAGTGTGTAGCTGATAAGTAGTTTTGACAAAGGTGAACTTGAACGTGTACAGTAAAAAAAAAAGTTGAGAAAGCCGAGAGTAGACAACCTGGGGTTGATCGAGCGTGACAAATCCAGGGATCAGTCAATCAATCATGGTCGCCCAGTGTTGACCTCACGCGCTTCGCAACCTGGCGGGTGCAGGGAGTGTCCGGGTCAGGGCCTACAACCGCCACAGTGAATATCTTTTCAGTTTCGAAATTGAACTATATTCATACTATACTCCAAGCAAGTCAAAGCGCTTATGACCCAGCAACTGAAAGGTTCTATGTCCAGCGGCTCGTGAAGGAACCGCTGTTTGATGTTTTAGACCCCGGAAAGATCTTTTGGAATGCACACACCTCTTAGGAAAGCCAATGCTAATTTTAATATGCATAATAACAATTAAATAGTGGTTAGATTTGTGCCAGGAAACGCATTGTTCAGCGTCTATATGATCTTGATTTAGGCCTACTAACAATGGCGTTTGTAGGCCTACGTTAAAAAAACAAACCCGGGTTCAAAACACTCGATTCTTTTAATGCTGTGTGATACTATTGTTCCAAAACGAACGCCGAATTCGTTTACATTTGAAGCCGTTTGATGGAGGAGAGAGTGCTCATCGTTTCAGCTATCAGGCCGTTACAATTCTCCCCAGACGTCATGCAAAGCTGTTTTTGAGTAGAAATGAACGAATTACTCCAAACAAAAAACCTTATAAATATCTTCAAAGAGAGTTGTACAAAATAAATTTAAAAAAAACAAAACCAACTTAGACAGAGTTAAGAGACAAAACCTCACCTTCTTGGTGAAGGGCTTGAGCTCCACGACAGGCAGGGCGTCCCCGCCATGGGCTGCCTGCTGGATGCTGGCCTTGGTGTTGTTCTGCTCGTAGTGCACGTGCTGTCGTTGCCAGGCAACGCTGCACACCTTAGCCTCGTCCATCCCACCCGAACTTTTAGCCGCATTCGCCCCTCCCCCTCCTCCGCTCCGCCCCCTCGGGGAACCGACCACCACCATCGTCACCTCCAGTTGTTGAATGGAGGTACCAATTTTGTCGTTTTGGTGAATGTTTTAATCCGGAGGTGGCGGCTTCATCTTGGTATCCATTGAAGAGTACACGTGGAACCCTGTCTATTTTCTCAAGTCACCAAGTGTCTGGTTTTCAATTTGTCCAAGGAAGACACAACAGGGATACTTAAAAACGGATCATTGTCCGGAATAAAAGAATTAAAATTTGATTTTTTTTTTTAACAAAGATTAGCTTAGATTTTTTGACTGAAATTGCTTGTGAAGGCAAGCAGTCATGGGACAAATTCTCTCGTGTCAGTATGGTTTTTGTCACTTTTACATTTCGCAAAAATGCCTACGTTTAGGTCTGCAGCTATCCATAGAAATGCAAGCACTGCTACTCCACGAAAATTACGGTCAAGTGCCTCCAGCAGCGTTTCCAATCTCCTCAGATCATCCTGAGTTGCAGAGTAATTGGGGTCAGCAGACAGGAGCAACAGATTGTGTGGGTCTCTTGTGGCAGACGACACTTGACGGTCGCCGAGCAACCAAACCGTCTTTGCCCGGATCGGCAGCACTTGAGGTGACAGATCTTCTTCACGGCTTAGCAGCCAGGGACACGTTGAGTCCGCTGCTTGTGAAACTGGTGCTCAGGTAAGAATATCCACACGCTGAAAAATGCAAAGGGATTGTTGTTTGCTTGTGGTTTTGGAGAAAAACAACTACACTGAACACAAACAAACACTAATCACAAAACACACACAAAAACACAAACCAACATACAAACAACAACAACAACAACAACAACAACAACAACAACAACAACAACAACAACAACAACAACAACAGCTCAGCAGCAAAAAAACAAAATAAACAACATCAAAAACAACAACAACAGTAGCAGCTTAGCAGCAAAAACAACAACAATTACAACAACTAGAAATGTAGCCCAAACCTAGATCAAATCAGACGCAAACAGACAGACAGACAGACAGACAGGCCGACAGACAGACAGACAGACAGACATACAAACATACATGTATACATAAAGACATACAGACAGAGACAGACAGACAGAAAACCAATACCCCAGAACGAACCACAAACCAAGTACCGTAGGTGTATAACCTGCATACCAAGCCATCACACATTTTAAATCTTTGCCCTGTGTTCCTTTTCAGTTTAACATTTATTTCTTCATAGGTCAAGGCTCCAAAATTAGACAATGTGTTATGTGAAATGCAAAAACAATGAGGTAAAATAAAACTGTTGATGTTTCTGTCATCTTGGCTTTTAATTCTGTAGAGTTAGTTTATGTCTCGCGCCGATTAGGTCTGTTGTAGTACATATTTCGCATGGACATGTAAATAGTGGATCTTACCCGTCTCGTCACTGATTCTGTTTTGTGTGAATATTAAAAAAAAAAAAAATACTTTCATGCACCTGTATATATTCTTGTGTGTGCACATAACTTGATGCTGTACATAATACTGTAAGTGTGAGGTCCATGGATACAATTCAAGGTTCTGTGGTACACGTAGTGCCTTAATCTTTATTATTATCAATTATTTCATGGACAATTTACACTGATCGCCTATGTTCGTCGGTACTAATCAAAGGGAAAAAAGGAAATAAGATGAAAGTCGCTTGTTAATTGCAATGCTTGTTATTCACTCAGGTGCCTGGACGCTGGTTCCGCTTAACTCTCATGTACTGTATTACACATGTCGTACGCATTTAGAGCGTTTACTTCCCTTTGTTGATGAGATAAGGAATAACATGCAATTTTAGTCAAAGAAATGACAAGTGTACAGCAAGATGTAAAGTGCGACTGTGTGATGACACAATTTATGTGCCATTGACACTTCCACTTCAAAGTAGTTTTCCGGAGGATTGGTTTAGAATTCAAGCTTCAGCAACGCAACACTACTTTTATAGGAACAAATGTATATTGGAATTGTTCCATGAAAGTTATTAAACAGGCACATCTCAGTGTTTGAATGTTGCAGATCTATACAAATGTCGATTATAAGTGGGTTTTTTATCAAGTTTTTCAACCAACAATAACAGACTTAATTAACAGGGCTGTACGAGTCAATGTTATGCAGCAGTGAAGGTAAATTTACTTGAACTTTCGTAAAAACCGAACTGCATATGAGATATCACAAACATATATGTCCAATATCTTACTGAAAACAAGCAAAGATGAGACCGCATTATTGCACAAAAACGAAAGAAAGAAAGGAAGAAAGAAACGAACAAAGAAAGAAACAAAGAAAAAAAACAAAGAAAAAATCAACCGACAAACGAAAACAACGAAAAAGAACCGAACGAATGAATAAAAGAACCAGTAAACTAACAAACAAAAAGCACTTTTCGTATCATAACTCATGGCCTGACAGTTACCGGTGATAAACTGATTCAACCATAGTAGTAATCAAATGGGTGCATGCTAAGATTAAAGCAGTACATGTCTACATAAATACTCGATAAATACTCGATAAAATCATTGGAATTTGTTTTCCATTGTCGATGCATGTTTATGTCTGTAATATGATCAGCTGTGCTGTATACCCATTTTACACACAACAATGCAAAACTACATTTGAGACATAGTAGTAGGCCTAAAGAAGCAATTTTGGAGAAGTTTACTGGCGAATTTATCCTTAGAGGTCCAAAGGGCATTCGTTGTGCTGTAATGTAAACACACCTGTAATGATACACTCAAAAATGCTATGTAACTATACAAATTAATTCAACGAAAGTAAAAAGGAGAATGGTTTCTGAGAAAGGGGACGTAAGCGCTCTAATTGCAGACGACACTTTGCAATGGAGTAAGTGAGAGTTATGCGGAACCAGTCTCCTGAGAGAATAACGAGCATTGAATGAAGAAGTGACTTTCACTCCCATTTTGGAAAAGGTTTTCGTTATCCAATCTCTTCTGCGTTGGAGTCCCGATCAGTGTCTTCGCTGATTGACTTAGGGCCTATGTTTTCAGTGCTGGCAAGTATCCATAAATAATTATAGCAGACGCAAACCGTGAGAACTTAGGTCCACAAAGAGGTACTCTGAAGTGGTCTCACTGATCTTATTAATGGGAAGGAACATAGCGCTAAAACGCGGGGAAAGTTTTCACAATCGATACTCTCCCGGTATCTATATATAATACGACTTGTGTCTGTGTGTGTGTGTGTGTGTGTGTGTGATTGATCGCCATGCACGGCCAAAGTTCTCGATGGATCTGCTTCAAATTTGGTGGGCTTATTGACAGAGACCCCGGACACAACCTGATCGATGAGATATTTCAACACGTGCTCTCAGCGCGCAGCGCTGAACCGATTTTAGTTTTTCACTGCACGTTACTATTTTTAGATCTCCCTTCCTTCGTGCGCCGGCGTCAATCGATATTCCCGTTTGTACGTTACTATATTTAGAAGGTCACTGCACGTTACTATTTTTAGATCTCCCTTCCTTCGTGCGCCGGCGATGCCGGCGTACACCCGGCGACGGCCGGGTATTCGGCTCTACTTCTTCCCGGCGAAGCGGGTAATCATCTAGTTTAGACCATATGCACGTGCAGTGTAAGCAGTGGTCCACAGTATTGCGTCACGAATGGTAGCCATGCGACTAACCCAGGCCGTAATGTTACACGTAAACACCAAAGGCTATCTGTTTATCTAGCCCATCGATTCTTATGATACATTGACAGAGAAACCAGCCGGACCAGACCTAATGCACCCCTCCTGTGTAGGCCTACTTTTCCTTTCTCACAGCTGACCGAAATACACAGTGTTTGAATTACGCGCACTAATTGTTCACTGAATCGCACAGACCTGCAGCGCCAACGCTCTGTCTGGTTTCTAACAACACCCCCTAGTTGTATTGTACATTGTAGGTGTATTGACGAAACAATACCTACGTGTTATGGGGCGCCGCTCGGGGGGGGGGGGGGGGGGGGGAACAAATGCTGATCCCCATACAGCCGTTAGAAACGTGAGCAGGAGCAATTTTGTGATCACTGATTTATTGGGTCGGCTTTGTTCGTGATTGAGACTGACAAAAAAGCTGCTGTGCCTTTTTGTGTCTGTCACATAAAGAGCTCTTTTTGTCTGTGATAAAAAGCTTGGCTATGTGAACCCGACTGCCATGGTACACTCGTTAAGAACACATGCAATGTTCTCTTAAAAGCAGTATTGACCGTTAGCCGCAAACAAAAACGACATGTTCGTCTTGGACAATATATCACAGATTTTTTTCTGCTTTAGTGAGCAGAAGACAATCATCAAGGCATTGATGAGGCCAAGGACAAACAGAGATGACTACCACACAATGTCCAGAGAGCAGCAAGTCAACCTCATCAGGCTGCGTACTGGCCACAACAGGCTCAATGCTCACATGAACCGAAAGTTCAAGCTGGCGCCATCACCAACCTGTGCCTGCGGTCAAGAGGACCAAACAGCGGAACACATCTTACAGCGATGTCCCTTACTAGATGAGGAACGAAAAGAAGTGTGGCCGTCACCAACTCCCTTGCAGACCAAACTATACGGCAGTCGACAGGAGTTGGAGAAAACGACAACATTTATCACCAGTGCTGGACTGATTGTGTAACCTCTGCGAACGCCAAGAAGAAGAAGAAGAAGAAGACAGATTTTTTCTCTCTCTCAAATCCAGAATTCGCCCAACATGCTTTTACGACTAGTGCGTTGAACTAAACCAGAAGTACATTATATATAAACTTGGCCAAAAAATTGTTGCAACAAATTTCAAACCCAAATTAAAGCATTAATCCCCGTGTCATTTCATTAAAACTGTATATTCCAGTTAAGACCGTTCACTTAACCTCCAGGATCACCTTTTGGATTAAATATTTCTTGTACAGGAATCACGTGACCGCCGCTCAAGTAAGGGTACCCTCAAAATCGACCAGACAAAAACAGAAGAGCCGAATGAAAAATTGACAAGAAATCACAATAGGCAAAACTTTGCAACTTTGACATACGACAGGAAAGTCAAACCAATTATCTACCCTGAATAGATTGTTTTGTTTTGCTACCTTGCGTATTTCGCGTGCTATGCTATTCCTACTGATGCAGGTGTCGATCGCAAGAGCGGTCAAAAACGGGACTTTTTGCGTCCTTTTTTAGGGGTATTATGACAAAAAGTCTGCAATGATTTGGTTTAAGCGTGTTTTTTATTAATTTCTTGTATACATCTTATATACAGTACCAACATTAAGAACGTTAACAAGCAGACTGCTTATGGACACGTTCTAAAACTAATAATCAATACACATTCTGATAACAAGACATGGCGAACAAGTGATAATTTCAACCCTTTTCTTTCAAAATATTTCATAATATGTTATACAAATAAAGAGAGAGAGAGAGAGAGAGAGAGAGAGAGAGAGAGAGAGAGAGAGAGAGAGAGAGGGAGGGAGAGAGAGAGAGAGAGAGAGAGAGAGAGAGAGAGAGAGAGAGAGAGAGAGAGAGAGAGAGAGAGAGAGAGAATGCTACATCTGTTGCTGTCACTGTTAATATAATATCAGCCGAAGCGATCAGTTGACATAACGTAATCTTGTACAGCAGAAAATATTTTCGTGTTCAAAGATATAGATAAATCAGTATTTCCAAACAAAAGTGTTTTGCAATCCAGAGCGTGCGTTGGCAGACTATTGAATAAAATGGTTCTATGTTCTTTAAATTTTGGACAGTGCAACAAAAAGTGTTCAGCGTCTTCCGGGCGTAATGATTTGGTGGATTGCTTTGAAACTTTCGGAATATTTGACCAAAATATGACATTTTACAAATTACTTGACAGTCATTGTTCACCTTGACCGCTTGTGAGATCTCAATCTGTGTACAATTTAATTTTGGTCAAAAAT
Organism: Littorina saxatilis; assembly: GCF_037325665.1. Taxonomy (NCBI): domain Eukaryota; kingdom Metazoa; phylum Mollusca; class Gastropoda; order Littorinimorpha; family Littorinidae; genus Littorina; species Littorina saxatilis. The sequence continues at coordinate 54,864,217 of NC_090247.1, forward strand.
ACAAATAACGTATATAGGCCTATATGAGACTATCCGACTAAGAACTAGATTTGCATGTAATACCTGGGGCTCATATCAGCATTTATTCCAGGGCTGAAGCTGTGACAAAGTCCAACTGTCTGACAACCATTGCCGGATCACTGCTCCAAACTGTTGTCAGTGATCCAGAACTCTTTCTTTATTTTGTCTCAAGCATTCTATAAATAACGGTAGAAACTGTTAATTGTTTTCCGAACACACGCAGTCGTGACGAATCAAACTCAGGAAGGTAATTCTCACACTCGTAAACCATTGACCCAGAAACTGTCCAGCTATTACATAAGAATTTGGAGCAAATTGAACAACTTCTCTCTCGCAGTTGACACTTACCTGACAAAAACACCCCGAATGCCTTATCGCACTCGAACGATCTTCTCAAGTGACCACTGACGATCATACGCGTTGAGAGAGGAGCTAGCGTTGTTATGGGGCGATTTGTGACGATTTAGTTTTTATCTCTACAGGTGTTTGATAACAGCCTGTCTTCGTAACCCTCAACTAAGCCTCAAATTCGACTCAGTGACGTTAAGCAAAATCTCTTCAGTCTGTTACGAATACCACAATAGGGTCTGGTTTTTACCGTGGTTTTTTTTTAAACTTAATTCTTCTTCTTCTTCTGCGTTCGATGTATTTTAACTTAATTAAGGCGATAGATATAATTTTCTGTATTTTCCACTGAATTGAAATGTGCTTTACAGCGGATCTTGAGCAGGATAAATGTCGGCATACTTTCAGTTTCTTTGAAAACTACATTCTCACAAACGAAGTTAATTAATGATATGTAAAGGAATCTGCATCTGGGGTGCGTTTGAAAAAATAAACACTAAAAAAACAAAAATCCAGTACGGAGCAAAATCCAGTCGTACCAAATAAATAAGATCATTTATTTTTCATTCTATTTAAAAAAAAAATTGTAAGAGAGGGAGGCAGACGAGAGTCACAATGGAAGAGAAAAAAAGACACTTAACAGTCATCTTTCCCCACGCTAATAGGTCTCTGGATATAGAATACATTCTTTTTTTTCAAATACCTCAATTACAACGAACCAGAAGTAATGAAATATTTCTACTTACGCCATGTTCTCTTCCTTTTGTTTCAGCGAAGAAAAGAAACTGTGTTCCAACTTCCAGGCGTAAGCCGCCTACGACGCACTTAACAACGAACACAGAACTGTATAAGCCTTCAACCCGGTTATTCCACACTCGGTCAGATCATCGTGCACTTATTTCTTCGCATTTCTTGCACTTGTTGGTGCCAAGGATTCCCTGGAGTCCTTTTGTCGTCTGCTTGACCTTACGAGCAGCAGACGACAATTTGTTGAGGACAGGGACTGCCGTAGGGAGGCAGTTCGGTACGGGGAATGGCCGAGACTTGTGAGCCGAGACCAATGCCGAGGCGAGACGCGACGCGACACACGACGGAGTGGGTAAATCACAGGCGCATGAACAGTTTGATTGACATTATTATTCAATGAAACTTTCTACCTTTCTTTGGTCAAAGTAAAATGATAAACGTGTTACGGTACATTGTATGATTTAGGAGCTGTACTTGTCATGGTAATTCACACTTCGTCTTTTTTAGGAACCGTCAATTTCCTTTAGGTGAATAGCTAACACGAGTACTTTTCAATAAGCCAGGTCACTGATATATAGGTTCTATGATCAATGCCAAATACAGTATGTGGACTAGAAGTCGATTGAACCATACTTCCTACAAACCCAGCTAAGATAGAATATAAATGATGACAAGCACGCTTGCACGCACAAAAGTAAATAAACATACACAAACTCCTCCCTCCCCAACACACACCACACACACACACACACCACACACACACACACGCACGCACACACACACACACACACACACACACACACACACACACACACACACACACACACACCTTGACATATTACACCGTAGTCACACAACACACAAACCAATCTTGAAACATCGAACACCAACGGTAAGAACAAGAAGCACGAACATACGACAGTCGAACCTGTCCATAACAACCGTGGTCGTTATAGACAGGTGATCAATACAGACAGGTGAATTATAAGGAAAAAACCCTTGTGTGGGATCTTTTGGAGTGGTCGTTGAGGGCAGGTGGTCGCTTTTGATAGGTGGTCGCAAGGGCAGGTTCCACTGTAGTTCAGTCTTTCAACTGCACACTTTTTGCTTTAAAAACTTTAATGTTGTCGTCAACCGTGTTGTGCATTTGTGTAATTTTGTATTCATTTTGTATGGGTCACGTAGGATAAGCTTATGCTTGAGTTCGTGCCCCAGTTGTCTCCATCCGTCGCTACCTCACCCACGACACCTGTGTCAAGCTGGTTGTCTCCCTCATCTTCAGTCGTCTGGACTACTGCAACTCCCTTCTGGCTGGCCTCCCCGCCTCATCCATTCATGGCCTACAACGAGTCCAGAACGCTGCTGCCCGGCTGACGTTGAGGAAGACGAAGCGAGACCACATCACCCCCCTACTTCGCTCCTTGCACTGGCTCCCTGTCAACACCCGAATCTCATACAAACTGTCCACTCTGGTCTACAAGTGTCTCAACGACTCTGCTCCCGAGTACCTTCAATCCTCCCTGGACCTGTACACCCAGCCCTCCGACCGTCCCCTTCGTTCTGCTGCTGTCCCTCTCCGCCTCCACATCCCTCGCTCGAAACTCGCATCTGCTGGTCAGCGTGCATTTCCCTCCGCGGGCCCCTCCGTCTGGAACTCCCTGCCGCTTGAGCTTCGCCAGAGCCCCTCTCTTGACGCGTTCAAGAGTAGGTTGAAGACTCAGTTCTTCCCGTAGCTGGCTGCGACTTTCATGTTCGACGTGATGTGTTGTGCCCCAAAAGACATTCTTATGCTGTGCTCTGTGAGAGGTGTTTTCTTTGTGTTTAATATTATTTTGTTTGGACCTAGCTATTGATGTGTACATTGTTGTTAAACAGTTGTTTGTTGTATGTTTATCAGGGTTTGCTAGTGTGTGATAGGGTTCGTGTCCGTCTGTAGATGTTAGTTTCTTTGTTAGTCCTGTGTTGACAACTCTTCGACAAGCGCTTAGAACTGTACCCACGGAATACGCGCTATATAAGCTTCATATTGATTGATGGAATAATTGTTTGATTTTAAATACACTTTTGTTTAGACCAACTTTTGGCGCCAGTGGTTACACCTTGTCCGTAGAGACCAGAGTCGGTTCTGGTTTAATCCCCTCTCTCCTCACTCTCCTGCCTCGCTTACCTGCATACGTAATACGACTGGAGTTTACAGTCATGTCGGCACCCCGGATACATTGTTCTAAACAGTGAATCGAAACAATGAATCTGGACACTGTGGTAGAATAGAGAATGAACAAGTCGCGTAAGGCAAAATTACTACATTTAGTCAAGCTGTGCAACTCACAGAATGAAACTCAACGCACTGCATTTTTTCACAATGACCGTAGTCCGCCGCTTGTGCATAACGGAGTGAAACTGACGAGCCTGTTCAGCGCGGTAGTGGTTTCGCTGTGCTGCATAGCACGCTTTTCTGTACCTCTCTTCGTTTTAACTTTCTGAGCGTGTTTTTAATCCAAACATATCATATCTATATGTTTTTGGAATCAGGAACCGACAAGGCATCACAACTCTGGAATTTTTTTACCAGACTATATAAAACTGACTTAGTGATTCCCTAAGTGAATTTAAGCACTTTTTGTCAAAAAACGATTTAAGTCCGCCGTGTTATTTTTATTCTGGAGATCGCATGTCACAAATAATTCACTGTAAGCTCAGGTTATATATAAGTGATCTTAATAACGATCTAGTGAGACGTCACGTTGCTACAGATGCATCTTGTGACTGCGGATTCCCGTCCGAATCCGTACAACACTTCATATTCGATTGTCCAAATTATCGCGAAGCACGTCAAGAAACTATACATACCCTCCCCAATCACATAATTCACCTCCCCCACCTTTTAAACGGAGACAGACAGTATTCCTTAGATTTGAACAGGAATTTTTTTTCCACCGTACACTCGTTCATTAAACGTTCAGGCCGCTTTGGGTAAATCAGAATAAATGCTCTACAAGCCGGACAACAACTTTAACTTCTGCACATCTCCTACCCATCCCTCTTCTTTTATTCATCTTCTTTCCCTCCTTCCTTCCTTTACTGTCTTTCTTTATAATCATCATGCAACGTTCATTACGTTATTAATAGATTTGGTTTATTGAGACAAATTTTTCAGCCGTTACTGCCTTATGTTGTACTGTCATGCAGGAACACCACTATAAGCTTCTAGCTTGTTGCTGTTTCTGTGAACTTTGTATACATGTCATGATTGTAACCTTTGTTAAAATAAACTTATGTTTAAACCAATTGTTTTTAAATCGATTTCGGAAATTTAATTTTGATCATAATTTTTATATTTTTAATTTTCAGAGCTTGTTTTTAATCCAAATATAACATATTTTATATGTTTTTGGAATCAGGAAATGATGTAGAATAAGATGAACGTAAATTGGGATCGTTTTATATAAAAAAAATTTATTACCATTTTCAGATTTTTAATGACCAAAGTCATTAATTAATTTTTAAGCCACCAAGCTGAAATGCAATACCGAAGTCCGGCCTTCGTCGATGATTGCTTTACAAAAATTTCAATCAATTTGATTGAAAAATGAGGATGTGACAGTGCCGCCTCAACTTTTACAAAAAGCCGGATATGACGTCATCAAAAGTATTTATCAAAAAAAAGAAAACAAACATCCAGGGATATCATTCCCAGGAACTCTCATGTCAAATTTCATAAAGATTGGTCCAGTAGTTTGGTCTGAATCGCTCTACACACACACACGCACAGACAGACATACAGACACAGACACAGACACACACACACACACACACACACACACACACACACACACACACACACACACACACACACACACACACACACACACACACACAAACACAAACATACACCACGACCCTCGTCTCGATTCCCCCTCTATGTTAAAACATTTAGTCAAAACTTGACTAAATGTAAAAATGAAAAATATAACGCACGCACGCACGCACACGTAGGTCCGAAGTGCAGTTACGGAGTTGGTTCAAAGAGGCTTCGGGTGTTTTTCTTTTAACTTTTATTGCATTTTAGTGCAACATAATTCAAAACTACTTAGCCTGTTAGTATTTGAGTGGAAATCTGGAGAGGTTAAGAAAAATGTACAGGCAGAAGGAACAAAATGGCTTCAGTGGCATTTTCAAACGTATAGAGTTTTCAAATCAAATTCGCTCTGTTGAATCAGTCCTAGAAAACCCTTTGTCGTTTGTGCTTTTAATTTATCGGTTGTACGCAATAGGAGTGACGGAAGCCAAACAAAACACCAAATAAAGGTGATCGAGGAAATGTAAAGCCTCGCATTAATTGGGCAAAGCCGACTTCGCGAAGTCTTCTTCAAAAAGCTGGCTGCACGAAGCTTTGGTACTACACTTCTGTAACAAGACTTCGAGAAGTCTTTGCAAAGTCAACTTCGGGCTCAAATAAGGTAAGGTAAGGTAAGGTAAGGTAAGGTAAGGTAAGGTAAGGTATGGTAAGGTATGGTAAGGCAAGGTATGGTAAGGTAAGGTAAGGTAAGGTATGGTATGGTAAGGTAAGGCAAGGTATGGTAAGGTAAGGTAAGGTAAGGTATGGTAAGGTAAGGTATGGTATGGTAAGGTAAGGTAAGGTAAGGTAAGGTAAGGTAAGGTAAGGTAAGGTATGGTAAGGTATGGTAAGGTCAGGTAAGTCAAGGTATGGTAAGGTAAGGTAAGTCAAGGTATGGTAAGGTAAGGTAAGGTAAGGCAAAGTATGGTAAGGTAAGGTAAGGTAAGGTAAGGCAAGGCAAGGTACGGTATGGTAAGGTAAGGGAAAGTAGGGTAAGGTAAGGTAAGGTAAGGCAAGGTATGGTAAGGTAAGGTAAGGCAAGGTATGGTAAGGTAAGGTAAGGTAAGGTAAGGTAAGGCAAAGTAAGGTAAGGTAAGGTAAGGTAAGGCAAGGCAAGGCAAGGTACGGTAAGGTAAGGTAAGATAAGGTAAGGGAAAGTAGGGTAAGGCAAGGCAAGGCAAGGCAAGGCAAGGTAAGGTAAGGTAAGGTAAGGTAAGGTAAGGTAAGGCAAGGCAAGGTAAGGTAAGGTAAGGTAAGGTATGGTAACCTCGACACATGCATGTGTTTAAATATACGAGAAAGCATGAAAACCCAATTTGCATGTATAAGACTAGAGGGGCGTAACACTTCACAGAAAAACCAACGCTTAGACCGTTAATTGAATAGTATATTCATAGGCCGGTAAGAGGGGTGGTTTTAGGCCATAGCAGACAGCAACACAGGCAGCAGGAAGGCTATAACACCAGAACACACTCGTTAGCCCTGACTATGGCTCACCTCTTGTACTGAACCACTCAAGCGTCACTCCTTCGTGTGCAAACAGTGGAACTCGCTTCTTAAGACCTTCACAGATCTGAAAAACACGTCTTTAATAGTAGAAGGGAGTCTTAAAATGGAGTTCAGTTTACAGACACAATTTGCAGAGAATTTAAAAAAAATCAAGGTCTCAACAGAGGGGAAATTATTAATCGGGTCTGTGGGGGAAGGGGGGTATTTTAAGAGGGGGGGGGGGGGGGGTTCAGTGTATTACTGTTCCTGCAATGGCAGGCACCTGAGCCCTTCACACGCAGAACCACTTTGGGCTGGCACTTTCAAAGCACATTCAAACATATTGCCAACACCGTTTTACATTGACGCTGAGGCAATATTGACTACGGCGGGTCAGTTAGTTAGGCCGAGAAACAGCGTTTTTCGTCTTGAAATGACTACAGCATGGCCTTGGTTTTTGCTTATGTGCTTGGATCTTGAGTGGTGTAACACATTAAGTTTAACAAATAATCTTTCACTATTTTTTTTTTCATTACTTTATTGTCCCATCGCTGGGAAATTCGGGTCGCTTCCTCCCAGTGGAAAGCTAGCAGCAACGGAGTCGCGCTACCCAAGTGTCTGCGTGTTTAGGTGTATTCAGCCACCTGCACTTATGGCAGAATGACCAAGGTCTTTTACGTGCCATTGTGATGACACGGGGGTGGGACATGGCTTCCGTCTCTGGGTCTGCACATAAAGTTGACCCGTGTCCGTCCCGGCCCGAATTCGAACCTGCGACCTTTCGATCACAAGTCCAGTGCTCTACCAACTGAGCTACCGGGCCCCGGTATGCCAATTTATATATTAAAAAAATCCAACATCCCGACTGCTAGCCGTGGTGAGTTGGATTTGTTGATGAATTTATTTCTTAAAAAAATTAAAAAAATTAAAAAATAAACAAGAGACTTTTACGTAATTAATTCATTAAAAAAAAACTCCAGCTGAGCAGAGAAAGCACCTGGGCTGTTACTCTTTGGTACGTAACAAAGTGAATGGTCTGATTCCATGTAAATGACTAACCAGATCTGATATGTGACCCTCCACCACGAAATGAGTCGCATGTCACCTTTGCATGATTTTCATATTTTTACATTTTCCTAAAGAGTTTTTTTATGCTCTATCCAGTGGTGAAACCCGTTTTAGAAAAGAGCGAAAACTGTTTGAGTTATAAGCCTGTGACTAAGGTGACCCTCACACTGTTACAAGACACTGCCCGGACTTATATTGAGCCTAGCGCAGAACCGCGCGAGGTGACATGCGACTCATTTCGTGGTGGAGGGTCACAATTATGGTGAGCCGAACTGTTCACACGGGAAGGAGCGTGTCTTTTAAGAATCCATCATATTTTCCATTGACGTGAAAAGATTACCTCTTACTGAGCTAAAACCGATTGGCCGTACATGATTGTATGCCAGTGCGCACAAGCTCCCATCGAGATAAAGGCTGTCCTTAATTTTTTGTTTGTTTGTTTGCTTAACGCCCAGCCGACCACGAAGGGCCATATCAGGGCGGTGCTGCTTTGACATAGATAACGTGCGCCACACACAAGACAGAAGTCGCAGCACAGGCTTCATGTCTCACCCAGTCACATTATTCTGACACCGGACCAACCAGTCCAAGCACTAACCCCATAATGCCAGACGCCAGGCGGAGCAGCCACTAGATTGCCAATTTTAAAGTCTTAGGTACTATGACCCGGCCGGGGTTCGAACCCACGACCTCCCGATCACGGGGCGGACGCCTTACCACTAGGCCAACCGTGCCGGTTGTCCTTAATTGAGCCCGAGGTTCACTTCCTGAAGACTTCGCGAAGTGTTTCTACCATAGATCAGTGCCGATGCTTAGTGCAGCAAGCTTCGTGCACTAATAAAAGTAGCTTTCGCGAAGTCGAATTTGCCCAATTGTGACAATTTCTGCGATTTGGGGCATTGTTGACCAACGTTTCTGATTAAATAAACGCGGGGTAAAAGTTGGACCAAAAAGTAAAAAAAAAAAAAAAAAATTTGACTGTACTCACTGACTCCCACTTCAAGCAGCATTTCTAAAAGTTCAAGAAAGTATCAGTGATATCACATTGTAAAACAGATGAAAAAAAAGGAAAATAGTCTTGGGGTGTACAAAACAATCATTTTGACCATAGTGTCTGTTTTCAGTGTACATGCACAGTGACCGAAATGGCCACAATTAATATCAGACGTATTAACAGTATAACTAGCAGTCCCGCTAACAGGCACGTATCTCCACTAGCTCGCCACTCACTCATATTTCACCATTATCAATATTGTGAATGGGTGATTGTTTCCGTAAACGATTGCAAGGCACGAGCCAGTCGGTAATAAGCGAAAATATTGATTGTCACTATTGATTGAGTTTCTGCGACTGTCGACTCGAGCCCTGTTTTGTGGCTGAGTCGAATGTGACATCGATCGATATGATATCAAAGAAACACCGTCTGTTGCCCCCCCAAAAAACCCGGTCTGTTGACTAACTTAGAATTATAATTCGCTTGATTTTCAACAACCAAAAGGAAGAAGAAACAAGTCGCGTAAGGCGAAATTACTACATTTAGTCAAGCTGTGGAACTCACAGAATGAAACTGAACGTAGTCCGCCGCTAGTGCAAAAGGCAGTGAAAGTGACGAGCCTGTTTGGCGCGGCAGCGGTTGCGCTGTGCTTCATAGCGCGCTTTACTGTACCTCTATTCATTTGAACTTTCTGAGCGTGTTTTTAATCCAAACATATCATATCTATATGTTTTTGGAATCAGGAACAGACAAGGAATAAGATGAAATTGGTTTTAAATCGATTTCGGAAATTTAATTTTGATCATAAATGTTATATTTTTAATTTGGCAGTGGCTACTTTGCCGGTACCGGCAACGTAGCCTGTAGACCAAAGTCATTAATTAATTTTTAAGCCACCAAGCTGAAATGCAATACCGAAGTCCGGCCTTCGTCGAAGATTGCTTGGCCAAAATTTCAATCAATTTGATTGAAAAATGAGGGTGTGACAGTGCCGCCTCAACTTTTACAAAAAGCCGGATATGACGTCATCAAAGACATTTATCGAAAAAAAGAAAAAAACGTCCGGGGATGTCATACCCAGGAACTCTCATGTCAAATTTCATAAAGATCGGTCCAGTAGTTTAGTCTGAATCGCTCTACACACACACACAGACAGACAGACAGACAGACAGACAGACAGACAGACAGACACACACACACACACACACACACACACACACACACACACACACATACACCACGACCCTCGTCTCGATTCCCCCTCTATGTTAAAACATTTAGTCAAAACTTGACTAAATGTAAAAAGTGCTCGTTATACACAACAGTTAAATGGTTCAGATAACGGCTTCACATTTTCACATGAAGGATAACTTTATTTCGTGTGTGCACATTTCCTACTGAAGATAAATTCACTGTAAAAAAGAAAAGTGCTCGTTATTCACAACAGTTAAATGGTTCAGATAACGGCTTCACATTTTCACATGAAGGATAACTTTTTTTCGTGTGTGCACATTTCCTACTGAAGATAAATTCACAGGAAAAAAGTGATCGTTATACATAAGTTAAATGGTTCAGATAACGGCTTCACATTTTCAGATGAACGATAACTTTATTTTGTGTGTGCACATTTCCTACTGAAGATAAATTCACGCAATACCAACATTTCAGTTCCTCGTGTTTAGAAGTGAGTGCTCTTGTCAGCAACAGCCATTACACCAGACGAAAAGGGGCGTCCTGAAATGATCTGAAAATCCATTAACACCAGAAACTACAGGGCCGGACTAGGCGAAGAGGAGGGGGGGGGGGGGTTGCCAGTGGTGGCCCAGGGGGATGTCCCCCCTGGCGGCAGGGGCGGATCAGTTCATTTTATGACTGGTTTTTTTCAAAAGTATATTGTGAAGATATGGGTGTGAAGGCGCGAAGCGCCGAGCCGACGGCGCGAAGCACCTAGTTTGCTAGGGGGGTCCGGGGGCATGCCCCCCCGGAAAATTTTGAAAAAAAGGATGCAAAATGGTGCAATCTGGTGCATTCTGAGGATGATCATTACCAGTTTCAGGCAGCAGATTTTGTCACTGATTAATACCCCAGAAATTGAAACTCAATGTAAAATAAAGAAATGCATACCTCATTCAATATTTTTATTTTTTGGCTGGGGGGGGGGGGTCCGGAAACCCTAGAACCCACCCCCCCCCCTCGTTGTGGGGGTCAGGGGGCGAAGCCCCCTGAAGCTGACGGGTAGGTCATATTCTGAGATAGGAAAATGGTCGCTCCTTGCATGAAACGGCTTAAAATAAGCAATAATAAAAAAAAAAATTAAATAAGTAAGGTACATGTTTTGGCTAGGGGGGGGGGGGGGGGGGTTGCGCAACCCCCATAACCCCCCCGGTAGTCCGGCCCTGAACTATACTGCTAGGATACCAGTCCGTCAGCGCCCTGTCAACTGCTGACAATGCAATTTAAATCAGCCTGTCCCCCATTAGATTAGGGTGTGCTTGACATAAATCTTGTGTACTGTAAAGATGTTTTACTTCCGTGTAAACGGTCATTGCACACCGCCAAAGATCTGTCCAGGATTTTACATGGGAAAATGGAATCTTAACCCTTGGAAACACACACACACACACACAAACGCACCTACACACACATACACGCACGCACACACTCACGCACGCACGCACGCACGCACGCACAAACACACATTGGCGCGCACCCACACACACACGCACCCACACACGTACACGCACGCACACACACACACACACACACACACACACACACACACACACACACACACACACACACACACACACACACACACACACACACACACACACACACACACATGTGTAATCTGAGTATGGCTTTTTTCTCTCGCTGAATTGATTTTGAAACTGCCAGGTATATGCCAAATTATTTCAGGAAAAAAAAAATCAGCAGTCTTCCTGCTTTCTCTTCAAATTGAGTAGGGATTCTTTTGCTTTGATGAATTGATGTTGAAACAACCCGGTGTATTAATGTGCAAAATGGGGCGGGGATGTAGCTCAGTCGGTAGCGCGCTGGATTTGTATCCAGTTGGCCGCTGTCAGCGTGAGTTCGTCCCCACGTTCGGCGAGAGATTTATTTCTCAGAGTCAACTTTGTGTGCAGACTCTCCTCGGTGTCCGAACACCCCCCGTGTGTACACGCAAGCACAAGACCAAGTGCGCACGAAAAAGATCCTGTAATCCATGTCAGAGTTCGGTGGGTTATAGAAACACAAAAATACCCAGCATGCTTCCTCCGAAAACGGCGTATGGCTGCCTAAATGGCGGGGTAAAAAACGGTCATACACGTAAAATTCCACTCGTGCAAAAAACACGAGTGTACGTGGGAGTTTCAGCCCACGAACGTAGAAGAAGAAGAAGAAGTAATGTGCAAAATTATTTCAGAAAACAAACAAACAATCATTTTTCTTTCAAACGCATATCCTCTTAGTTTTTTCAACACTTTTTTTTTCTCCCTCACCTTCACGTCTCAACATTCTATCACGCAGCTAGGGAGTTTTCATTTCTTGAAGCCCTGACACTTCACCAGCCGTTCAGTGGCAGTAAATCCACATGACTTTACATGGAGATTTTCCTCGCAAAGCACTGTACACTGTAAACACAGTCTCAGTGGGTTCCTCTGGTGGCGTGAGTGTCGCGACTCCTTTATGATCAGAGATAACGGATCTCTCTCAAGGGCCCTTGTCTAGGGTCCTTATGATTTTATCATAACCGTTCGGTCATGGCACGGTCCTATCTGTTTTCATGGCCAAACAACATACAATCTTCATTTGGCAACGGAATGGGAGAACGATGGCGCGGGGGTGGTGTGCATTCCGAGTCATGGAACCGGTGTAACAGGCCATTTTAACACATAGTCAGTTTCGACCGGGAAGTCATTCTGGGCTAGCCTATTTTGACCCCCACTAGTCAGTTTTGACCTCCCCTTCAAACTTCAAGAATAACTACTTTAGGACCTTTTAAAACAAAATATATGTATATGTGCACAATATTTGTTGGCAAAATGATTAAAAAAAACAACAACCAAAAATCATCAATATTATTGGTTGATCTTCTCTTTCCTAGAGAAAAACAAGTCGCGTAAGGCGAAATTACTACATTTAGTCAAGCTGTGGAACTCACAGAATGAAACTGAACGTAGTCCGCCGCTAGTGCTAAAGGCAGTGAAAGTGACGAGCCTGTTTGGCGCGGCAGCGGTTGCGCTGTGCTTCATAGCACGCTTTACTGTACCTCTCTTCGTTTTAACATTCTGAGCGTGTTTTTAATCCAAACATATCATATCTATATGTTTTTGGAATCAGGAACCGACAAGGAATAAGATGAAATAGTTTTTGAAACGAGTTTGGAAATTTAATTTTGATCATAATTTTTAATTTTTTTTTAACTTTCAGAGCTTGTTTTTAATCCAAATTAACATATCGATATGTTTTTGGAATCAGAAAATGATGAAGAATAAGATGAACGTAAATTTGGATCGTTTTATTAAAAATTTTTTTTTTTACAATTTTCTGATTTTTAATGACCAAAGTCATTAATTAATTTTTAAGCCACCAAACTAAAATGCAATACCGAAGTCCGGCCTTCGTCGAAGATTGCTTGGCCAAAATTTCAATCAATTTGATTGAAAAATGAGGGTGTGACAGTGCCGCCTCAACTTTTACAAAAAGCCGGATATGACGTCATCAAAGACATTTATCGCAAAAAAGAAAAAAACATCCGGGGATATCATTCCCAGGCACTCTCATGTCAAATTTCAGAAAGATCGGTCCAGTAGTTTAGTCTGAATCGCTCTACACACACACACACACACGCACACACGCACATACACCACGACCCTCGTCTAGATTCCCCCTCTATGTTAAAACATTTAGTCAAAACTTGACTAAATGTAAAAAGGAGCCTATGCTATGCACAATTCGGGACATTATTTTTTTCTCTGCAAATAATTCGATTTTTTTTTAATCGAGCTGCTGTCCTTTGGAATCACTCATACTCAACAGTTTCCCATCGAAGTCGATCACGTTCGTAGACTGGAGGTATACTTACAGCCATACATAACAAATACGAGATTAAATTAGACGATTTCGACCCCTTCAACATCGCACATATCAACAGTTCTCCCGGCGTGCTAAAGTAAATGTGACGGTTTGACGGACTAGTAAAGCGCGAACAAACAAAGCAGTGTTATGGTAAGTAATATTAGGGCACACTGAGTGGTGACTCAAACAATGAATGCCGAACAACGCCTGCTATACATCTTGCAAGGTTATGTGTCTTGTGAAAAGAAGTACATAATTATCTACATAGAAGCAAACACGTTTTTAAGTTTACAAGGGGAAACGAGTGTAAGCGCGCTAAGATCAATAAACGTGTATTATGCCGCCATAGATCGTAGGCCGAGTGGTGTGTGTGTGTGTGTGTGTGTGTGTGTCAGTGTGGTGTGTGTATGTGTGTGTGTGTGTTCGCTTGTTCCTCGCCGCTGTTCAGAATTCTGTCCAGAATTTTCTCACCTAAGTGGTGAAGAATCGTTGTTAGCCATAAGCTTTTTTTGTCGTTGTGCCCGCCTGGCTGTTCTTTACCAGGTTTTCGTTGCTATGGCAGAACCGATACATTCACATTTGTTTAGTATGGCATAATCCATTTTATTGCTTACCTGATAAGTCAATACAAATGTGTGCAAGCTATTCCAGACTTCTATGGAGTTTTCTGTTTTTTAGAATTCGACCAGGATTGTATGTTTAACATTGAACCAAGATCTTATTTGAGTGAACCAGAATTTAAACCCAAAAAAGAATTTGAACCAGAATAGTATGAATGATACTTAATTTGAGTGAACCAGAATTGTATGGAAGATACTCAATTTGAATGAACCAGGTCAGAATTATAGTTATGAAAAGGCATAATACTCATTTTCCAATTACCCCAAAACACTTCCATTCTTTTTTCGCGAGAGACGGCAGTCGCACACTGCTCGTTGCAGCAACAAAGTGTGGGAAAGTACAAGGAATAACGCAGGTCTACATTGATCATTCATTCACATTAAAACGGCTGATATCATCTGATGGGAAATCATTCCATGTGAAGAGAAACTGTCAATACAGGCATGAGACCAAGGGTAGGGCGCATGATGGCGAGAGAGGTGAAGGGACAGGGAATGTTTACAGTGCCGTGTGTCGGGCTGTGAGCAGTGCCCACCAATGTTTAGCTCAGGCACCGTGGCGGCAGACGCGCCTTAGTTCTATGCAGGAAAATGCTGCGCACTATTCTTGCCATCTGGCCAACTGTCGTCCTCATCTCTAAGGCAGACTGATACCAAGAGGTGTAAGTTACACCCGCCTTCAGGCTCAGGCATTTTCAAACGCTCGACTCAAGACTAAATAGAGGAAGGTAGAACGTCCAAGGGGAAAGGAGCAATCACACTTTGTGTGTTCTCATTGGGATATTATATACTGCTGGTGAGCGGGGGGGTTGCAATCCAGATAGAGCTGCGTTATTGATTTTTTTTGGGGGGTGGGGATTGTTAGGAATTCATTGTGCCAGATGTCATACAAGATTGTGCGTGTAAGTTTCCTGCAAAACTCCCAAACAAAATTAAGACTGCGAGAAAATCAAATCCCGATATCAAGACCTCGAAGTGTCACAAGTCAACAGTGATTAACACCGAAAAGAACAGCGTCTCTCTGTATATCCATTTTTCATTTCACTTAATATCTTCTTCATGTGGGTTCGCGTACAAGAGCCTCTTTAGAAAATCCAATCACACAGACGTACCGAGGCCTTTGAATGGAATAAAAGTCAATATTGACCCTGTACTTTGTGCGAGACAATTCAAGTAAGTCCAACACAAACCTACCCTCATGCTCTGCTCTCGGTAAACAGAGAATGCTGTCTGTTTCAATTTTCAATTAAAGCTTGGGGTTCTGTTTGCCTGCAGGGGTGCTTCTTTTGAATAAAACACTCGTAAGATCTTGCAGGATCGTACTGTGATATATGGGATATTTGTCAGTCTCAGGACTGGTGCCTTGGTGATTCATGTACGTTTCTTCTTTCGTGAAATGGACAAAGAAGCGGTCCTGAAATTAGAATTCGCTATGTTCTGGAAAAGCGTTTAAATTTGCATGGTATTTTCTCAAATATCTAAACTCTGTTTTTGCAACAAAAACTTGTGCGTACGCGCGCGTGTGTTTGATTGTGTATGTCGTGTCGTGTGTGTGTGTGTGTGTTTATGTGTGTGTGTGTTTATGTGTGTTCATGCGGGTGGTTAGTGACTAATATTAATGTTTCTGTTGGAGATCAAGTTGTTACAAGATAATTAGCATAAACTCTTTATCTACGGTTACAACCTTATCCATCGATAATATTACTTTTCTCTCTATCTTTCACGCGTACACTCTCACGCGCACGCACGCGGCCACCACGCACCACCCATTATACTAAAACCGACGCTCTCACACTGCACACATCTGATTATTTGTTTCATCAATGCCCCACATCGGTGTAAGGGAGGTAAGCACGTTCACGCTCACTTACACCACCCTGATCAGTTGTTTCCCTTGAAAGACATTCTTCGTATTCCAGCAAGATGCTTCTGCAACATCGCTATTAACAGGAGAGGGCATAAAATTGAAGTCTGGAACAGAGTGTAAAGACCTTATCGTAAGTAAGACATAGAAAGCTACTAAACAAATGAAAAATGTTCTTCACCAAAAATATTGATCCAACTTATCTTGTGTAACTGCTGTCTCAAAGCTGGTGTATATTGACTATCTCTCTCTCTCTCGCACACAAAACACTATTGTAACAAATGCCCATCTCTTTCATATGAGCAACAGAGACACAGACGCCTACACACACAAGCGAGCTGAAAGTCAACTCAATGTTTATCAGTTTTCTACATTTTATTGTTTTAGAACATTTTTATTGAGTGTGAGACAAAAATACATCTTTTCAAACTAAGGCCAAAAAAAAAAAAATTGTCTGTTTAGGGTAACCCGACCGACCCTATCGATTTGGCGCCGACCCAAAAACTTTTTTTTTATTTCAAAAAAGAAAAAAGAAAAAAAAAGAGGTAAAAATGCTAAAAAGAGACATTTGGCGTTTCTTTCTCTCCCTTTCTCTCTGTTTTATTTATACGTTAGTTTTGAAACATGTATTCATCAAATATAAGAAGTGAATGTTCAGCCAACATAGCATTTACACACACACACAAAAAAACAAAAAAAACAACAAAAAAAAAACTTTACCTACCTACCGACCCTACTTTTTTTGGTCATGTTACCCTAAACAGACAATTTTTTTTGTTGGCCTAACAAGCAATCGCAGATGCAAAATACTGCTGTAATCATCAATATACATATTTCAGAGGTTAGACACAAGCTATGTATCAGAAAAAAAAGAAAAAAAAAAAGAAGAAAAAAACTCAAACCCAGAAAACAGGCCTGCAGAATCTCAATCCTTCAACAACAAAATTATCAAAAAATTGCTCCAGGGGCTTGCAACGTAGTACAATATATTACCTTACTGGGAGAATGCAAGTTTCCAGTACAAACGACTTAACATTTCTTACATACTGCTTGACTAAAAATCTTTACAAACATTGACTATATTCTATACAAGAAACACTTAACAAGGGTAAAAGGAGAAACAGAATCCGTTAGTCGCCTCTTACGACATGCATGCTGGGGAGCATCGGGTAAATTCTTCCCCCTAACCCGTGGGGGGTAGAAAATCTATCATCAAAGTATTTTACCGAATATTGACATGATACAACTTCATTTTAAAAAGTGACGCTTAGAGTGGATTACATATATAGGCTCCCAATAGGCTGTCTGTGAAGGGATACTTATTTCTCTCTCTATCTCTGCTAAGAGATTTTAACAAATCTCGGAAGAAAGTCTCTGCTGACTTTCAATTGTTTCTTTCACAATTTCTGATGTTTTATATATCTATATATATATACGACTTGTGTCTGTGTGTGTGTCTGTGTATCTGTCTGTGTATTTGTGTATTCGCCATGCACGGCCAAAGTTCTCGATGGATCTGCTTCAAATTTGGTGGGCTTATTCAGAGAGACCCCGGACACAACCTCATCGATGAGATATTTCAACACGTGCTCTCAGCGCGCAGCGCTGAACAGATTTTGGTTCCACCTCAGCTATTTGGTTTCCACCTCAGCTACCCGGGCCCCCATACCGACACACCATAGCCGCTACACCACATCACAACGCCAAAGTTCTCGGTGGATCTTTTTCAAATTTGGACACCGTATTCAGCTACACCCCGGACACAATATCATCGATGAGATATTTCAACACGTGCTCTCAGCGCGCAGCGCTGAACTGATTTTGGTTTTTGTGTTCATTTCACCATTATAAGTAACTCTTCCTTATCTTCTCCAGTGTTTGGCGTTTATCTCCCTTCCTTCGTGTGGCTTTCCCGTTCAGTTGTAAGTTACTACTATTTTTAGAATGTCACTGCGCTGTCCACTGCGCTGTCCACAACGCTTCCCTTGCACGCGTAAGTTGTTCTTACTGTCAAAGTGAAAAGGTCGAATCAATTTATAGCCACGCGAAAAATACACTCTCACCTATCTCTATATATTTATAGATACAGATATGCATATATATATATACGGCTTCTCTGTGTGTGTGTGTGTTTGTGTGTGTGTGTGAGCAACACCTGTGCATTGTTCAGTTCTGTTTGTGATGTGGTCTGGCGGCTTTTGTATAATTTTAAGTACTGGCCTTCCTTTGAGAAGCCATAACTTGCTCAGTCCTGTTTGAGTGGAGTTCGCCTCCAAAGGTGATTAACACGGTTACATTCGTCGACAAGGATGGGACTCGATATGGTCAGGAATGGCATTATGGCCACTGAATCATTTTCGTGCTGTTCCCATTCCACGAATCTGGGAGGGACCTAAGCTTGGCGGGTCCATTGTTCGGACCCGGCGAAGCCGGCGTACGGCTCTAAGTACTTCTTCCCGGCGAAGCCGGCTACCCGGGTATTCATTCTAGTATATATATATATATATAAGAAAAAGAGAAGGATAAATTAAGAAAGAAGTTCTGTCTTTAGAAGTTCCAAGTATTCAATAAGTTACAGTGTCTCTTTTTCAGGGGACACACACATGTGCACACACATGCATGTACAAGAGTGCACATGTCTTTTGCAGTTGTGCTTATCTCACCAATGAAAATGCAGCATCAAAAATTAACAGCAAGTTTCAGTCAACACAAAGAATGTACCCAATTTCTGATAGGAGGTAACACCAAACATACCTGAATCAAGAGAATCAATTGAAGAGAAGTTCAGAAAATAGAAACCATTTATCAAGTATCTTTTATTGAATCTGTAATTTGTTTTCTCCACATGCAGGGACAGATACCAGATATTATTATACAAATTTAGCTACAAGTACTATGTAACAATATAAGGCACTTGCAAATCGACAATGTTCAAAAATAGCTTTGTTGGGTTTTCATTGGCGGCGCAAGAGTTGAGCCCCTTGGAAACAAGAAGAGCAAACGCTCGATCGAGTCACTTTCGCAGTTCTGAATATTATATGAGGCATCAGATGGACAGGAAGAAATTGCTATTCACAACACAATGAGTCACGTTCACATAAAATTTGAGCCCGGTCACTTTTATAGTTTCCGAGAAAAGCCCAACGTTAAGTTGTGTGTTGCCGAACAGAAAAGGCTAGTTATCTCCCTTGTTTTTCTGATAACGTTCGTAAAAGGCTACAGATGTAAATACTTTGATGTAAAGAATAATCCTACAAAGTTTCAATCACATCCGATGAACTTTGTCAAAGATATAAAATGTCTAATTTTTCCTTTGACGCTGACCTGTGACCTTGAAAAAGGTCAAAGGTCAACGAAACCATCGTTAAAGTGTAGAGGTCATTGGAGGTCACGACTAAACAAAATATGAGCCCGATCGCTTTGATAGTTTCCGAGAAAAGTCCAACGTTAAGGTGGTGTCTACGGACGGCCGGCCGGATGGCCGGCCGGACAGACTAACACTGACCGATTACATAGAGTCACTTTTTCTCAAGTGACTCAAAAAATGAGGCAAATAATTGCCGATGATATGTGGACTCTTCTATTATGTTCATGGGAGGCATCGCCCATGTACAATCGTGTTTTGCACAAGCATGTTTTTCAATGTATGACCGGTTATTCCAAGCCATTTAAGCAGCCAGACTCCCTTTTCAGGGATGCGTGATGCGTGATGCGTGATGGGTGTGTGTGTGTGTGTGAGTGTGTGTGTGTGTGTGTGAGAGAGAGACAGAGGTAGAGACAGAGACAGAAACACCAACATGCATATTCTTGCTCCTTCTGTGCTAAAATCATCACATGGGGTTTCACAAGGCTAGCTGCTAACATTTGAACATAAGGTCATGTGTAAATGCTTGTTTGTTTAATCTTCTGTGCTCATATTAAGAAAAAAACCCACTAAAATATCCATAATACTGAAAATGCTCTACATGTACAATAAACCTTTCTTTCTTTATTTGGTGTTTAACGTCGTTTTCAACCACGAAGGTTATATCGTGACGGGGAAAGGGGGGAGATGGGATAGAGCCACTTGTCAATTGTTTCTTGTTCACAAAAGCACAAACCAAAAAATTGCTCCAGGGGCTTGCAACGTCGTACAATATATGACCTTACTGGGAGAATGCAAGTTTCCAGTACAAAGGACTTAACATTTCTTACATACTGCTTGACTATCTTTCTTTCTTTCTTTATTTGGTGTTTAACGTCGTTTTCAACCACGAAGGTTATATCGTGACGGGGAAAGGGGGGAGATGGGATAGAGCCACTTGTCAATTGTTTCTTGTTCACAAAAGCACAAACCAAAAAATTGCTCCAGGGGCTTGCAATGTAGTACAATATAAATGACCTTACTGGGAGAATGCAAGTTTCCAGTACCAGGGATGTCGTTAGGCGTCGGACATATATATAACGATGAAAATCCCCAAATGTCCGATTCACATTGTCGCATGTCGGTCAGATGTCCTATCGTTTTAGCCTGAGCGTGGTCATTGTCCGATATGTACTCCATTCCTTCAGACAGCGCGATATTCGTTAATTTTCATTTCAAGATACAAATCTTCTAAAAGACCGAACGCTCTCGTGTTCAGCTGACACTGAAGTTGTCAGTGCCGCGTGCGGATCTTTTCTTTTGTCGGGAATTTCCGAACCGTTTGCGGTATGCGCCGTTTGGGTATAACCGTCTCGGTGCAGCGCACTGATCTAAAAATAGTGGATTCTTTTTAGATCAGTGCATGCTACAGGAGTACGGGAGACAACTCCAACTGACTGAATTTGTAGTCTGCTTTTGTTTTCGATACGAGACGAAGCACTGAATTATGCCGCTGAAAAAAACCTAAAGCCTGCAAAAGATCAGCATTAGATCAAACCGATCATTTTGTTTGTCAACTTTTATCCAAATCATGCAGTATTTAATCAAAGTACGTGAGCTCTGAAGTTGTTCATGTTGGTTTCTTTTTTGTGGTTTCTTTGAAACTAAACAAATACAACATTATACGCACACTGTGTTGATGTCTTTACTATATTATGTGTGTGTTCTACAGTGCGCGCGCGCGTGTGTGTGTGTGTGTGTGCGTGTGTGTGTGGGCGCATGACTTTGGAACAATTCCATGGAATGTGTTATAAGCTGTTTGGCGCAAATTCATAATGTCCTATTACACTTTCTGAAAGCGGTCAAATGTCCTATTGATGCTGAAGAACTCAGGACATTTGTCCTATAGGTATGAATTTGTAGCAACATCCCTGAGTACAAAGGACTTAACATTTCTTACATACTGCTTGACTAAAATCTTTACAAACATTGACTATATTCTATACAAGAAACACTTAACAAGGGTAAAAGGAGAAACAGAATCCGTTAGTCGCCTCTTACGACATGCTCCCCAGCATGGGGTAAATTCTTCCCCCGAACCCGCGGGGGGATATATAAATTATTAACCAAAGCAAGCATCACACCAGTAAACTTAAAGCTCAAAAATAGGATGCAGTGCACATAAATGTTGTACATGTACAGAAATCAGTGAACAAAAGGGGACTTGAGTTCATAACAGACAAATAAACCAATAACAATTTGGTTTAAACTGAGCGAATAAGACATCACAGGTCCAAAATACCCATATGACCAGGAAAATGGTACATATACATACATGTGCTTTGCTTCATTGATACAATTAATGAACCAACAGAGGTAAAAGCAGCAAAGCTTTTCTCGACATTTGGAAAATGAAAAAACATCCAGAAAATAATTAATACCAGCATCTGACAAAATTTGACAACTAACGGAAAAGAAACAACCATTTCCTAATCATATCAAGGATTTAAAAAAAAAAAAAGAGAGAAGAAAACCACCTCCACACACAAACACAGAAAAAACTGCAGTCTGTTCAGTAAAAGAGCCGTGATGCCAACTCTACACCACAGTTCACAACTCACTTCAGTTCATTCCTGAACGAATAACTTTGAAGTAACACAAAAGTAGAACAATTGCTATGGGACATATATGACATTAATTACAGTCGTGCTGAACAGTTTAAACTTGCACACATTCATGCGTGTGAGTGTGTGTGTGTAAGGGGCTCACATATGTAACTTCAGCAGAACCGACGACGCACCGCAGCTCATCCAAGCCCGCTACACGTTGCATGAAAGGAAAACAGGCCAAGTACTTGTCATAATCCCTATCGCGGCATAAATGATAGGCCGTGCGTCGTCTGTGCCGCTGAAACTGCGCAGGTATATTCTGCGAATAACGAAGCAGCACCGTTCAACTCACAAAATATAGATTCTTTCTTTCTTTATTTGGTATTTAACGTCGTTTTCAACCACGCAGGTTATATCGCGACGGGGAAAGTGGGGGAGATGGGATAGAGCCACTTGTCAATTGTTTCTTGTTCACAAAAGCACTAATCAAAAATTTGCCCCAGGGGCTTGCAACGTAGTACAATATATTACCTTACTGGGAGAATGCAAGTTTCCAGTACAAAGGACTTAACATTTTTTACATACTGCTTGACTAAAATCTTTACAAAAATTGACTACATGTATACTCTATACAAGAAACACTTAACAAGGGTAAAAAGAGAAACAGAATCCGTTAGTCGCCTCTTACGACATGCTGGGGAGCATCGGGTAAATTCTTCCCACTAACCCGCGGGGAGTAAATATAGATTCATTGTTAAGCAAAACATTACTTAGTGAATTACTTAGTTAAGCAAAACATTACTTAGTGAATTACTTAGTTAAGCAAAACATTACTTAGTGAATTACTTAGTCAAGCAAAATATTACTTAGTGAATTACTTAGTTAAGCAAAACATTACTTAGTGAACTACTTGGTTAAGCAAAACATTATTTGACGGGGGTCAATATAATTCACCAATTTGACCAACTGGCCTTGCACTTTGAAGCTAATGTTTTTATTCAAAATAGTTTCAACAATGTCAAAGCATCAAACTCTAAAGGATTAGTCATCCATCTCTTCAAAGATGTATCTTCGTGATTGGAAAAGTCTGTCTCATAAAACAATGGCTGTGTCTGCACTGAGGAAAAAAATCAGGCACAATTAACATTACATGGCTATGCAGTTTTCTGTTTGAAGCCCTGACACTTGACTAGCCTAGCCCTTCAGTGGCAGTAAATCCATGACTTTACAACAAAATTGTAATCAACACTCCAACAACAAGAATCAAGAGCACAGAATCCGCAAACATCAACACTCAAGAACACAAAATCTGCACACAAATACACCTAGGAACACAAACTCCACACAAACTTAAAATCCAAATAAATTACATAAGAACGAAAAGCAACAAGAAGAGCAAACGCTCGATCGAGTCACTTTCGCAGTTCTGAATATTATATGAGGCATCAGATGGACAGGAAGAAATTGCTATTCACAACACAATGAGTCACGTTCACATAAAATTTGAGCCCGGTCACTTTTATAGTTTCCGAGAAAAGCCCAACGTTAAGTTGTGTGTTGCCGAACAGAAAAGGCTAGTTATCTCCCTTGTTTTTCTGATAACGTTCGTAAAAGGCTACAGATGTAAATACTTTGATGTAAAGAATAATCCTACAAAGTTTCAATCACATCCGATGAACTTTGTCAAAGATATAAAATGTCTAATTTTTCCTTTGACGCTGACCTGTGACCTTGAAAAAGGTCAAAGGTCAACGAAACCATCGTTAAAGTGTAGAGGTCATTGGAGGTCACGACTAAACAAAATATGAGCCCGATCGCTTTGATAGTTTCCGAGAAAAGATATAAAATGTCTAATTTTTCCTTTGACGCTGACCTGTGACCTTGAAAAAGGTCAAAGGTCAACGAAACCATCGTTAAAGTGTAGAGGTCATTGGAGGTCACGACTAAACAAAATATGAGCCCGATCGCTTTGATAGTTTCCGAGAAAAGTCCAACGTTAAGGTGGTGTCTACGGACGGCCGGCCAGACGGCCGGCCGGACAGACTAACACTGACCGATTACATAGAGTCACTTTTTCTCAAGTGACTCAAAAATGGTGGCTCAACCAACCAAACCCTAGCTCACACAAATTAGGAAAAATCCAGCAGATACTGTTTGACCGCCCAAGGCAGTGGCAGGGTGTCCACTCTTTCCGCAACGCGTCTGTTCAATGCTTTGTACACCGACACTCTCGCAATCTGTTTCAATGAGCGCGGTGTTTCAGTCATAGAGTGTACAGTCGAGATAAAACTGTCTGTGTGGGGGTACAGCAAAGAGTGGGCGTCTAGGACGTGGAATCCCGTCATCCCTCGGGCAGACTGCAGGCAGTCATACAGCGCCTTGTGGTCCATCGCGTTGTAGAACAGCTGCAACATCGCGCGAGTTCCTTTGGCAATGTTTTCTGTAGAGGTCGACGGGGAGCTCTGTCGCTCCCTCGCCTTTTGCAGGTACAAGCTGACTGGTTGTGTTCCCTGCTTCTTGAGGAAAATGGAACTCTGGGAATGGCAGATGATGGGCTCAGACTGGTAGGGTTCAAGGTCAGGGTCAGCGCCCCACTGCAGGAGCGTGAGGAGCCAGTTGTAGACCAAGCTGAACTCAGCGCTGGTGGTGGCAAGCTCTGACAGGCGCACAAACTCAATCAAAGCGTTCCCTTTGCCCCCGCGAAGGAAGGGACTGCTGCGCTGCGTTTTGTGGTTAGGGTCAAGGCCGTTGGAGAGCAACAACCTCAGCAAGTCATTGGTGAACTGGGCGAAAGAAGCCTGCAAGACCGTGTCTGATCGCACAGTGTGTTCGCTGAAGCAGCGTCGACAAACCATAGCCACCAAGGTTGCTGCCGTGCCCTGGAAGGAGTCTGTGAAGTTGACATTCGCCCCGTAGTGCACCATCGTCTCCACGGCCTTGAGAGCGTCCTTGGCCTGAGCAACAAGCCTGGGGACACTGTCGTACAGAAAGCACTGCACGAGGAGCATGAGCGGCGTGTGACCCACAGCACAAGTGAAGTCCACAGGCGCTTCATGCTCCAGAAGAACCTCCATGGCGTGGGCCAGTGTGGCGTAGTCGTTCTGGTACTCCACGATGAACATGTCTGGCTGCGACGTGCGCACGCAGGGACAGGGCTCCCCCTGGCGGCAGGCCTTGAGTGCGATGTGCAGCATGCGACTCAGCGGCTGCAGGCCCGGACCGTTCAGCATCAAGGGGTCGGCATTGAACTGCAGCAGCTCCTCGATTGCCATCAACACCTGCACAAAGCATGCAAACATATATAGCAAGGTACATCAACACTTGCACAATGCAGGCACTAGTAGCAATGCACATCAACAACCGTACAAAGCGCACACATTTAATGATGCCTGTCAGCACAAACATAGCCTTTGATATCTGATCCATGAATCAAACGTAAAAACGATGCCAGCATATCACTCTAAAATGAAAGAAAATATTATGCCTTGAATATTATTTTGATAGAGATAATAGACAAAGGGACAAGAGAAGTTGTCCTTTCAAGGGAGGTAGTCCTCTCATCAAACGGGCTTTACATTGCAGGTATGACTGTACAACAGTGACCCCCCCCCCCCCTTTAAGAACCCCCAATTTAAGACATTCCTTTTTAATAATAATACCCTCCTTTCTCAAATGATTTGTTCATAGCCTCTGTAAATTTACCCCCATTTTAAGACTCTGTGGTCCTACCGTCCTTTGTCGCTGCCCTACACGCCACCAGGCGTGAAAGGCAGTAAGTAAGTAAGTTAAGACTGTCCTTTTTTTAAGACCTCACTTTCTTAAAGATTTTTGAAGGTTGTAAAAAGAAGTTCCACTGTACTACAAACCATCCCTTACCTGTGTCTGATAGTCACCCTGCAGCTCAGCTCTGGTCAGATGGTGCCGACTCGGGTCCACGTAGTTCCCCCCAGCGTACGACACGTGGGACACCAACATGTGCAGGGGGGTCTCGCCCAGGTCAGTCAGGGCGTTAATGTCCTGCTCAATGCCCGTCGACAGCAAGTAGCGTGTTGTGTCGTAGATGGTGAACAGGCCGTCAATGTTCATCCGGTACAGCCGATGCAGTGCCGTCTCGCCGATACCCCTCGACAGGAGATGCACGTCTGCTCCGTTGTTGACTAAAATCTTGACACACTCCTCTCCCCATGGTACAGCCGTCAGCAAAGGGGTGTCACCATCAGGGCCATACTTGTTGATGCATTCTGGGAAGCGGTCGACGAAATGCTGAATGCATGATGCCGCACCTTCCTTGCAGGCGTACTGGAGGTGCTCCAGGGGGTTGAAAGCGGAAACCGGCCGCTTCTTCGCTTTCTTCTTCAGCAGAGCGTCAGTGAGGGCATGGATGCAGGGGAGGTTGGACCGTTTGATGGCACACTGCATGGGGGTGAGGGCGTGGGAGGGGCGAGAGCAGTGGTACACCTGCTGCTGGGAGAAGCCAAAGTAGGCCACCTCACTGCCCACAGGAAGGTGAGGGTCAGGAAAACACACCCCCCTCTTGGCCTTCGGGTCAGCCCCCTCCACCAGCAGCATCTTCAGAAGGTTGGTTCTCCCCAGGTACGCGGCCAGGTGCAGAGGGGGGCTGCAGTGGTAGCGATTGGGACAGCAGCCATAGTGCAGCAGACGCATCACCACGTCTTTGCGGTCAGCCATTACAGCGTGCTGCAGGACGTCGAAACCATCCTCGGCGTCAGTGACGGACAAGACGTCTTCGTCGGACGGGATAAGATCCAGCAAGGGCATTATAGCGTCCCCCTTCTCCTCCTTGTCCCAGTCCTGTTTGAGTCTTGTGATCACATCCTCGACGTCTGTCTGCGTGCGGGACGAGGGGGGTTGCAGGGGTTGGCCGTAGACGAGCGACAGCGGCCACGCTGTGCGGAAGTAGAGGAAGAGGGAGTAGGCGTAGGAGTAGGTGACCTCCGCGAAGCTGGACAGCATGGTGAAAGCGATTCTCAGCACGCCCTGCACTGCAAGCTTAGCCCATGATATCATTCACTGCACCTGCAACATGACAAGGGAAGAAGAGAAAGGGAGAATGTACGTTCTGGCTCACCGATTCCGACAGACCCTATTATATTAACCAAAAATAGGCTTCTGGACAAAACTTTTACTAAAATGAAACATGCGACAAAATCAGAAAAATACTGCATAAATCCATACAAAAAAAATACAGTAAAGTAAGGTTGTTTTGAACCAATTCCGGGTCTGTCGGAATCAGTAACCCAGAACCTGGTTAAGCCACTTTATTTTTAGACGCTCTCCAAACAGCCAGCGTGTGTTTTGCCAGGCCTGCAACCTGGTTAAGCCACTTTATTTTTAGACGCTCTCCAAAGAGCCAGCGTGTGTTTGTCATTTTTCCTGGTGCTGTGGTGGTGTGAAGACGTGTTTTCTGTGAGAAAAGTGTTTTGCCTGTCTCAAGAATCTATAGGGTTAGCTCAGGAAGTTAGAGAAGCAAACGCTGCACAACAAGCTCTGTTGGATTATTCTAGACAATCAACTTATTTAATTCTTCCTGAAAATATGAATCAGCAAACAGAACAAGAAGTTAGGAATTTATCACAGTCAGACACTTCTTCTAGTATGGAGCAGGATGATAATGGACTTCATACTGGGCTCAGTCAAGACTTTGAGGTGATTGATTTAGAAAGTACCGAATGTGATCAATTCATTAACTTTGAAAGTGTGCAAGTTAAAACAGAAGTTGACTCTGAAAAACTAGAGAGTTTAAAAAAACACATTGAGTACCATACAAAACTTCTTGAATTTTACAAACAACTTGATTCAATTTTCCAAGAGAGAGGACATAAGGCTGCAGAAGAGTTTGAATTGAAAGCAAATCTCCCCAAAAAGCCAATACCTGTTACCTTCCAAAACAAACGGGAAAAGAAATCAAAAGTCTTGACTTCACTTAGAGGGTCGGAGCTCCTAGAGGGTCTAAAAAATCATCTGTACTATGATGGTTCAACAAGCGAATCTTTGTTGTTTAGTACAAGCCGAACAACAGATATTGAGGAACTCAAACAAAAGCTTCTTGTTTGTGAAAAACAATACAAAAGTAAAGCAACAGATACCCTAAAAATTGTGGTTGTTTATGGACAATATTTAGAAGTGCTGAGGAATAGACATTTTGGAAGATTCAAGGGTGTTTGTTTAGAAGTGTTACGTATAACACCTAGATGGGCGAGAGATCTCATTAACATAAGCATTCTTCTCAAGACATATCCCAAATTCCAACAACTAAATCTTCCAATAAAAACAATGTTGTCTCTTCGCAAGCACATCCATCAAGCCTTGGAAAACAATGAAGAGGAAGCAGCTTTTTGGATTGGTAAGTCTTATTTCTCTCTATTGCATACATTTGTTTACTGGTAACCAACGAGGGGATCTGCAGTTCCCCTCCTTAGTAACGATGAGCATAATGGTTTATTTTTAGTATAGCTCTATTAAATATGTATTTGTTTACCTGTAACTAAGTAGAGGAACTGCATTTCCCCTCCTTAGCAACGATGAGCTGGATTGGTCAGTGTTATTTCTCTCTATAGCATACATTTGTTTACCCGTAACTAAGTAGAGGAACTGCATTTCCCCTCCTTAGCAACGATGAGCTGGATTGGTCAGTGTTATTTCTCTCTATAGCATACATTTGTTTACCAATAACTAAGTAGAGGAACTGCATTTCCCCTCCTTAGCAACGATGAGCTGGATTGGTAAGTGTTATTTCTCTCTATATCATACATTTGTTTACCTGTAACTAAGTAGAGGAACTGCATTTCCCCTCCTTAGCAACGATGAGCTGGATTGGTCAGTGTTATTTCTCTCTATATCATACATTTGTTTACCTGTAACTAAGTAGAGGAACTGCATTTCCCCTCCTTAGCTACAAGTTTTCATTCTTTTTGTGTATGTTTTCAGAATAACCGGTGGATCCGGCTGGGAAAACGTGCCGCCGTGCTTCACTGCTCTACTTCGCTTCAAAGGCTGCCTTCGGGCGGCCGCCGAGTGTTAACTTATTCAATTGACTTGTTTATTTTATTCAAGCTTTTGATAAGTGTACTTGGTGGCTGCTTTGAAACTCAACAAAGCCTACTAACTCCCCTTTCACAAACACTTCCCCAACGCAAGCAACGTCCTTTTCCCCGCTGCAGTCAAAACAAAGCTGTCATAGCGGGTTTTCCCGATTGACAAAAATTCTTATTACACACTCAGACTATTTGAAGCCGCGTTTGTTCTCCAGTGCCCAATTGCATAAGAATATTCTGGTGATGAATAAACGCGCTTTGTGTCATTAGCATCTAAAGATTTCTTGTTTACAATAGTTGTGTTGATCTGATGAAGCGCGGAACTGATCTTAGGGTTGTCATGGTGAAACACTCGCTTCTGAAACAGTGCTTCCTTGTAGTTATCATGCGATATGCTCGACTTTACAACCTGTTTGCTTACACCCTTTGCTTTTTTAACCACCCCTTTCTCACTTGCAACACTGTACATCTTTGCACGCAATCCAACATACTCCTTAATTATCTTCCCATTCATTTCATCTTTCATCTTTCCAATAACCTTCTTGTTAACATTTGAGTGCAATGGTGATTCTTTAGGGTAGTCGCAAGTGTCATAAAAAGAATCTTTTCCTTTTACTGCAGGACTTTCAGCTTCTAGATCTTTGTAAATGTCATCCGCTGGAATGTCAAGTAAGAATGAATCTGTGTCTGTGTAAAGTACTCTCGATTTGGGATATCTTGGTTTCAAATAATCATACAAAAACTCAAGCATCAACAGTTTTGACAACTCTAGCACAGTAAAGCCTATGAATACTGGTTTGTCAAGCTTGACTACAAGTTTTTTCATTAAGATACCATACAGCTGTTCATGAAAGTATTTAAAGTCTTGATACTGTGGTTTGGATGTCAGCTTGATGGCCTCATTTTCTCTTGTAACAAGTCTAACATCCTTTCTCTTGTGTGGGTTTTCCATTGTCTTACCAAAGCAACTGTTGTTCATCAGTTTAAAAAAGTCTTTCTCTGATGCATCAGCGGCTTTGGTTCTCAGTTCTGTGTTTTTCATGATGTAAGGTTTCATAAACTGTTCTTGATCAAATAAAATTATACGATGAACAGCCTTCAAAATTAATCCATGTCTAATGTAAAACTGTAACAGTCTGTAGTGACACACATACTTCTTTTTGTGAAACAGATTGGGCACCAGCTTTGGAGGTTCTCTTGGGTTTACTTTTAACCTCTCAGCCGCTAAAGGATAATCATTATGTAGATCATGAAGTGATAGTGGATAGTCTAAGTCAACTTCTAGTATCCATCCCTTTCGACTGTCTGGGCCTGCTTTTAATATTGTCAGCACAACACATTGTGAAAATGGTCCTGAATAGATCTTAAAGTTCCGAAGTGGAAGCGTCTGACACATTGCCCAACCATACAAATTGTTTGCATCTAGATACATGATGTAATTAGAAGGTTTCATAGGATCAAAGTCGTCCAAGTATTTGTTGTTGGCTTTGCAGTAATTGTGTGAAGCCATACTGATTCCTCCACGTAGTCCATTTTCAATCATCTGAAGTGTAGGTAGATCTGATAGCAAGTCAATCTTTACTCCTGTATATCTAAGAAATGCATCCCAGCTCATGCCTGGTGCAGATATGTAATGTGAAGGATCTAGATTGTAGTGCTTCATACATGTTCTTCTGTAATTCTCAAATATATCTGCAAGTAAACAAACATCAGCCAACAAATATTGATCATGATAATCACCCATTGTATTACATCCTAATTTATTCCATGCAGTCTTAGCGTGTTCATAGTCTTCGTCACTTATACCTTTACCCTTCAGCCGTGAGAAGTAAGCATCCTTTGGTGGTAACTCATCTTCATCAAACCTCTCCCACGAATCCATGTATTCATATGGATAGACTCCCTTTCTAACTAAGTCACTGTCAAAGTACTTACATGTGATTGGGAAAGCAGTTAGTGATGAAGATAAAGACTCAAGTGTTCCCATCAGATGTTGAGCAGAATCGTAGAAGTGTAAACTATTCAGAGTAAAGGCCATGTACTTTTCTGAAGACTGCGCAATGCATCTTGCTTTGTATTCATCAGTTACTGCCTGCATGATCAGATGTGAATCATAACCGCGCAAGTTATGGAAGAAGATTGGAAGCTTCCAAGTCTTAGGATCAAACTTTAATTGTAGATTACATTTGCTGTGTGCTGCTCCTCGGAACTGCCCACTTACATGATCATGATCTCTTACTATTGGATTGTCTGTGTTTGGTGTTAGACTTTGTTCGCATATCCAACACTGTGTGGTAGAGTTAAACTGTTCTTGGTCTTCAGGTTTCATAACAATGTCTGAAAGATTCAGTTGTTTGGAGCAGTCATTTCGCACTTGGTTCATTTGCTGTAAGAAGTTCTTTGCTGCATTAGGTCCTCTGTACAATTGCGGTTTAGAATGTTTACCATCTGAACTAACAACAATAAATGCATATGAACAGACTTGATGATTACTTAGAGTTACTGTTTTAGGTAGGTCTTTTGGTAAAGGTCCTTCATATGGCACAATGATAGATTCAAAGTCAGCATAAACAACATAAGGACTTTTCTGTAGTTTGCATACATTCTTAAAATACACTTTGCTGTCTGGCGGTGGTGTTGTTAACTTCACAACCGCATCATCAACGCTCTTACAATGTTGCTTGTGTATAAGTGCTGCATGAATTGATGGAATACGCAAGAGACATCGCCTACAAAAGTCTTGTTTACTATTGTGATTGCTTGTGCTCGCCATCAGTCTACTCATTGTACGAATCAAAGTGTAATGATATTTTACACCATCAGTCATTAGTAACATGTCAACATATGGTTAGTATCACAATCACCAATCGTTGGTGAGTTCTTTGATATTCTGACTGGTTTCAGTTCATCTTCCTCATCCCACGTGTAAACATTTACGGTGATGGGTTTGTTTTGCTGTTCAAATTTGTCAATGCTTGTAATGCTGACAGGAAATTCAATACCAGTAAAGTTTAGTTTATTTCTGTATGCATGATAGTTAGACACTCTTTCTGCATTTTTCTTTACACTGTACAGTCTTGCCAGAACACACCACATAAAACATTTGTCATCATCATTCTTTATGTTCAGCACAGCACGTTTTTTGACAAGAGCAGGAGGTAAAGGTATGTAACTTCTACCTCTGATGGGGGCAAATTTACTTAGCTTCAATTCTATTTTTAGAATTTCACCTTCTGACCATCCGGATCCTTTCATCTTTGCATCCTCTGCAGCTTGCTCAAACCGTTTCATCATTTCATCTGCCCAGTTTCCATTCAATTCTGCCATAGAATTAAGTGCTAGTTGTCTGGTTGAAACATGAACTTCTAGCACCTCATCACTGACTGTTTTGTATTTTATTAAACTGACTATCTGCACTTTTACTGGAGGTTCAATCAACAAATTGTTTGGAATTTGTTCAATGGCGTCTTGCACACTGGACTGCACATTTTGAGGATCCGTTACTTGTAATTCAACGGTGTCAAATACTGTCGATAAAGATTCTAATACAGAGTCTTCCATCGCTGTGAGTTTGATTTTATAACTCAAAATAAAAATATAAATTAAAAAAAATGAAGTTGCTTAGAATTCTTTCTCAGAGCTTCCATTTTTGTTAACACTATAAAATCTGAAATAAAAAATCATTTAACATTTGTACCACGTGGAACTAATTGTAATTCCTCTTTTACAAAGGCTCTTTGCGGTGCTGGTTCTCTCAAGTAATATATAGGTGGATTTGTCTCTACTACTCTCTTGATTTCATGAATGTCAATACTCCAGATTGGATCCGTTGCACGCTTCCTGCTGTCACCCTCAGCTTCACCGGGTGCATATAAATATCTGACTTTCTGATTGAAAGGTAGTAATGCCACTGGTGTTGTTGACTTTGGAGCAACAGGTATTGTTTTCTGTTTGATTGCATCAACTGGTCTTAACCCTGTAGCTTTAAATACCTCCAGATTCATTGCTCTAAGTACTGATGGTAATCTTTTGACCCATTCAGTGTTACGCAATTTACTTTCTGTGTCCAAAAATTCCTGATGGTACTGATATGAAAACAGTTTTTCTGCCAACTGTTTGTTAAAGCTCTCAACAATAGCCTGTGACCTGTGGTTTCCTGGAATACCTCTCTTCACTGTAACATGATGTTTTAACAGAAGCTGGTTGACAGCTCCTTTAAACTCCTTACCATCATCGCACTGAATCATTCTGGGATACTTTAGTGGTCCACGTCTGTAAATTTCTTGCAGGGCAACAGCTGTAGCTATAGCACTTTTCTCTGTCAACGGTTCAGCATCTTTGTATCTTGTTGCAACATCAACTACAGTCAGTGCATACTTATATTTCTTCCTTCTGACTGTGTCATGTGGTAAATACAGCAGGTCTATTTGATGAGTGTCATTCGGTTTAATGTTAACAAAGTGTGGTCGTGTAATTTTTCTTGGTGCAGGTAAATAGATCTGCCAAACTGCCTGCTTTGACAACCATTTCTTTGCTATATCTTGAGAAACACCTGCTGCGTCACTGAGCTTGTCAATAGCAGTTCTTCCTTTCCAGTATCCTTTTGGGGAATAATATATTTTAGATAACAAAGCATCACTCATGGTTTTTTAAATGACAGAATATTAAGATTTGACAGCACGCGCAATAAAGTAAACAACAGCCATACCAATAACAATGAAAACAATCTCGCCCACCTTCTGCTCTTCTGAAGGCTGATAAAAGTCACCCAGTTTTGGAGGAGCACTTGTCTTCATTTTCTTTCCAGTTACAAGATAATATTCTTGAATGGCTGCATCAACATTGGCAAAGGTTTTGTTTGCATGTCCTTGCTGCCTGAGTTTATCATTCATAAAGTCTAACTGCGCAATTCGTTTCTTCTCGTATTCATCCTGTGCTTTCGCCAGTTGTTCCATGGCTTTGTTGTGCCTTTCCCTCTCTTCACCATTTTGCAGTTTAGAAAACAAATAGTTGCTGCCAGAAAATGCAAGCGCATTTACAATCGCACCTCCCACCATCATAACCAAGCTAGCCATTTTATTGTCTTACATGTTTATATTTTCTGGAATAATTCCTTGCTTCACCAGGAAGTCTTTTGTTGCAAAGGAAGCTGTCACAACACCAATTAGTTTAGCACCGTCTTCGAAGTCTAACTTTCCCAAGTCGGCTGGTTTCATTCTGAGGAGACTTTTACCCAGCATTGTGTAACCTACACTCAAGCCTCCAATCACTGCAGCGTGATAAACTAGATTAACTATTGTCTTTTCAGAACTCATTTTTATGTTATCAAAATTAAAATATTAAAATTATTCCATATGAAATGAATCCACTGCAGGTACTACTGTGGGCTTTTTTATTGTTTGTACTGCTTTGTTTGTTGGTTTTGGTGTTTCTGATTTTGGTCTTTCTGATTTTGGTCTTTCTGACACTTTATATTTGCCTTGCCAAAGTTTGTAAAGCAAGTATCCACCTCCTCCAACAACAGCTGCTACAGCTACTTTTCTGTATGATAGAAATGAAGATTTTAATTCTTGATCAGTTTGTGTGACCTTAGTCACTTCAGGAATGTTTGGTGTCTGCTCAACTTCAGACATAATGTTCTGCTTTGCCTTTTGATTTAACTTTTTTTGTCTGTTCCATTCGGCTAGTTTTTTTCCTGCTTCTACTCTACCAGGTTTCTTTGTCACTGTGTTCACTTCTGGTATTTTCGTCTGCTCCACTGTCTGCTTCAACTGATCCGTCATCTTTTTTATTCTGAAAATTAATGTGTTTGAAAGTAATTAATCCAGCAACAAATGGTACTAATAAAGCACCAAATCGATAATACAGGCCACAGGCAAGAGATTCGAGGGACTTGGAAACAACAGGGTCATGAGTTAGATCATGTGTTAAGTCTTCCTCCGAGTCGAGAGGTGTAAAATGTCCAAAAATCTTTGTGTACAAACCTATAACAGTCTGTCCAATACTTCTAACCATCTTAGAACCAAGCACTGATTCATACCGTCCATGATACTTTTCTATATCTTCTGAGGAAAGATGTTGTACTTCTTCCACAGTTAACTGCTGCCCAAGGTAGTGTTTTGTTTTTCCACAAACAGCAAGTGAATACAATCTTTCTTTTTTATCAGGTATAGTCCTACTGTCACAGATTTCAATATCTGTAGCAGTCTGCATCAGCAATTCATCACAGTTCATTTTATTTTGATGCAGAATAAAATTGAAAAATCTAGTAATTAAACTTGAGTAAGAACTTGGGTAGGAACTTAACAAGAACTTAGGTAGGAACTTGAGTAAGAACTTAGGTAGGAACTTAACAAGAACTTAACAAGAACTTGGGTAAGAACTTAGTAAGAACTTGACAAGAACTTGACAAGAACTTGAGTAAGAACTTGACAAGAACTTGAGTAAGAACTTGAGTAAGAACTTGACAAGAACTTAGCAAGGATTTCTACAAACATACATACTGAACTGGTTGATCAGTTTTTAAAACCAGTTTCGAGTGCTTAGAAGATTTCAGATTATTCTTTATTCTTTCTCTCTCCTGTTTGTTTTCAATGACATCATTTTCTCGAAGACACTCTTCAAAACTGTCACGGTCCTTTGAATAGAACAATGTTATTGTTTTGAGTTGCTCTCTAAAGTCTTTCAGAACTGCATTGTATTTTTGTGTTAATATCCAAACTGATATTAATGCATGTCGTCCACTGAATGCAAGCTTTGCTAGTGCACTTTTCTTTCTAACAATGTCACGTTCTGCTGCACAGTCATCAATAATAAACAGTGTTGGCGTGTTCTGAAAAAGATCGAAATAATGCTCCAAGCAAACATTTAGACGATCAGAAGGATTTACAATAAATATATTTTGATCAGACCATATGAATTTTCTCTCCTTGTATGTTCTGTTATGCTTTATGGTTGGACAGAATATGACTATGTGTTCAAAGTGATTTATGTAAACGGTCTGTAATAAATCCAAAACATATCTTGTTTTGCCGCAACCTGTTGCCCCACAAATCAAAGAACAGTGTGGATCTTTTGGAAGAAAATCTAGATACTTCATTTTAACACGTTCAATAAACAATATCCTGTAATCTGCTTTCAGAGATGTTTAACTGCGCATCTGACACAACAAACACGTAGATCTTAACTGATTTACTACTACTCCCTACTTCCTTTTCAATTTGTATTGTGATTCCTTCTGATCCGTTTTCAATTCGCCTTCCACTTCCATGCAGTTTGTTGTCGTCAGTTGTTCTGAGATCCAGCCATAACGCATATTTATTTGTCAAGAAATCTTCTACGCCAACACCGTGTAAATGTAGATCTTTAGCCACAAGATCAGATGTTGGGTCTTTCAATCTTCCTCCAGTAAAGTACTTTCTTGCTTCATCATAGTGTTGGTATGGCAGCATGCCAGATGCAAATATTTGGTTTGGCTGCCCTTCAATTGTGCAATATACTCTATTGATTAGTGGATTGTAAAACTTTTCTATTTGCCTTTCATATGAATCTTTTGGTTCCTCAAACAACATAAGTATTCCCTTCATTGACCTAGCTGGTGTATTCAAGTTAATGTTCCAGATTGGATCAGCCTGGCTTTTTGAAAGTGTACTGTGATTCAACACTCTTTCATAATAGATAGGCAGCTTAGAACTGTACTGATTTTCTATAAGTCTAGCCAGTTCAGGATGGTTTACAACATCAAACTCTAAAGAAATTCCAGACACCTTATACTTTGCTTCCGGGTCTTGTGAAAGCATAACACGATCATAACTATTGAAAGTCAGGTCGTATGACAGCCTGTCACGCAATGCTCCTTGATAGAAGGGAGGATGTGAATTTATGAGTTCAAAGTCAAGTGGAATACAAAATTTGTTTCCAAAAGCAACATTGACAGCGTTATCTTTTTTGTTGTCAGCTTTATCTCCGGCTCCTATTCTAACTTTTATCCCATTGTCTGACTGAATCCCTTGAAACACTCTGTTTTTCTTTTCATTGTCAGTTAACCAATTATCTGCATAAACTAAAAATACATCTGCATTATTCAATGACATCACTTCCCGCCCTTCCAGTTTGACAGTAATCTTCCTCACAATTGCTCTTCCTACATTATAAGCCAAAGTCCTATTTTCATCTGAGCCAGATTCTAATTCTAATTTGAATGATAGTCTTACAGTGCCTGGTACAATAACATCGTTCTTACCTAGATTAGGAAACCTAACAGTAAGTATTTCATTCTGATCAATAGTAGAAGGATTATTTGTAACTATAACTGTTTGCCTTATTCCTTTTACCCCGAGAGGTTCTTTCAGCCTTCTGTAAGGATCAAGAACAGAACCGAACGATTGTGCCATCTTTTTTTTATTTTCAAAATAAAAAATAAGTTACAAATGGCAGAAGGTGGATTTGAAGATTTATTTGAGCCAGCGGACGACATGAGCGAAGCAATCCCTTTGGTTCCCTACCATCATTCACTGCATTATGAGGTGGCACGACATGAACTTCTGGAAGGTAAAGTTAGAGATTTCTACAAAAGTTTAGGAGAAGAACCTGATGTTTTAGATCCAAACCAGTTCAAAATGGAAGCAAATCATTTATATACAACTAGCGATAAAGGAGAAAAAGTCCAACTTACATATAAATCTAATCCTGCTAAGTTTCTATCAAAAGTTTCACTAAAACAAAAACTTACTGCTAATCGACTTAGGCAATTAGATATTGTACCTAGCACACGGTCATCATCTTCCCATGTTGTTTCCTTACTTCAACAAGCAGAACTAGGACTACCAACTGCTACTCAAATAGAATCTGTTCCATTGCAAGATCTTAATAAACTTGCAGATGAGGCTGATCAACTTATACAAGAGATAGAGACTTCTTTTTCTGAGGAAACTTCACTGAAGACTCCACATGAACTATTACCTATGAGAGAAATAGAAGCCCTTAATCAATCACTACAAACCATCAGAGGTGAAATAGCAAATAATCTGTCAAAACTAGGTCAGCTGGATGAAGATATAAACAAAGAGAAACAAAAACTTGCTGATGCTGATGATTTGAACCTAGAACAAGAAGTAAAAAACAGAATTTCTAAGCGTTTAAAAGATTTGCAGGAGGAGAAAGCCATAAGGTTAGAAGTTCTAAGTAACAATAGAGAACAACTGAGAACACAGGTCAGCAGAATAAAAAATACAATTCAAAGAATCCTTTACGAAGACACAACTCTTGCTGAAAGAATTAGAACGCTTTTCAGAGAGCAGGGAATCACAATAGCTAGTATACTAACTGCGTTAGGATTTGCAATAAGCACATTAGTGTTAGCACTCACAGGTGGCACTGTCACACCTCCACCTCCATTTTCACCTTCACCTCCATCTGATCCGGGATGGGTAAAGAAACAACTCAAACACATTGCAGAACTATTAAAGAAACTAGCAGCAAAAGCTTTGGGTGCACTTCCAGGAATCATTGGTTCAATTGTTAGCTGGCTGTTATCTTTTGCAGGTAAAGTTGTTGGTTTCATGGCTGAACATCTCTGGACTCTAATAGTTTTAATTGCAGGTGTTCTGCTAACGAGAATAAAGCAAAAGTAAGCCTACACCCACTCCACCAATTACTAGAGCAGTCTTCTGCGATTCATGATCATCACTAATACTAACAGCTTGATCATCACTAGTGACAGAATGATCTTCACCTGCAGCGTGATCTTCACTTGTCACGCTTTGTTTCTGTTCATTGTGATATGGCTGTAGCATCGTTCTGATTTCTGAATTCAGTTCTTCACCCTTTCCAAGCGGCTGGGTGTCACTAGCAATAATGATTTCATTGTTATAATTTGTTATTGTTCCAATCTGCAGCTGGAGATCAGAAGGTAACATGTAAAGGCCGTTACCAACAGCAAAGTCAACTTTTGATCTTGCATAACGGAGAGAGTCTTGATACCTTTTGATGCTGGAATTAAGGCAGATCAACTGCAGAGTTTATGACATCTTCTAAATTTGATAACTGTTTCTGTGCATCAAACCCTGTGCTTGTTCTCATTATGTTTGATCGTGTCTGTGCCTGCGAGCCTAGCAAGCACCACGTATATGTTCGGATAGATTCATTGATCCTTTCAACACCTGATCCAGTGAAACCTTTGCCGGTGTCTAATATAAAAGTAGTCCATGCATTGTGGTGCTCTTGTTCTATTGATCCTAACTGTACCTGCACATTTGAAGAAAAAGATGTATGACCTGGCCAGTAATCAAAATTATACCTCCTGTGGACACCCCATAAATATAGTGTTCCCATGCCATGGTTTTTGTCTTGCTTTTGCCTAAAGTCGGTCTTAAAATCTATATTGAATTCATTGCAGAGACGCTCATACACTTTCATGTTTATCCTATTGTTGAATGGGTTCCAGCTCTTTTCATGCGGCATTGGTGCCTGAAGTTCAGACAAGATTCTCCTGCACTGATAGTAAACGTGAAATGTGTACACACACTTTGTCAGTAAGTTTGAATTATTCATGTGGTCTGCATAGGACACTCCACATCCTGTGGTTGCACAGAATATTGCAAAGTTTAACTGATTCTGATAGAACTGAATTGGGTGAGAGTTCCACATCTTTGGAACACTATCATTTTTGATTGGGGGATTTAGGTAAGAATGGAATGGGTCAGGCACTTTAACGCGAATGGATTCTGTTTCTGTTACAGCAAAGTCCAACTCATGGAAAGAAATAGTCTTTGGATTGTAATATGGTCCAGTTTTGTATTTAACGTTTTTGTTGAATTTATACTGAATCATTTTTGTTGTTGAATAAAAAATGTTTATCACACTAACAAATGTGAAGACTAGTGTGCCAGTTAAACTTGCAAACCCCATCAACAATCAAAATGGAGGAATGAAAGTTGCACTGCATGAAATTATGTACAAGGTTACTTGGTATAATATCAGTAAAAAAAAGAATAACAACTGGGTTAGAATTAATGGTAAAACACATTCTGTAGAAGATGGTTACTATGACTTCTGCACTTTAGAGAAAGAATTGTTTGCTCCAGTAGGTATTACAGCGAGTTTAAATCATGCAAGTCTCATTGCTACTCTTACTATGCCCAAAACTAGAGTTCAAACAGATCATTTGAGTTTCCAACCAAACTCCTTGATATGCTTGGAATTACAAATATATACAAGGGAACACGTCCCATTGACATGGATGTTAACAGTGTACTGTTTGTTCACATGAGAGAGCTTAACACATCCTATAATCTGTTTAATGATCAGCGTTCTGATCTGCTTAGAATTCTTCCACCGAGTGATGCCTCTTTTTGTAAAATGCACGTGCCAACATTTAAGACACTTCAGTTCAAGGACTTGGAGGAAGGGTGTCATGAATTCCTACACATTGATCTGAAAAATCAAAGTGGACAACCAGTTGATTGTTTGTTTAACATTACATTGGAAATAGTTCCATAAAATATTGAGTATTAAAATGTCGAGTGGACCTACAATAGCTTATCCTGTTGCATGTTCAACTATAGAGTTGAAAGATTTAGCAGACGCTATCGACTTTGAGAGCAATGCTGAAGTTGGTGCAGTGTATGCATTCGAGTTTACAGACACTGGTCATTACAAGAGAAAGGAAATCGACGATGAAAAGAAACCAAGATTTCTCAAACTAGGTCAAATCCGTGATGTTAATGTACCTGATCCAATTGTCGATGACATATACTACATGTGGAAACATCAGAATAAAAAATGGGTACTTAGTCCTGTTATGAAAAAGATTGACTGGGAAATGAAGTTTGAACTTGTGAGTCCATACACT
The DNA here is from genome assembly GCF_037325665.1 of Littorina saxatilis. Classification (NCBI taxonomy): domain Eukaryota; kingdom Metazoa; phylum Mollusca; class Gastropoda; order Littorinimorpha; family Littorinidae; genus Littorina; species Littorina saxatilis. The sequence continues at coordinate 54,905,142 of NC_090247.1, forward strand.
CTTGTTGGAAAAGACGACACATTCCGTAAGTCAATCAATGCTGGACCACTAATTGTTAGCCTTGTTCCTGCGATTAACAGCAGGGGAGAAGTTGCAGTTAAACCTTTCCATAAGAACAACTATCTCATTCACAGAAAACAAAGTGTTGAAAAGGACGCTGACACCATTGTCGATTTTATACCCAAGCTTCCAATAGGGCAGAATGCAACTATGATATTTGATATAGTTGTCAGGAAAAGGGAAGAAACCACAAACACTGTTCTAATGAGAGGAATAAATCTCAACTGGAGACCATTAAATGTTGAAGAAGTTAGAGTATTTATTGCTGTTCAAAAGGATTCTAACACAATAAAAAAACAGACGTCAAACCAAAATGTTGTTGTTAACGCAGATATAAATAATTTAACAGAAATAAGAAGTATTAATCTTACGTATCTTGATTTGATTGCTTTCTACTATACAGATAAGGTGTTAAGCAATGAACAGCTTCAAAGCTTAGCAGAAACACTGGCCAGTGAGAATTAAGATAAATATTTTATATTTTGCATTAAAAGATGACTAGCAGTGTGAAGCTTTATCCTAATATTGATGAAAGTGCAGCAGAAAGTCAACAATTCAGACTGGCACACATTAGTAATATACAAAAACAACTAGAAGATGAATTAGAAAAATATTCTCGCGCTAGACGTAAGTACTCAACAACTTACAACAGCCTTTCTAATGCCAGCACTGGTTCTACTATCCTTGCATCAGCTGCAGGTGTAACGGGAACAATTCTGTTAGCTACCGGAGTAGGGACTCCAGTTTCTCTAATCAGCTATAATGAAAAAAATTGTGAAAAAGCTTGAAAAACACGAATCCATTTCCACTCTTGCATCATCAAAATTGTCTAGCCTAAAACTGTCTATCAGTAAAGCACTTGAAGATTCAAAAGTTTCTGACGAAGAATTCAAACAGATACAAACAGACTTTGATGACTACAAAAGTAAGAAAGCAAGTATTCAAACAAAAACACGAGCTGAATATAACAAGCCACTCGATATAGAAGATCTGAAAAAGCAGTTTTTAAAAAAGGGGATTCAAATAGGACGGGAAGAAAAAGTAAAAATAGAATCACTTGTAAAGAGTTAACTATTCGTTTAGACAGTCACATTGCATGTATCAGATATAATTCTAACAGTGAAAGAACATATGAAGTAAAGTTTGTAAATGAGAGAGCGTATTGAGCTTAAGAATGTTGTATCAGAGAAAGGGAGAATGTACGTTCTGGGTTACTGATTCCGACAGACCCGGCATTGGTTCAAAACAACCTTACTTTACTGTATTTTTTTTTGTATGGATTTATGCAGTATTTTTCTGATTTTGTCGCATGTTTCATTTTAGTAAAAGTTTAGTCCAGAAGCCTATTTTGCGTTAATATTTAGGGTCTGTCGGAATCGGTGAGCCAGAACGTACATTCCCCCTTTCTCTGAAGATGAATGAGGTTTAATATCCCATATCGTTCACTCACAGTTCAGCATGACAAAAGGAGGGACAAATTAATTATTAATTGCACCTGTAACATGACAGGGAAAGATGAATTCACACATGTGATATCCCATATCATGTAGCGATTCACTGCACCTGCAACATTACAAAACCTTCAACATTTCAACAGGGGGGAAAATGAATGCACACTTAGCTCATAAAGAGTCATATGTGTGCAGTGCACGTGTGTGTGAGTGTGTGTGAGTGTGAGTGTGTGTGTGTATGTGAGATAGATAGATGAGACAGACAGAGAGAGAGAGATACACTGCACCTGCAACAACAAAAAGAGAGAGAGAGGTGCATGAGTTTATACAAATTCAAAGGGCAGAAAAACAGCAACCTAAAACCATTACTAATACTATGCCTTAACGGGTTGAACTTGAGAAGAGGAGGAAACAGTCACATTCATGCCCACTGCATGTGTATCACTTCAAGCCATATGTGCACGTCCTAGATACTGGGAAATACTATGGGTTGTCAACTTTGAATGACTGTCACAATATCTCTGAGCAATGGATGACAAAGGGGATGCTTTGATGTCAAAGGGGATGGATTTGACTTACTGTAACAACCAAGTTTGGGTTTCCAAACATTGCTGTGGGTTTTAAACGATTTAATTTTTAGCCAAAATGCCCCCAAAACAGCACCTAAAACTGGGACAAAAATACACCAGTCTGTGTTGCAGCTGTACATAATGGAGAATAAAGCTCTGTGAATTTTATTGTGATGTTTATGGGTCAGCTGAAGGATTATTCTCGACATACACACTCAAGAATTACATCTATTTTTCTTCTTCTGGGAGTTTGATCAGCAAAGAAAACACGTAATCGTGGGTTACCGTCGTTTCCAGTTTCAACTTCATCAAAAAATGCGATCTGCTGAACAAAGGAAACCTCAAAGTTATTCAAAGTCATTATTTATTTATTTCAACAACATTTAGGTTTTCAAAACACAGCACTACGGTAGGAAACAAATTTATTTCAGCTTATAATCGCGCTTGAATGTACCCCACCCTTGTTTCGTTTCCATCTGTAACCCACGAAAGCATGGCCACAGCAGACGACAAATCCCGCATTGCCTATCACACACGCGTTGTGAGATCGCGGGAACACCGTCGAAAGTTCCATTCATGACGTTTGACCCGGTCATGTGAATAGACAATGAGAATTTATCCACCCAATCGTATTCGTTTCCGGTTTTTGAGACGTAACTCACGACAGACCACACTGTATCTTCACTGTTTGAGACCTGTAAAATCTTTTTTGACAATTGTAGCATATATTCATCGACGAATTTTGCGATATTTTGCTGATTAAAGCTTGATCTGGTGCAAAGTTTGAGCAGCACATGTGTTCTCATGATCGGCGCCATTATGAAATTTTCGATTCTTCTGCACCGCACGATCGACAATCGATTAATTCTCTCATTTAGGATTGTCGCTTATGGAAACTTGAAAATTTCAAACTTTCATGTATGCATAGTTATTTATCTATGTAGTCCACATGTGGGGTGGGGGGGTATGATGTAATTTAATGTACGATGATATATTTGGTGTTTGATAGTGTATGATTGTTTGTTAGTTGTAGATTATAGTACGATGTTTGATGTTGTAATGTTTGTGCGTGTGTTATAATGCAATATGTTATGATGTAATGTGTGATGATGTATTCGGTGTTTGATAGTGGATGTATGCTTGTTAGTTGTAGATTTAGTACGATGTTTGAGGCTGTAATGTTTGTGCGGGTGTCATATGTAGCCGTACGAGGGTTCCAGTGTGTGAGTTGTGCATGGCCGGGCGCTAGAGTGCTGCATGAATAAGTGCATGTGGAGTTGTATGGCTGGGTGAATTGTGGGTTGCGTACGTCCGAGGGGCACATGTAGCCTGTGTGTCTGAAGTAGTGGGTATGTGTGCGTAAGGGTGTGTTGATATTGAACTTCAGTTGTTGCTTTGTAAATGTCTATGTATCAGTGTATTATGTCTTGCCACACACATGCCAAATTTCCTTGTATTGATGAGGACAATAAAATTTCTTGTATCTTGTATCTTGTATCTTGTATAATCAAGTTTAAGTTCTTTTCTTTGGAAATAAAAGACATTACGAACTATGGTTTCCATGAAACTCACGACAGTATTATCTCTATACACATAAACCCAGTGAGCACAGATCGAAAACTTTTTGCTCACTTAAATCTTTCTATCATGTATTAAAACCCAAAAGGGTGCCCAAAACGCTAGTTGCTACATTTGACCTACAAAAAAAAACTTTTGCGCCTGGACATTGCGTGGGTTACGGTTTCCACTTTCTACTTCGATCTAGTTAACTTATGGAAACTTGTAATTTCAAACTTTCATGTTTGCATATTTATTTATCAATGTTGTCCACATGCAAATTGCAATAATCAAGTTTTAGTTCTTTTCTTTGGAAATAAAAGACATTACAAACTATGGTTTCCATGTAACTCACGACAGTATTATCTCTATACACATAAACCCAGTGAGCACAGATCGAAAACTTTTTGCTCACTTAAATCTTTCTATCATGTATTAAAACCCAAAAGGGTGCCCAAAAGGCTAGTTGCTACATTTGACCTACAAGAAAAACTTTTGCACCTGGAAATTGCGTGGGTTACGGTTTCCACTTTCTACTTCGATCTAGTTAACTTATGGAAACTTGTAATTTCAAACTTTCATGTTTGCATATTTATTTATCAATGTTGTCCACATGCCACATGCAATAACTGAGCTAAAGTTCTTTCCTGTGGGATATTGAAGCCTAAAGTGGAAACCATGTAACCCACGACATAGAGCGTACTGCATGTGTCTAATTGTCATTTCTAAAGAAACCCCGATATGAAAGGTCCTCTCTTTGACAGAAAAAGATACAGGCATGTCTTTTGCACTTAAAAAAGAGTATTTCACTCAATTCAGTCCTACTTTTTTTCCTGGTGTCCATGTCCCATAGTTGTGACCCAGTATCTAGGATGTGCACATATGCTCAGCGTCTCCCATCCTTATTTAGCAATCAGCTGTTGACCATGATAAAACAAAACAGAAAGTATATATGGCTGAAAAAATGGGGTGTCCTCATTGAAAAAAAGTGTGATGTCATGCAGCGCAAATGCTAAATGGACAGGCCCGAAAACGTTTGATCTTATAAAAAAAAAGAGGATAGCATCATATGCCCAATCAAAAATATAAAGTTAAGTAAATAAGAACCCAGATTTATGAGAGAGAAAAAAAGAAAAAAGTGCCATGTTTGATTTCGCACTCAGATTTGCATTATTCAAAACTGTTATGTCCCTCTAAATGTGCTTATTCCAATAATTTTTGAATGGCAAAATAAAATAAAATAAGTAATGTTGCCTGTTCTGGGTGAATGAGCTAATTAGCCCATTTGACAGGCTAGCTAGCTTAATAGTCCAATACAAGGTCGTGCAAATTAATACTAGCTGTTTGATGTGACTGAATTATAAACTACCAGCATAGAATAGTTACATGTGACTACAGCAGGCATGGGAATTGAAAGAAGCAAAAAAGGCTGAAAATCTGTAAGTAATAGCTAAGTCGACGATGCGAATCGCCTTGCCTCACTAGGGGCATGCCCCCCCCCCCGGAAATTGTTTCTCTCCTAAGAACCCAAATGGTGCAATTTAATTGGTGTCATCTGAGCTCCAAGTTTGTCATTAAATTCAGTTTTTAGAACCATTTTTGCCTCCCCCGTTTATTTTTTCGGCGGACACTTCTGCTTTTCCGGCGGAACAAACAAATATTTCGGCGGAAATTTGCCTTTTGGCGGACAATTCCCATGCCTGTACAGTCAGTGTGAATGTACTTCTCTTCAAGTTTCTGTCAACTTACCAGAGGCAAAAAAGTAAAACAAAATCAAACAAACCAAAAAACAACAATAAAAAAACATCAACATATATACACACAAAATATCTACCAACAGTACAATGTTGAGGAAAAACAAAAAAATATAGCACTTTTGTTGGACATGCAGCCTACTATATCATTTCTTGAAAAAAACAAGGCCCTATAAAGTTCTATTAGATCGAAGCAGAACACAAAAATGCAATGCCAACTTACAGAGACGCTTGGTAAGTCTCGCTGAAATCAATGCTTCCAACTGAAAAGCTTGTAAAAATGTATCAAGGATACTTACTCACTACACTTTCTGTCTGACAAAACCAGGCACACACAACATACTCTCACAGGAAACAGAGCACAAAGCCATACTGTGGAGCATTATATCAGTGTCTTTATAACCCAGGGCATTTGGTAGGCCTCCCCCTCTCTCTCTCTCTCACCCACACCCCCCCCCACCCCCTCCCATTGTCATTATAATGTCAAGGTTTCACAGAGTCAGCATATATATATGTTCTGTTGTAGTTTCAGGACAATGTCCTAGAGTTGCACTAGGAGGCAGCTCTCAGGGCAAGGTCAGGGCAGCCTGATGATTGTTTGGGCAATACCCGGCACACCTCGATCAAGGCCTCACAATTATCTACTGTAACATTTAAAGGAGCACACTCAGCAACCATCAATACAGTGGAACCCCCTTTTAAGACCCCTCAATTTAAGACCTTGATTTTTCACATTGTTTCTCTTCATAATTAACCTCTGTAAATTTACCTCCAATTTAAGACTCCCTCCTATTCAAGGCCCGGTTTTCATAGATTTTTGGAGGTCTTAAAACGTGCGCTTGTTTCATGATCACATTTAATGAATGAAACTTTTTTTTAACAAACGTATTTATTTATTTTTGATCAATCTTGATCAATGCGACAGAGTTAGCCAATGTCAAATGTCTTCAAAATGCAATTGATTCATGACAAAAATACATTTATACTGAAAGGCAATATAAATAAAGGCATATGACAAGAAACACACGGGAATGGGAGAGAATCTTTATACGGAAGTAAATTTACAAGTTTAAATATGAACAGAAAATCAGTGAGCCTTAACAGAGGTATACCGCACATCTTAATTCATGAATGCCCAAGATTGTTATACACAGTGTATCAATGAGGGGTATAAAAGCGTGTACACACATTGAGATCTCTATCCAACAAGGCAGCCCTGTTATTGTTAACTTTTGCTTATCTCCTGCAGTCCTGATGTCAAGGCCCCTTTAACTCACAGAGCACGAAAAGGTCAGGGATGATATTGACCCCACAGGCAAAATGTGTGCTGTATACATGCTAGTTCCTTGGTAAAGCTGATAACCCTGACTGTACTATCACAAGATCATCACCCTACCAACCACTTCTCTTCCCAGTCACATTAATGTGGTCGATTTGGGAAAACCCTGAACCAACCCACCTATAAAAGCTAGTGATCACTGAGCGTCTCTTTTCACAACGTGGGTTAATTGCAGGTCTTGCAACCCCTACAAGCTGCTCGGGTAAGATATCTGTTTTATATTCAATCACATTGAAGATCAGACTTTTGATACTAACAAGGCCCCTTTAACTCACAGAGCACGAAAAGGTCAGGGGTGACTGCCACCGAGGGCATTGACCCCACAGGCAAAACGTGTGCTGTATACATGCTAGTTCCTTGGTAAAGCTGATAACCCTGACTCTACTATCACAAGATCATCACCCTACCATGCATGCGCATACACACACGTATGTATTCCTTGTTAACACATGCTGTGTACGTCACACCTCTTACTGTGGTCTGCTTGCTAGACACACTTTTAGGACAAGGTCAATTGACTACTGACAGTCATACACCCACCCCCTCACACACTTTCACTGATGCATTCTGCACTACCATTACACCCACTTCTCTTCACCACAAGAGCATGCATCTTCTACATTCAAATCTTCGAATTACATACATGTACATAGTATTCACTTTTCCTCACAACAGTCACTGGACTGTCAACTGTTTCACATTTTCAGAGTTTGTTTTCCTTTTCGAATCTTCTTTTCAAAACAGCCTTTTTTACTCCTCGACCCTTCACCAGTGTGCTTCAAGCCTTCAACTTGTTCAAGTTCAAGGTTCTATATATGGGTGCATGCACACCAGATCATGCAGGATGCTTACACACCACTAAATCTCATTTTAGGCAACACCGAGAATAGCTGTCGAAGTATGTGAGCAAACACATTTTGGGGGACTTACCAACCTATCAAAAATTACAAATTGAAAAGATTTATATATATATATAATTATATAAAACGAGAGAGAGAGAGAGTAAGTAAGAAAGAGAGAGAGAGAGAGAGAGAGAGAGAGAGAGAGAGAGAGAGAGAGAGAGAGAGAGAGAGAGAGAGAGAGAGAGGAGAGAGAGAGAGAGAGAGAGAGAGAGAGAGAGAGAGAGAGAGAGAGAGAGAGAGAGAGAGAGAGAGAGAGCCCCTGCACTAACAGAGCAAGGCCGGTGGGGTGAGAAAAAGGGCCAGCGGTCCCGCTTTTTGCACCACTGCACCAAATGGCTCAAAGAAACTGCATGGTGCACATTGGGTCATGACCTGTTCATTAGGTGCATGTCAAGCGTTTTGAGAGAGAGAGAGAGAGAGAGAGAGAGAGAGAGAGAGAGAGAGAGAGAGAGAGAGAGAGAGAGAGAGAGAGAGAGAGAGAGAGAGATCCCCTGCACTAACAGAGCAAGGATGGGGTGAAAAAAAAGGCAAGCGGTCTTGCTTGTCTGCACCAATTAAATGACCCAAAAATGTTAGGTTTGTGACACTGCACCGTGCACACGTACTGGGTCATGCAGACCTGTTCATTTGGTACATGTCAAGATCCTTTTTATGAGGACAATAGAGACTCTGAAAAAGAGAGGATAAGGGAGAGAGGGGAGGGAGAAAAAGATATATATATATAGAATAGAGAGGGAGAGATGGAAGGGGGGGGGGGATAAGATTATTAACTTGACAAGGGTAATATGTGATAAGGAAACAGGTGCTTTTGGGCATCAATTATAACCCCTATAGTTCCTGAGTGGGACTACTCAAACACTGCCACTGCCAGTGTCACGGGAGACAGATCAATTACAATTTACAGTAGGTGTGGGTAAAACGAAAGGACACAGGGGATGGGAAATAAAAACAAGTCGCGTAAGGCGAAAATACAATATTTAGTCAAGTAGCTGTCGACCTCACAGAATGAAACGCAATGCCATTTTACTCGTAGCATCGTCAGGCCACCGCTCATGGCAAAGGCAGTGAAATTGACAAGAAGAGCGGGGTAGTAGTTGCGCTAAGAAGGATAGCACGCTTTTCTGTACCTCTCTTTGTTTTAACTTTCTGAGCGTGTTTTTAATCCAAACATATCATATCTATATGTTTTTGGAATCAGGAACCGACAAGGAATAAGATGAAAGTGTTTTTAAATTGATTTGGACAATTTAATTTTGATAATAATTTTTATATATTTAATTTTCAGAGCTTATTTTTAATCCGAATATAACATATTTATATGTTTTTGGAATGAGCAAATGATGGAGAATAAGATAAACGTAAATTTGGATCGTTTTATAAATTTTTATTTTTTTTTTACAATTTTCCGATTTTTAATGACCATTAATTAATTTTTAAGCCACCAAGCTGAAATGCAATACCGAACCCCGGGCTTCGTCGAAGATTACTTGACCAAAATTTCAACCAATTTGGTTGAAAAATGAGGGCGTGACAGTGCCGCCTCAACTTTCACGAAAAGCCGGATATGACGTCATCAAAGACATTTATCAAAAAAATGAAAAAAACGTTCGGGGATTTCATACCCAGGAACTCTCATGTCAAATTTCATAAAGATCGGTCCAGTAGTTTAGTCTGAATCGCTCTACACACACACACACACACACAGACACACACACAGACACACGCACATACACCACGACCCTCGTTTCGATTCCCCCTCGATGTTAAAATATTTAGTCAAAACTTGACTAAATATAAAAAGGATGAGGCTATGATAATGAGTATGAAGGGTGGTGGGGGTAAGATGGGCCTGCCACCTATACACAGATATCTACATGTATTATGCATCGAAGTCCTCAAACTGTTCAAAGTTTTTCAATGGTGCACACATGGCAACGCACAAAAGCTTTACACATTACAACTGGGAAATCAATCTGAAGAACCGCCTTCCTTTCCCAACATATTAAACAACAGGATCGTTTTACAGTGAGTGCATAAACATGTGCCCGAGTGCATGGCAAGTGGGAAGTGAGTACACAGTACATTACTGTTCTTTCTTTATTTATTTGGTGTTTAACGTCGTTTTCAACCACGAAGGTTATATCGCGACGGGGAAAGGGGGGGAGATGGGATAGAGGCCTGGATAGAGCCACTTGTTAATTGTTTCTTGTTCACAAAAGCACTAATAAAAAAATTGCTCCAGGGGCTTGCAACGTAGTACAATATAATTTTTATTACCTTACTGGGAGAATGCAAGTTTCCAGTACAAAGGACTTAACATTTCTTACATACTGCTTGACTAAAATCTTTACAAAAATGGACTATATTCTATACAAGAAACACTTAACAAGGGTAAAAGGAGAAACAGAATCCGTTAGTCGCCTCTTACAACATGCTGGGGAGCATGCTGGGGAGCATCGGGTAAATTCTTCCCCCTAACCCGCGGGGGGGGGGGGGGGGGGGGGGGGGGGGAGGAGTAGTACATTACTGTACTGGAGGGGAAAGGGGTAGAGGCAGAGTTGTTGAGGGAGAGGATGAGGTTTAGAATAGATGTATATATATATATATCCTCTCAAATTAAATAAACAGACAGGTATGCTTTAACTCACAGGTCTTTACAATATATCATGTCATGATTGTCGGTTAAGAGATCTGTTTGATCATAGCCCTTAACTTTAAGTTTAGTCAGCAAGCGTGCATGTTGTGCTCATGAAATTGTAAAAATAAGAGCTTAAAGTTACCTGAATTAGTGTACATCGCCATCCTGAAAATGTTTTGGGAAAAAATGAATGCAAAATTGTGCTTTCTTTTGATCACAAGAATAATTTGTTGAGCCTGAATTTCATAACTCTGCCACCATTGGCAGAAAAAGAACATGTATGCAACATGTATGCACATCCTCCAGAAACAATACAGTATTAACTGTTCTAGATGATCGAACGTGTAGCGAAGACCTGTACGTGTACGTGTAGATATTGCATCACCTTTGACTAACTTTTTTCTCCAATGTTCCAAATGCATATGTTGTTTTGCTCCCACCAAGACTGCTGATTTTGGCAAGCGCGTGACAATAAAACTAGATTTGATGACGTTACCTGTACATGTTCCTGTGCTCATCTAGATCTGTCTATACTCCCAAAGCTAGGACGTCGTCTTCTTCGCTTATCGAAGAAGCCATGCAGTTCGATCCTCATCTCCTATACCCGAAAGACACACATGCACACACACAAACGGACTGTGATACCACATTAAGTATCAATAAATGCATCTTTGCCTACCCCTTGAAAATGTAACAATGATGACAATGTAAAACTATAGGACCAACAGTCAGGGTTGTCCTAGCTACTCTGAACATAAACACTGTACAGTGTTGTGTACCACAAACGTACCAAGGTACCACTAATCTTGTCTGACTCCACGTACACCACAGTTGTTGTCCACCTTGGTCATGCTGGTATTTTACTTCATGTCCATGTACTGATAACATTAGTAACCAGAGATATAGGCCTAGTATTATACAATGGCAAAGCATACGTGATATTTGGCACTGTCACTTCAGTGACACCAAGCATGCCTGTGCTCTGTACCATAGACCTATATAGGTCCCTGTCTGTACTGAAACAGTGAAAGGCCCGGAAAGGTCCGAACATAATCATTTCCAAGGTATCTAGTTAGTTTAGGCTCCAAGGTATCTAGTTAGTTTAGGCGGTACACAGTTGTCTTTGCCATGCGCGCGTGTGTGTGAATGAGTGAGAGAGAGAGAGAGAGAGAGAGAGAGTGAGAGAGAGAGCAAGAGAGAGAGGGGGGGGGGGGGGGAGTGTTGTTTATTTACAATGAATGTACCTTGAAACTGAGCATTTTCTTTTAGAAAATGAAACGTTGCGCTTTGAAGTATTGTTCCTGAATATTATTAGACACATTTAAAAAAAAAACTCGGATAAACTGGCACCGTACCTGATAGTGATAATCGTCAGTGAAGGAAAAAGGAGTGTAATGTGTACCAAGTTGCATCCTGGCAGAGCCTTTTTCCGCAGTATCGTCTGCTACCATTTCTTTGTCAACAGTCGGAGAAGCCGGATAAACACCACAGAAGAGGCAAGCCTCGCATAATATGTCGAAATAAAAACAAGATCAAACGAAGGCTACACTGCCCATCGAACAGAAATTGTCCTGATGTCTGAAAACACGCGTGGAGACGTCAATATTGCAAAGTAACAGCACAAACATGTACTCCGGAGACAGTTTTCATCACTCTCACAACCTTCACCTTGACCCCCTCGGGTCACAATGAGTGTTTTGTTTGTAACTCAGGCTCCCGACTTCAACCACCTTGTAAGTTTAGCGCATTCGATGCTCAGTTCAATGGTTGCATGCACAGAATGCACCCCATCACCCTCGTGTCATAGCAATGATAGACTGCATGAAAAAGCACCACTAAAACTAAGTAAAGGATTGAGCACTTACAAGAGACAGGGAGTAAACATCACTTTGACCTGGAAGAACTGTGGTGGAGTGATCTACCTTGACAAAATCATGCCACTGCCCACGTGACAGAGAGGTTTCGCGATTTTGAGGGTGTTTTCGAAGTTGGCGCGCGTTCATGCAAAGGGCACGCTTTGTTGCAGTGCGATTGTTTTTTTGTTTTGTTTACCTCCCACAACCGTCACAGCAGTGCTGCTGCTGATCTAGGTCAGGGTTGTACGTCACCTTACGCAGCAGTGTTCAGCTGGTGTTCTGGTGGAACTCGTACAGTCCTGCTCTATCTATCCTTAGCAAATAATGACATTATTCGGTTATTCCACGGAAACATAGAATTGCCGCGGAAAAACATGTTTTTTTTCCCGTGCAATAACCACATTTTTGTCATCATATTTTCCAAAGAAAAACAGTTTTTCCGCGGAAACACTTAAAGAATGCTGCAGAAAATGAAACTTGCTTTACATTTTTGACTCACATGCGTAGCAAAAGTGAGTCTATGTACTCACCCGAGTCGTCCGTCCGGACGTCCGTCCGTCCGGAAAACTTTAACGTTGGATATTTCTTGGACACTATTCTGTCTATCAGTACCAAATTTGGCAAGATGGTGTATGATGACAAGGCCCCAAAAAACATACATAGCATCTTGACCTTGCTTCAAGGTCAAGGTCGCAGGGGCCATAAATGTTGCCTAAAAACCAGCTATTTTTCACATTTTTCCCATTTTCTCTGAAGTTTTTGAGATTGAATACCTCACCTATATATGATATATAGGGCAAAGTAAGCCCCATCTTTTGATACCAGTTTGGTTTACCTTGCTTCAAGGTCAAGGTCACAGGAGCTCTTCAAAGTTGGATTGTATACATATTTTGAAGTGACCTTGACCCTGAACTATGGAAGATAACTGTTTCAAACTTAAAAATTATGTGGGGCACATGTTATGCTTTCATCATGAGACACATTTGGTCACATATGATCAAGGTCAAGGTCACTTTGACCCTTATGAAATGTGACCAAAATAAGGTAGTGAACCACTAAAAGTGACCATATCTCATGGTAGAAAGAGCCAATAAGCACCATTGTACTTCCTATGTCTTGAATTAACAGCTTTGTGTTGCATGACCTTGGATGACCTTGACCTTGGGTCAAGGTCACATGTATTTTGGTAGGAAAAATGTGTAAAGCATGTGAGTCGTATGGGCTTGGCCCTTCTTGTTTTTTCATTACTTCATTGTCCCATCTCTGGGAAATTCGGGTCGCTTCCTCCCAGTGGAAAGCTAGCAGCAACGGAGTCGCGCTACCCAGGTGTCTGCGTGTTTAGGTGTATTCAGCCACCTGCACTTATGGCAGAATGACCAATTAAGGTCTTTTACGTGCCATTGTGATGACACGGGGGTGGGACATGGCTTCCGTCTCTGGGTCTGCACATAAAGTTGACCCGTGTCCGTCCCGGCCCGAATTCGAACCTGCGACCTTTCGATCACAAGTCCAGTGCTCTACCAACTGAGCTACCGGGCTGAAAACTTAATATTTTTTACTATATATCTTTTACTCGATCACTCATTGCGTGATTGAAGAATTAGAATGTGTGTTCCCCCAATACTCAAGATGGACTCGTCCAAAATTACCCAGAATTAACCCAGTGCCAAAATATATTATTTTACTTCGTTGCCTGAATTAAGTTCTCAGTTTGAAGTCACAACAATGGCGGTTGAGTAGTTGCATGCTGCCTTTAGGGCAGATGCGATAACAAATTACTCAAGAAATAGATTTTGAAGGGTCATCATTTTGTCAGACAGTGCTAGAAGTATACTGCAGTCATGACATATTGATCAAAAGTTGCACTCGATCGCCGGCTCAGCCTCCACAATTACACTAGTCAAGGTGAATCTGCTTTCAGATTGGTCAACACTCCGGTAAACTTGATAAAGCTATTTTCAATTTTGGGCAGGGGGAGGTTACGAACGCTTCCTTTGAGCATTGCATGGTTTTTAACAAATTATTCCGAAGAAAAACTCCACGCAAAAATTGCTGCAGAAAAAGCTCCAAACACTATTCCATTTCCAGCAAATGCAAATGCAATATTTGCTTAAAAAAACCCAACCCAGATGCTGTGGCGGATGATGACATCATTAAGTTATTCCATGGAAAAAAACTTTTGCTGCAGCATTTTTGTTTATCCGTACATATGGCCGTGGAATAACCTAATAATTATAATGTCATTAGGCCAAAAAAAAGTCTGTTTACGGTATCCCGACCGAACCTCTTTTTTTTACGCGACCCTAGACTTTTTTTTTGGCATTAGGGGAGGAAAAAAAATGAATAAAAAAAAGTCTTTTTTTGCAAAATAACTTAAAAATGTTTTTTTGAAAAAAAAAAAAATAAATAAATTCCCGACCTACCGACCCTATTTTTTTGCCTATGTTACCTAAACAGACTTTTTTTGTTTTTACCTTATCAGCTAAGATATTCCTAGGCATGCAGCATCATGAGCATAAAAGAGCGCTTACTGCGGCAAAGAAAGTCATAGGCTACAGAGATCATAATTATGTATGCAGAACTAGAAATCAACATAATTATCTTTTCTCGTCACGTTATATGTCAAAGCAGCACCGCCCTGATATGGCCCTTCATGGTCGGCTGGGCGTTAAGCAAAAAAAAAAAAAAAATCTTTTCTCGTTTACTCCAAATCATGAAGTAGTTACCAGTAGGATAAAGAATTCAGAGAAAGAAAGTTTTTTTTATCAACTAATTACATGTATACTAATTAATCATCATGCATGCAACCTGCCGATGTCACCTAGGATTCCTATGAAATATGAAAATGATGCATTGCCGAAGAAGTGGCCAACGTGTGAAGTTCATGACTTTGCTGGAGAAACTAAGGATTTGCACAGATTTGTCTTTGTGATAGTAAAAAGTTGCAGATCGATCCCAAGTGCCGGCTACATGTCAACATGTGACTGTCCATTTACTTTAATTTTAGCTTGTACTTTGATCTGGAAGATAGTGCACATACAGATATTCTTCTTTCGAGATGTGCTTGAAGTGTCAATGTAGTCATGCATGCTCCTGTCCATGTGATGCAAAAAAAAAGAAAGTGGACCCATCAACACAAATGGTCATTCGATCACACCAATATTTGGGCACAAATTGACTTTTGGACATATCTCATCTCAGACAGTGATGCGGTTTGACTAGGTCACATGAATTTTCATTTTCTTGGGTGCAGATAGAAGATGCACAGTTTCAAGCATGGCAAAAGCTACTTCAAACGACCTGTCACAAATACATGGGTGGGATTCTTCCGGTATATATTTCGGAAATCTGGATTCGTAATGTCTGTGGTGACGTTTTTATGGTTGTTAATTATACAAATCCTTCAGGGTCTGGGGGCCCCAAGACCCCCCCCCCCCCCCCCCCCCTTAAAATTCTTCAGGGTTCATGACATTGTTCAGTCCCACCCATGCAAATAAATTGTTAACAAATTTCTGTACTCTCACACAAAAATGCTAGTTTAGCAAAAACAGTTACACTGATTGCCATGCTAAATCTAAACAACCACCACAAAAATAACAGAACAAAACATACACATGAACCCATAAGTGGCATATAACATCCAGGCAATAAACATAAAAAGTTCACATTTATTTTCAAATGCTTTAATGGCGTGTTTAAATTTACTGTTTAAAAAATCATCCATTCATTGCAAAAAGGGTACATGACAGTGAAATCACTGACTTAAAGCAATCAAAAATCAATTAAAATGAATTAATCTGCCTCCTCTATTCCCAGCTTCCCCAACCCCTTGAAAAAAGAAAAAAAAAGAAAAAATCACAGGTGATCAAAATTGAGCTGTTTTTATAAAGTTATCTTTCAGAAACAATTGATAAATGCACAAAAAAGACTGGAATATAGGCAAACCATGTCTTGCCATGCAAAAACAGCTGTACTGTAGCAATGAAGAACGTCTGGGGGGAGGAGGGGTTGGGTAAGATTTCACTTACAGACATAAAATGAATGCATGGATTGTGATAATTACCATAAACAAATACAATGTAAAGCAGTACAAAAGTACACACACAAAAACAAGTGCGGTATACTTTTAAGTTAAAAATGCTTCTCATTAAAACAGAGCTTTTGTTTCTCACAGCTGTAAATCCTGTGTACATGTACTATATAATTATATATGAAAGGTGTTTCAAATAATTCCTTCTCCTTTCCCATTAAAAAAGAAACAAAAAACAAGCTTTTCCCAGTAAGATGAACAAATCTAAGATAAAAATAAATCCATCCCTGTTCACACAAGCACCTGCACATAATACTTTACATAGCGGCACAAATGTGACCCTCCACCACGGAATGAGTCGCATGTCATCTCGCGCGGTTCTGCGCTAGGCTTAAAAAAGCCCGGGGGATGTATGGTAACAGTGTGACGGTCACATTAGTCACAGGCATATAACTCGAAAAGTTTTCGCTCTTTTCTAAAACGGTTTTCACCACTGGATAGAGCATAAACAACTCTTTAAGAAAATGTAAACATATGAAAATCATGCAAAGGCGACATGCGACTCATACCGTGGTGGAGGGTCACAAATGCTAGTCAGTAGTACTTTCTTTCTTTATTTATTTGGTGTTTAACGTCGTTTTCAACCATTCAAGGTTATATCGCGACGGGGGAAGGGGAGAGATGGGATAGGGGAAAGGGGGAAGATGGGATAGAGCCAGCTAGTTAGTAGTACATGTACATGTATAAAATACAAATAAAATGCATCAGAAAACAAATCCCAAACCAGGTGTACAGAAAGAAAATGTACAGTTTCACAATAGTTAAACCATTTTTCACTGGTGAGTGTAGATGGTCCATAAAATTGACAAATAAATCAAGTAATGACATGTTTTTAGCAACTCCTGTAAATGCTAATTAAAGTACACGTAGAAAACAACTCCTTGTCTCTTTCTTTTTTCTCTCAATAATGTTCAACCCAATAAAACAAACTGTGGGACTAGCAAAACAATAACAAATTATGTGTACTTTATGACATTTCTTGTTCTTTCTTTCTTGATTTGGTGTTTAACGTCGTTTTCAACCACGAAGGTTATATCGCGACGGGGAAAGGGGGGAGATGGGATAGAGCCACTTGTCAATTGTTTCTTGTTCACAAAAGCACCAATCAAAAATTTGCTCCAGGGGCCTGCAACGCAGTACAATACATTACCTTACTGGGAGAATGCAAGTTTCCAGTACAAAGGACTTAACATTTCTTACATACTGCTTGACCAAAATCTTTACAAACATTGACCATATTCTATACAAGAAACACTTAACAAGGGTAAAAGGAGAAACAGAATCCGTTAGTCAATTCCTACGACATGCTGGGGAGCATCGGGTAAATTCTTCCCCCTAACCCGCGGGGGGTGACATTTCTTGTGATCACTGGAAATGCTGCATAGGTAGAAGAACTAACAAGGAAAAATGAATGCATAATTATATAACATGTAGCACCTTTTTTTACATTTTTAACTACCTGAATAAGACACAACTATACTACTGCTGTCATAAATGGCATGCAGTCAAATACAGGAGTTTTCCTCATTTACTCTTCACAACCACAAGGCACAATTGAATAAATGCTGACATTTTTTTTACACCTGGTGTTTTTGTTGTGTGTTAATGCTGCTGTACGTGCCTGAGGGGAGGACATATGGTTTAAGCACCAAGCATGAAACATTAGAAAACATCAATTTTTAAGAATTGAACACCTCATGTCCGCCCAAAACACACAGAAACATGCCCACAGTAAAAAATAAATGCTATAAAACTGTGCAGGTGCCTGGATTTCCATTTGGCTTTGTCTTTATAGAATAACTCGCTTCCCCTGTGTAACGGTAACAAAATCACAATGATTCAACAAGAAAAAGTAAAAATATAACAACTACAAAAGCTAAACACAACACCCAAACATCTGGAAATGATCAGAGAAGATATTTAGACAGCTAACATTTTCTCAGACAAAGATTCTTACTGATGTGCCTTCCCCAACCATGCAAGGAAAAAAGTTTAGCATTTTCAAAACGGCAACAGGATTCTAATTAAAGGGAGACAATGCATCAGCATCATGGACTTCAACAAGAAAGAGAGTGTTACAATTATCTCCTTGCCATGCATCGGCCCTGATGTCTGCTGGGACATGTTGATACAAAAACAAAACAATGAACACCCCCAAAATGCTGTTTGTAACATTTTCAACACAGGCATAGGATGCATTCTTGCACTATACTAATACCACACTTGATGGTAAAAGAAACCTTCACTGTTCCCAGGAGACTGACATTTTTACACAGAACGCGGGTATAATTCTTAACAGAAATCATGTGCAGTTCACTTGCTGGTTACATGATCGTAACATGTAATGAGGTTAAAATGAAAAACAAGATTAATTGGTGCAGTGATTCACAATATTTGAATAACATAAAAATAGTCATTAAACGTATGATGCAAATCAGAATGACAGCGCCCTGAAAACTGCTTCAGCGAACAAAGCGAGTATTTGTCTGCAACATGTATTTCCAAAGAAGCCACACCCATAGGAACATTTTTCGGATCTTGACATTACATGCAAGCGGCACATTTACTGCTTTCCATTTCCATTAATGGCACGACCCTTGAAGCCCTCGGTCTGATGATAAGCAACAATCTTAGGGCGGGCAGCAATTTTAGCATGCCAGGACTTCAGTGTGGGAAATGCATCCAGGCATCCAGGGGAGAGAATCTGGTGGTTCTCCAGAAGGTCAAACAGATTGTAGTCCACAAACGACATCTGTAACACAACACAGGTCATGAAGATTTCCAAGGCATCTGTCAGCTTTATGGTGTTCATAAATAAAGTAAACAGATAAATAAATAAAAACGACACATAAATAAAGGAAAAAAACCACACACTACATCCACGAACAATTAAACAAACAAACAACAAATAACTCCACCCATACCATGAAAAGATACACTCAGATACAGACACATGTAGTCACAAACACACATGCACACACAAACATTCAGACACACACGCACACACCACTTACTTTTCCACCCACAGCCGCTCCGGTGTCACTGGCCTTGGAAGCTGACAGCAATTTCTGGAAAAAAATCAACAACAAAAATGTACTTAGCTATGACAATAGAGAGATAAAGAGAGAGCTAACTTGAAAACTGTTCACCCAAGGATGGTAGTGTTGGGTCCAAATGAACTTATTTTACTGCGAGACCATGCTAATCTGTACACAAAAAACACACATTCATGTGCAAAGAAGACAGAGGTCAAGAGAGAAAGGAATTCTTACTTCAAATGGTTTCAGGTTGTTGGGCAGCTTCTCGATGTATTCAGCCTTTCCGTTCTCCTGCAAAGAAACACAGGTTATTACACTTTCTTACTTAAATTTCCCTCACTCCTTAGGCCCCCCCCAAAAAAAAATAGGTGTGGTTACGGTAACATAGCCAAAAAAAAATAGGTGCGGTTAAGGTAACATAGCCAAAAAAAATAGGGTAGGAAGGTAGGCAATCACTATTTTTTTCTTCTTTTTTTTCTTCTAATGTGTACAAATTAAACCTACTTGACAGGGAAATAAGTGTGCGACTCGGGCGCTTTCACTTTCATTGTGTTTTCTGCACTCGTTTTCTTGTTTTTTTTGTTTTTGTTTTGACAAATGTAATAAAAAGTTATAGGGTCGGCCCCTAAAAATAGGGTAGGTCGGGTTACCGTAACCACACTTATTTTTTTTTAGGCCTCATTTTATGCCACAGATTTTTTTCGGTTTCATGAATACAAACACCCTTCCCCCCCCCCCTTAAAGATTTCCCATCTTGCTTTTCCAGATGTCTTGTTTATAACCTCAGTAAAATAACCTTAGTGTGCCAACATGTAGTCCAATCAGTGCAGCCTATTATTGTTCTATTTCTTGTTATTCTGTGACCTGCTGTGACATGAGCATTGATGCTCCTTTTTATGAGCATACAAAATCAAATTGAGAATTCCTTCCTTCTTTTGATCTCTCTGACCGAATCCCTGGTTGCTCTTATAGTCTTGGTATTAAATCGAAAATTTCTTAATAAATTTTCATTTAATTAATATACTTACCAACTCACATAAATAGCATTAACTTCAGTTTGATGCGTAAGACATTGAAGTACTAACCCTGGAAACAGGGGGAGGTAACCCCCAAATCAAAACAAAACCTTGACAACAAGGCCCTGGTAGTTACCTCCCCTCACCGGTAGCCCGCGCATGCGCGGCACATATCACCGGCAAACTCATTCCCAATGAAACACCACCTTCAACCATTAACAAAAAAACGATTGCGGGGTAGGATGGGAGGGCATTAACTATGTGAGTTGGTAAGTATATTAATTAAATGAAAATTTATTAAGAAATTTTCGATTAAATAACATATTCTTACTACAACTCACATAAATAGCAGATTGCTACATAAGGTGGCGGGAATCTCACTTAACATGATAAGAAACCAGCCTGCTTCAACCATAATTGGTAAGCAACTACTACCATTGCAGTGGGTACTAAAACACGCACAAAAGTAGTAAAGAAAGACGTCTAAACATGACGTCCAAACACCACTGAGGTGCCATACGAGAATTGTCTGGCAGCAGAACCACCGGATAAAGGGTCCAAGCTCAGGCCCCATGAATTCTAGACAACCCAGAGGAAGAAAGAAAGCTCCCCCCCATTTGACTGCCGCACTCATAAGCCTGTTAATGAGTGTAAAAGCCCATCTAGTCAGGGCTGCCTAGCAATAATTTGGTTCTATCCGTTGAAACGCAAGAACCAAAAGGAGCCATGCAAGACAAGTAGTCAAATACTCAAAACCTTGAGCGAGACCCAGAAGTATGTAAAACGCTACACCCTTAAGGGGAAGTGAACACTGACAAAAAGGAGTCTGAGAGCCTTCCTATAAAGAAAGGCTAGCATGTCTCCAAATCTATGGCTCTTAAAAAAGAGCTTAAAAACAAAAAGAAATCCCAAGTTGGAATTAATTTCAAAAGACAAAAGCTTGGACGCAGGGCCCTACCACGCAGGGCGTAGAAAGAGAAAAGTCTTGTCAAGACCTGACGACGTTCCTCCAGAATAACGAAACATAGACTTCCTACGATAACAACAGTTCGTGGAAAGTCTTAACATCCTCCTGAACTGGAGAATGCTAAAGCCTATGCCCAGAATCTAGAACTTGCACTAATGCAGGTGCTGGAGGAAGGGCTGACTGCCCCCCCCCCCCTTTTATTTGCACTCATAGAAAGTTAATGATGGCAAAGAAACCACCAGAAAAAATCAACCTAGATAAATAACCCCTTTCACGTAAAGCCTGTTGAGACCTAAGCTAAGTGAAAAGGCCTAAAATACGCTGTCTTGGTCGTGACTGACGAAAAGAGAGAACAATCTCTTACAAACGGCTAGACCAGAAAGACAGCTCTTAACTCAAAAGAGAGCCGTGCAAGTTCGGAAGACAAACAGATATGTCCTCCGAGGCGAGCGAGTAATAAAAAACGAACCTTTGCGTCTCCCCTCGAAGAGAACAAGAAGTTCCAAACGACCACAAGTGAAACACCCTCCACGGAGTGAAGCACTAAAAGATTAAGGCTTGAGTAAACCACAGCACCATAGTCCAAGAGGAAACGCTAAATGTTCGCAATGAACCAGAGACAATAACTTGCCCCTTGTTCAAAGGATAGAGCAAGACAAATGTCGGAAAACATCTGGCCTTGCTAGACTCTCCCACAAAAGAGTCAAATGACTTAAAGCCGAAAACAAAGGCAACAATTTGCAGGTCGGCGAGAATGCAACCTCTCATCAAGAGATGAACCGAGATTGCTCATCAAAACCAAAGCGACTTTAATCGAAAGAGGCAAAAGTCTAACTCAATACTCACTAGCAATAAGCTATGAAATTTAATCGACAAGAAAGGAAGCAAGCATACAGTGGGAGCTAGCTGTAGTGCCGAACGTGGAACGATCAGAGCCTAAGTTTGTCAACACAGAACTGAATAGGACAAACCCTGTAGCGACCGTTAAAACATAATGTCGCTATGTTACACCCTGGGAGGGTGTGAAGCCCGCCAGGCCTAGGAGATGACGTCAGTTCGTGACCGATCTCCTACCGAAAACAAGTGATACCTGAGAAAAAGATATCAAGCCCTCATCGGTGAGAAAAATCTCAAGAACGAGCAAACGTGTTCCTGAAGTACCCAAACTACCAGAACACTCACCCTCTAATGAACCAAGCTGTGAACCCAACATGATCCAAACGGTTAGCCAAAAGTAGGCTACTGCTGGTGCATGACCTGCTTGAGCAACTACCCAATCAAGACCGAGCGAATGACGCAGTAAAACTTCCTGCGTTAAGAGTCCAAGTCTAGCAAAGACAAGCACTCATAACTTCGTGGGTCGTGGCAGAAAGCACCAATGAATGACTATGACTATGAACTGGACCGTCGCTACCCGTAGGTAAGACAAAGTCGCCGAAACCGGCCGTCATGTTGCCCCCAAACTGACTTCAGACGCTTCTTGTCAAAACAGAGGAAGTCACAAGAAAGTCCGAACAACCTCCTCGAGAGGACAAAAACGATGAACGCTCAAAAACCGACAGCTGTCGTGAACTAAGGAGCATCCTTAAGAAAAATCCGGAATAAATTTCGCCGCCAATCAAGAAACACCCTGAATATGGCCGAAAACCCAGAACGCGTCTGATCCGCTGAGAGACTAAAAGTCAGACGCGGGGACCTACGCAAACAGTAATCATAGATGCCAAAGTGCTACGATTACCTGGAACGTCAAAAAAAAACGAACCAGAAAAAGGCAAAATCCCTAGTACAAAACACCCGCAACACCTTGACAGTGTGGGCTGATGCTAATGCATACAGTCCTTCACTCCGAAAACAGAAGTGAGAGACGGGATACCAAAACCACCAACAACCTGAAACCCAAAGGGTTGACATTGGAAGCCTACTAGGCAAAGAGTCCTTGTTCCCAGAACCATCATTGGCCGAAGCCGTAAATGATTGTCCCCCAACGCAGGAGTGACCTGAAGCGGGGAACTCGGAAGTGCAAAAGGATCAAAAGAATGATTGGGCTTCCCGTTCAGCTTTGGTTACGAAGCATGAAAGACGACGTGCGAGAACAATTGCTCGGAGAAGCCAGCCATGGCTGAACAGACTCCGACACATCCCCATGAGCAGTGAACAGAGGAAAGATGCTAACAGCACCGGAACTCAACACCTTAGCCATCTCATAGGCTACAGAGGGCGACTCCCGAAACCGGAAGTGAACGCTAGTCTCATTGTCACCCTGGAAATCGCCAAATGCGAAAGGTGGAGCCGCTAAACGAGAAGACGAAGTTGTCACCCCTTCTGCAAAGTATCGAGAGGTAACCTCAGCGGCGGCAAACAGCGCGCGCAAGAACCTCCTCTCAACTCGAAAGTTGTGTTCCGCCTCGGAAGAGTCACCACAATCCTCGACAACATCCACATCATCAACAAAGATGTCTGATGAAGCCCGATCATGACCGGAACCATCATTGCCCCGCAACGGAACTGATGAACTCGCCGTACCGGAACCCTGTGTAACCACACCAAGGAGGACCGGCAAAGCCGAGCTGCTACCATTACCCGGAACCAGAGGTAGCTGGCAATTCGGAAGGGAAGGCGACCGGAAACACACCTGTGCTCCGCCCGGAAGCTGACCCATCCTGTCCCCACCGTACGCAACCGCCTGAGCGGAAGCGTAGGCAGGAAACGGATTGCCGTTACCACCAACGACCGGAACCCCCGTAGGCTGTGAACCGGAAGTCGATGGTAACGATTTGAAAGTGCCACGATCTCCCGAAAGAAACCCTGTGGCCGGAAATCCCTTTGCCGAAGCAGTTGAACCCGAGTACGAGGGACCGGACGTACCAGCCCCAGCGTCAAGGGTGGAATAACCGTCGAGACAAACAACACGCTCGTGTGCTGAGTGCCCCGAACTTCCAAAAGTCTACCCCGGAACCGGCGGACCGGAACCAGCGGTAGCTGGCAATCCGGAAGGGAAGGCGACCGGAACACACCTGTGCTTTACCCGGAAGCTGACCCAACCTGTCCCCCACCGTCCGCAACCGCCTCAGCGGAAGCGTAGGCAGGAAACGGATTGCCGTTACCACCAACGACCGGAACCCCCGTAGGCTGTGAACCGGAAGTCGATGGTAACAAAATGAAAGTGCCACGATCTCTCGGAAGAAATCCTGTGGCCGGAAATCCCTTTGCCGAAGCAGTTGAACCCGAGTACGAGGGACCGGACGTACCGGCCCCAGCGTCAAGGGTGGAATAACCGTCGAGATGAGCAGCACGCATTTGCGCCGAACACCCCGAACTTCCATGAACACGTACCTGATCGGCCGAAGCCGAAAGCTGAGGAACAGCAACGTCCGCCGACGTAATCGTAGCGGAAAGAACAATCCTCGACAAAGAGGAAGCGTTGCCAACCCCTGGAGGCAAAGCTGGAATGGTGGAGGAAGACACACCCCTGTCAGTTGCCAGCATCTCCCTCATTTGATCCTTGAAAGTAGAAAAAAAGAGCAAACAATTCATCGCGCGAGACCGCCTGGGTCTCTTTCTCCTGCGGCGACAAAACGGGCAAGCTAGCAGGAGGATCAAACGAAACACGCAACGACTCCTTGCTCACAGGATCGAAAATTTCGCAAAAATAATTACAAAATACTAAAATGCAAATGGCGGCATGCACCCGTAACACCGGGCACTGCCTACACTAGGTTGAAGCAACAAAAAACTCCAGAAAACGGAGCTAAAAGTTCAACAACCGGCAGAAAAAAAATGCAAATGGCGGCACGTCACAACGCAAGTCCGCCATGTTGACGACTAGAACTCCGTCAAGACGGAGACATGTAGTAAAAAACAGAATACCAACACACAAAGGTCGGCACAGGTAAAGACAAAATAATCTGTAAAAGATAAGTCATAAGACCTAAGCTTACACAACAGAACAAACTGCTCAGCAGGTAACAAAGTACCCTGCCCGACAGAGCTAACGCTAAAGACCGCCATGTTGAAACTACAACTCCGAGAACGGAGAACAAGCTTTAACATTACACGAACAAAGGCGGCGCAAGCTCAACCAAGCCTGTAAGGAGTAAGTCACTAGACTTAAGCTTAACGAAAGAACACACTGCTCAGCAGGGAAACGAAAGTCGCCTGTCTGGCAGCACTACAGTAAAAGTCGCCGAATTAAAAGTACAACTCCGTAAGACGGAGCACGAAGTACAAAGCCATTTACCAACAAATGCAAATGGCGGCACAAGCTATAACAAGAAAACGTTACAGATAAGTCACTAGACTAAGCTTGAACAACAAAATAACTGCTAGGCGGGAAAACGAAAGTCACCCGCCTGGCAGCACTACAGTAAAATCCGTGTAAACAGAACGACTCCGTAAGACGGAGCACAAAGTACGACGCCATTTACCAACAAATGCAAATGGCGGCACAAGCTATAACAAGAAAACGTTACAGATAAGTCACTAGACTAGGCTTGAACAACAAAATAACTGCTCAGCGGGAGAGACAAAACATGTCTGAGAGAGCAACAGCTCTCTCCCGCCCAAGTGAAAACCAAAACAAACTCCGAGAAACGGAGAAAGACATTTTCACAAGTGAACAGTTACCATAAACAAACGTTGTAAACCAGAAAGATCTCACCAACAGCTAGCAAGATGAACCAGGGTCAAAAGGTCGTCCTCACAGGAGACCCAAGGCTGAAAAGCCCAGCAAGTACCAACACGTCTGTACAGCACGGTGTTGAAGAAGGGAATGCGTTTGCCGGTGATATGTGCCGCGCATGCGCGGGCTACCGGTGAGGGGAGGTAACTACCAGGGCCTTGTTGTCAAGGTTTTGTTTTGATTTGGGGGTTACCTCCCCCTGTTTCCAGGGTTAGTACTTCAATGTCTTACGCATCAAACTGAAGTTAATGCTATTTATGTGAGTTGTAGTAAGAATATGTTATTTAATCATCATTTACTTTTACATGAAATAAAAACTCATTTCCAGCAGAATAATGGTACTTACATAGTTTGTGTAAATGAGTTTTACATAAGCACCCCTCAGGTCTTCAACCCCATCGTTCAGCTCGTCAATTCTGGCAGCGGTCTTATCATCGCTTCCATACAAGCCTATCGCAAAGGAGAAGACAATTAATACACACATGCAGACTCTTACTTTCATGCCTAATATACACAGCACTGGAAGGCAGGCATTAACCCTTACACTGGTGCAATTCTGTAACACATGTTACAAAGCCACTGGTGAATTAACAGAGAGAAAAATAAAGAAAAACGGTCATATAGGTTTTTGCATCCATGGGAGGTAATCGGAACCGACCAAACAGACTGAGCCAGTAGCGCGACATGTCGTGACAACCAGGTGACAGTATACGTAAAGTAGCGTGACATATGTCGCGACAACCAGCCTAAGGGTTAGCATATGGTCAAGAATCTGTCAAGGTGTCTAAAAATTACTTTTCAAAACCTGATTAGCAGAAGGTGAATCGTCAAGCAGGCAAGGGTGGTCCTGAAATTTTGTTGCCCAAAGAAACAGAATGGTGCACTCTGTGAATGTTAACGGAGTGCTCAAATCACAAGAATCGTGCACCTATGGAGGCAAAGCCAGTCAAACAGGATCAAGATTTCAGAGCCACGCTCAAGCAATCGCTAACCACGCGTGTCAATTTCACACGGCTGTCGTGACCTAGACCTCAAGAAAAAGGCACATGACCTCAGGCAAAACTGATTGTCACTAACACCTGTGCAAAGCGATCCAGCATTGCAACCACAGATCCTTAACTGCAATGTGTATATTTTTCAAAAGGGATGGGGTCATATCCAGCGGACACTGCATAACATACTCATCGGAGTCAGTCATTTGCTACGATAGTTGTTTTAACTGGTCTACCATGTGCTTCCTGTTAGACCACCAACATTACATTACACTAGCTACCCCTCATCATTTTTCTGCGGAAGGTAATAAAGGATATGACATTGGATTGTAACAACATTACACTATCCCTCACCATGTTTGCCAGCAAGGTAACAGAGGATAAGGTTGGCAGATTGCACTAACATTACATAATTATACTTATCATCTCAATGTTTGGGGTGTTGCAGGTAGCTTTGTTTCCTCCTTGGGGATGAAGCTACCAGGGGAAGGGATTGTGTTGGAGGTGCGGGTAGAGGGGTAGCCCTCCCGGTGCTCCCCCTTGGACCTCCCTAGTCTAGGACCCTGGGTCTTCGCGAGGTGGCCATTGTGGCGTAATCCCTCCGGACTAGCATAACGTTTCCCTATCCCAAGACCGACCGTGCGTGGTCTATGACCACATCCTCTACGAGGTGACCCTATCAACTAGGCAGCGCAAGCCCCTAGGCGAAACACGGCGGATCTAGAGGAGAGAACCTCGATAAAAAATTTGAGCTGCCATGAAGACGGAGCATGTTGGCTGAGGACAGCGGGCAGACCTTCTGTGCCGACACCCATCTACAGGAGAAAAACAGGCATGCACGCATCAAACCCAACATGGCCATACAAACGGATATCTCTATGTTTGCGAGTAGGTAACAGAAAATAGGGTTGGATTGCACCAACATTACATAACACTACCCCTCACCATGTTTGCAAGCAAGGTAATGAGGGATAGGGTTTGACGATTGCACCAGCATTACGTACATAATTACACTTTCCCTCACGGTGTTTGCGTGCGAGATAAGAGGATAGCGTTGCATGTTGGATTACACCAACATTATATTACACTATCCCTCACCATGTTTGCGAGCAAGGCAACAGATAATGTTTGATTGCACCAACGTTGCATTACACTATCCCTCACCATGTTTGCGAGCAAGGTAACGAAGGATGGCATTGGACTGCACCAACATTGCATTACACTATCCCTCACCATGTTTGCGAGCGAGGTAACGAAGGATGGCGTTGGATTGCACCAACATGAAGTCCCCGTCATACAGGGCGGGCACTTGACCGAAGGCCATCTTGGGTTTCCACTCGGCCAGGAACTTGTCAAAGGGCGCGCAGTTCGTCTCCTCATAGTCTTGGTCGTTGTCCACCAACAGGATTCGGATGGCCTCCCCACGGCCTGAAACAATTTTTTAAATCTTTTAACATTTATTCTTCCTGATCCTGAATTTTGGGGTGCTTTCTGCCAGTTAAAAGGTAAAAGCATGAGTTGTGCTACCAATGTGTGTGTACGTGTACGTTTGTGTGCATGTGTGTGTGTTGAGGTGTAATCAGCCATCTGCACTTTTCGTAGAAATAAGTAGGGTCTTTCATGTGGCATTGTCAGGGTTCCTGCAGGGCAGAGCTGATACAATTCAATGAGTTTTCAAGGACATTTCCAGGACCAAAAAATGCTTTTCAAGGACATGATTTTCCCCAAATTAATGCAAAGCACCAAGCTTACCATCAGTTTTTCAAGTCTGCAAACTATTAGTCATTCCGTAGTTGTTTCCCTTGCCAACTTCCGGGAAGGGAAGCAAGTACGGGTGACTAGTAATAGTTACATGGGTGGGAGCCCAAAATTGTTCCAAGACTGAACTTTTTTTAAGGCCGGGGTCCAGGGGCCGCCAAGGCCCCGGCGGGGTCCAGGGGCAGCGCCCTGGTGGGGGGTCCAGGGGGGCGAAGGCCCCCGGCCGAAAACGAATTTTATGAATTTAAAAGGGTTTCTCTGGCCTCTCCTGAGTTTAATTCTGATAAATAAGAACCTTGTTGGAGATACAAAAAGTAACAAAAACTAAAAATTTTAGGGACCTGGCAAGCATTAGAAACAACAAAAAGTGCACTATCAGTCCATTTGGCATAACACCGAACCGAAACGAAACAAACCCGCAAAAAAAAAAAAAAAAAAAAAAAAAAATTGTCAAAATTTTTCTGAGACGGAAATCCGTCTGAGACGGAGGAACTCCCACCCATGTAGTTAGTTCGTCTGCTTTTGTTTTCACTCGATCTTTTATTCTCCCAAAATGTGTGTACTGTATTTGAAGGAAAAAAAGGGGGTTGCATTTTGTTTTAAATAAGACAAGCTGCTGACGAAATGTATAGGCAACAATTTGGAAAAATCAAGTACTTTTCAATGACTATTTAACAAAACTCTATTTTCAAGCACTTTTCAAGGCCTGGAAAAGGTTTTCCAATTTTCAAGGAGTTTTCCAGGGTTCAAGGACTCTGTACGAACCCTGCATTGTTGACATGGGTTTGAGGCATGGATATGGTCTCTCTCGTCTTCACATAAGGGTGACCTGTGTTCGTCCAAGCCTGGATTTGAACCAGTGACCAGACCTGGGAACGTTTGCACTTGGGGTATTCTCAAACAAACTTGGTGTATTTTCATAAAAATGAGCGTAACTCCACACAGCATTTGAACATGTAAGACGGACGCAATGGCTTGGCAGTAAGACGCCGGCCTAAAAAGCGAAAGATCGTGGGTTTGAATCTCGGCCGCGCCTGGTGGGTTAAGGTGGAGATTTTTCTGATCTCCTGGGTCAACTTATGTGCAGACCTGCTGGTGCCTTATGCCCCTTCGTGTGTACATGCAAGCACAAGACCAAGTGCGCACGGAAAAATCCTGTAATCCATGTTAGTATGGTGGGTTATAGAAACACAAAAATACCCAGCATGCTTCCTCCGAAAGCGGCGTATGGCTGCCTAAATGGCAGGGTAAAAACGGTCATACATGTAAAATTCCACTCGTGTAAAAATACGAATGTATGTTGGAGTTTCAGCACACAAACGCAGAAGAAGAAAAACACACATTATTCAAACATGCTTCACACGCG
This sequence comes from Littorina saxatilis, assembly GCF_037325665.1. Taxonomy (NCBI): domain Eukaryota; kingdom Metazoa; phylum Mollusca; class Gastropoda; order Littorinimorpha; family Littorinidae; genus Littorina; species Littorina saxatilis. Next base: position 54,935,173 of record NC_090247.1, read on the forward strand.
TCTGTCACACTGTTAATTAAGTTTACCAATACATTTAAAACAAGTGCTTCTTTCACTGACAAAAACTGTAATCATGTGTCAAAATACTGGATCGGCTTTGGGATGCGCTTGTGATGAAAAGTAGTCTAGGAATTTTTCGCGTTGTATTTCTTTTCCACTGACCTTACTGATCGTATTTTAGACAATCATGCATACAAAATAAGGCAAAATTGTATGGGTTCCCAGGTCTGACTCTGAATGACCCCAGAATCACAAGTCCCAGTGAGTACTCCATCAACTGCATGAGCTACCAGACCCCACATTGTGGAACATTTCCCGAAAGTCTCCATTCAGTAAGACAGTATATATAAGGAGGGGATATATATATGTCTCCCCTCCTTTGACAATTAGAATGTTCTTGGTACCGGAACAATCTAACATGAAAACACAAGAAAAAACGTGGGTCCAGGGGGTATTTCCCCCACTGAAATAGTTGTCCACACATTGCTCTTTGATAAGAATCTTCTGGCATTATGAGAACCAGCAAACATGTGAACACCAGAAAAGAACCAGGAATCAGGGGGCACACTCTCAATTAGTCCTGAAACAATAAAATGTCTCCAATGCAGTCAGTCAACATGTACCTTCTCATAAAATTTTGAGAAATAGCTCGTCCTATTGGCATGGTAGCAAACAAAATATGAAAACATTTGTGAATTCAGGGAGTATCTCCTGAGAATGTGGATGGAAACAAACTTCTGTTTTACAGTATTAATTACATTTTAAACAAGAATTAAGGAAAGCTGATTTATAATATTCTATGAAGCAAAGTCATAAATTGCATGATTACCTCTGACAGGAAAGTAGACTAGGTTGTACTTCGCCACTGCAACAAAAGGGAAACGCAAAGTGTGAACAGACAGTAACCACAAGCGAATGATTTATCAAGCCCCCCAACCACAATTACTTTCAGTCGGTGCACGGTGATACACATATATATGCCCTTTGACCGTTTCTACAAACAAACGGGGTGGTATCCCGGAATAAAAACTGAATACAGGATTGTGGGATAGCTCTTAACACTGCCACTGGGGTAAGATGACCGCCAATATTTTCATGAAAGAAGTACAGGCTGAAATAAAAAGCAAACTTTGAGATGAAAGGCACATTTAATCTTTCATTTACCGCCAAAAAGCTTTATAAAGAAAAATATATTAAATAAAAGAAGTTAAGATTTAGAGACTGATATTTGATACTATAACTTACTATAACAATTTTTGTACCAAGTGAAAAAAATGAACGCCTATACAGGACTCGATCCTCATCCAGCCGATAACATGTCTGCTTCGCTAACCACTAGACTACAGTGGTTTCTGTCAAATTTGGGGCAAAATAAGGAATTGTTATTTTGAGAGCTACTCTGTCGTGAGTTGCAGTCCCTGTGCCATGGGGGCTTCGTAACCAACTAGTGCTTTCCCGAGACACACGCAATGTGGTGAATTTTCACTCATGAATTTACCTCAGATGCAACAAAATTTTGTTCTCTTCCTCTAATGAAAAGCGACTTCGCTGCGTGAGAAAAAAAACCAAAACAATGCTGTTCTCTCGCTCTTTCAAAGAGGACAATTTTGACACTGAAGACTACCTACAGTTTCCAGCTATTAGTCAGAATTAAAGCCCCATGTCGTTTGTGTGACTGTGAATTACAAGTTGAGGAGAAAAAAAGTTGAAACATTGATTTTTTTTAAATTCTTGACTGCAAAGACAGGGTTCCACACAACCCCAAAAGTCAAGAGTATTCATACCCTTTCAGGAAAAAAGTAAAGGGTTTTTATTATGGCATTCCATTTGTCAAATAATTATTTGGATACTTTTTCATGTTTTTTTCACCAGTTTTAGCTAAATAATCATTATTTAGAAGCTCATGTGCTAAATAAGTAATTATTTATAAACAATGTAAAAAAAATTCTAAATATTTTTTTGTTTACGTAAACCATTCATTATTTACCTAAACAATTCATTGTTTACGTAAATAATTCATTGTTTACGTAAATAATGATTTATTTAGCAACATTGCTGATTGTTTACAAACAATGTAAAATACGTCTAAATAATATATTGTTTACGTAAACAATATATTATTTAGACTTATATTACATTGTTTATAAACAATCAGCAATGCCGTCGCGATATAACCTAGAATGGTTGAAAACGACGTTAAACACCAAATAAAGAAAGGAATCAGCAATGTTGCTAAATAAATCATTATTTACGTAAACAATGAATTATTTACGTAAACAATGAATTGTTTAGCCAACACATTTTCCATTATTTAGGGGTTTCTAGGATTCGCTTCTGAACTAAGTTTTATGTCTTTCAGTGATTACTATAATTGAATACAAGGTCTTATTTAGCTAAAACTGGTGAAAAATACATGAAAAAGTATCCAAATAATTATTTGACAAACGGAATGCCATACAATTCAGCTTGTAAAATAAACAAATTTACGAACATTTTCTGATATATAATGTTTGGAGATACCTTGTACTGAATTATAGTATATACACAAAGAAAAAAAATGAAGCTTAGAAGTCAATTCTTGATTCCCTAAATAATGAAAACTGCTTTCCCTAAACAATGAATCAGTTTAAAGATATCGCGCAGTTTGAAGACAAGGGAGGCAACCTCTGCTTCACGGCGTGTCAGTGTCGACAGAGGAGTGGCACGAACACGGCGTGTACTTTAGTGGTCTCAGTAGAGCAGGCGGCCTGCGTGCTGTTGCTTGTAAACTAGCAAAGGCTATACCCTTTCAGCGTTTGACTCCTACGTTTTTTTTTTACCTCTTTGGAAGAAAACAAATACGTATTTATACCTCTTCAGAGAGCATCTCGTACGTGATTTGGAGGGTCAAAGGGTATTATACCCTTAATTCTACGTGATGTGGAACCCTAGCCCTGGCTAAGAGATTCGAACCTGCGACCGCCCCAAGCACAGACTTCGCTTTCAGGTGCTCTATCAACTGAGCTGTGCCTATGGTAAAAAAAACAGTAATTTTGACTTTGAGTATTATACGTGGGTTCTCAAGCATGTCGTGTCAGTATCGACTCGTCGGTTTCTGAGTTTCTCCATTCGTATTTGTGTATGGTACGTTCTGGATATATCAGGAATTGAATCAGGAATTGTATGCCGCTTGGAACCTTTTTAGGTTATTTAGGTTATATCACATTGTTCGAAGTAAGTTAAGATGATAGTGACCACATGCTGCCGTTCGCTTGGTATCTGAGTTTAGAAAGCAAACTCAAGACATTCATTTCAAGTGTGACCGATATGATGTTGGCAGCCCAGCTCCCAAATGCATTGACCAATCGCCAAATGGTGCGACACTATTTCACAAAAGGATTACCCAACCCAGAATTCTTTTTGTGGTTGTTGAGATTTGGAAGATTTAGTTTGGGACGCCGACGCCCTACAGTCGGTTAATTATATAAAGGGAAGTAAGCGGTTAAAAACAGAGCCAATGGCAATGCAGGGGGATAGGAACTTGTAGATAATATACCTATGACATAACAGATAGCCTGGGCAAGCGAGCTCACACACACATTATCAGAAGCATGTCATAATCATGCAAATTGGTGCTTTGAATGACCCCTAGGGCCGGACTAGGCTAAGAGGAGGGGGGGGGGGGTTGCCAGTGGTGGTCCAGGGGGATGTTCCCCCCTAGCGGGGTCAAGGGGCAGAGCCCCTTGTGGGGGTCAGGGGGCGAAGCCCCCTGAAGCTTATGGGTAGGTCATATTCTGAGATAGGAAAATGGTCGCTCCTTGCATGAAACGGCAAAAATAAACAATAATAATTTTTTTTTTAAATAAGTGATCGAGGTACATGTTTAGGCTAGGGGGGGGGGGGGGGGGGGGTTGCGCAACCCCCATAACCCCCCCGGTAGTCCGGCCCTGACCCCCCCCCCCCCCATACACGTTCAACACCGAACTACACAGGTTCCCAATGTCTGCAAACGTGTGACACACTAAATAATACGTACGCGCATGATCACCCGGCCTCTCTCACAAACGCACATTCACAGCCACACACTTTCTCTCTCTCCCTCGCTCGCTCACGTACGTACTTACACGATCTCAGTCTCTCTCTCCCTCTCTCTCACACACACGCACACACACACATTCGTCAAAATAATGACTATCACAAGTATCAGTATCAGTTGGTACAGTTTTAGTATACGGGTCCACAACTTGACCCCAGTTGCTGGTGTGTTTAAACTGGTCACCCCGGTCCTCTGCACAAAATGTTAACAGACTTTTAATGTAGGATTATTCCATCTGCACTTACTGACGGTTTGCTGGTAATGTCCACGTTGCAAAGACAGACTTGTGATCAAACAATACAGAGTTCTGAGAAGGCGCCCAAAGTTCGTCTAGCGCTACAGCCTTGAACTTTGATCAGGTGTGTGCGCATGCGTGAAGGCCGGGACGAGTACCGCCTTTTAGTGTCTACTTTCGATTGGTCAGTGTGACTGTTGTAAAAGTATGGTACCATTAGAATAACGGGTTGTTGCAGGAAAACTCACCGTAATGTTTTCATGACTTTGTGTGCGTCTTCTTCTTTTTCTTCCCAGTTCGCCTCTTACTCTCAAGCACACAGGCTGGCCTTGGTGAACTTGCACAGCGGTGCCGCCGATACATCTCAGTGGCGGGCCTCGGCAGGTCCTCCACGGTACCGTAGATTTTGGTCTGCATCTCGGTTGTGGTAAGCCAGAAGTCTGCCCGAATCGCAGAAGATGAATTGGGTAGCGCTGGAGTGTGTCATCTTTCTTTCTTCAACAAACTGCAACAGAGCAGTGACTCTCTGACTCAGTGACCGTGCTGAGACGCCGTCCGTGCGACCAGAAACCCCCCACTGATCTACCCACTATGACAATGACAATTCTTTATTTTTCGAGGCCGGTAACAAGAATAAGCATAGATATGCTTTTTTTTGCATCTGGCCCTCGCCCTAGGGACTAACCTACTTAAAACTGGAAAAAAATTGTTGCATAAAAACAAGTAATCAAGTTAATGGTAGCACATTCAAGTCAAGTTTATTACAAGAACCGCATTATACAGAAACATTGTAAATCACAAGGTAGTGTTCAAAACTGGGTGTAAAGCAATAAAGAGTGAAATAAACGCAAAGTAATGATAACTATGATAGCGGAGTAGAGCTCAGTCCGCCTCAGTCCCAGGCTAACCCTATCCCCACCAACCGGCCGACTAGTGCCATACAATATATGACATGATGCCTGTGGTTCCTATGGTGCTATCAGCTGGTGCCAACTGAGGTTGAAATTGCCACGGAATAATCTTACCAAATTCCTGGTAAAAGCCGGTCTTGCACGTCAGGACGTGTTTTTTTGTGTTAACTCTCTCTCTCTCCTTTTTTAAAAATTATTATTTTTTTGCTAGACTAGAGGGGTCAGAGCACGTGCACCCAGTGCACACCCCCCCCCCCCCCCTTGTCCACCCCTTCCAAGAAAGTCCGTGTTGCGACCGTATTTATGTTCCTGACATGATTATGTTCCTGCAAATGCGGCGTAGGTAAAATATTGCAAAATATGAGTCGCAACCAAGAAAGTCGTCTCACATCAGCCGCGGTCAGTGATGCATCATAGAATTGACTATGATACAAAAGGAACACTCTAACCAAAGA
>NC_090247.1:54948348-54973348 GCF_037325665.1 Littorina saxatilis
TAGTCAAAGCACATAGAGATGTGGCGATGAAGGGACCTCATGTTTCATTTAATTTTCAGATTTCAACGATTCTCAAGGGTTTAGAACTTCTGAAGCTTGCATTGACAGTATGAATAAATAGGACTCAATTTGAGTGTGAGTAATTTGGGGAGCAGCCATCATGTTAAAAACAGAAACGGAAAGAGACGGGTGTATGAAGCACTGCGTTATCTTCAAAAACGAGGAACGATCTGTTACTGTACTAGCAAAGACAACCGAAACCGCAACAAGTATTGTGGTGACGCAAAGCAAGACAACCGAACTCTTCCTTCCGTCGGCTTGCAGTGAAGAGCTCCTTCACCCCGTGCCTCAGAACCAAAACGAGACAAATGCTTTTCGGTCACATTTTCACGGTATCGAAACAGATAATTCTGAGAAAATACTTGAGCCAAACGAGTATATCGATGAGGGCACATCCGTCTATGGAGAAGTCGAAGACAACAAAGCAAGGATAACTGGACAAGGACAAAGAAGAACATTCTTACTGTCGATCTGCGACGATGCTACAAAGGACAAAGACGAACGGGTACTGGAAGAAATGGAGTTCGCCGACCCTCCCAGTGACACACTGATTGACCAAACGACGCAGAGAATTCGAATGATGGACGACTTTATTTGTACATCTTTCCACAACAAAGAAAGTAATACGAGCAAGATGAGGGACCCAAACAGAACATCGGTGAATTACGTTGAACACTGCCGGGAAGGATTAGCAAAGCCAGACACGAATGTCGAGAAAACAGAAATGCGCAACCTGATGGATGGTCAGTTGTCAAGCATCAAAGACAGTTCCAGTGTTGGCTCACGTGAGTGCGGTCAAGACACAAAGTCACCGGTACAGAAAATTGATGAATGGATGCAAGCTGAAGGACCCTATGCAAGCGCAGGAGAGGCTGGCGATGAACTGAGCAACAACATCATATTCAGAGCACCTGTCAACAACGACACTGACACAGACACTGACGTAGACAGAACTGACATGAAGGTGACTGACTACGGACAAGGAAAAAAGGACAGTCAGACTGCAATTGATGAAGCTGGCAGTGCACCTCTATTCGTTAAAGATTGCCAGGGTCGTGCTGTTGAGAGCGGTCGAGCGAGCTATTGTGAAATATATCAGGGTGGCCTTGGTGATCAAAGCCGTGGTAGTCGTTATGAGCAAGTTCAGGGCACACATTTTGAAAAAGTGAAGCATGACAATGATAACCCGGTTCAAGATTACAGTGGTGACCCTGGCTTTGGTGACCAAGGTCAAAATGAGACTGGTGACAGAGATCAGGATAACAATAGTGACCAAGCTCAAACAACTAGATTTGATCAATGTCAGGGTGAAAATGGCGATCAAGGTCAGGCTGGCAAATGTGAGATTGGCAATGGCGACCAAGGTCAAGTTTCAATTCCAGGTCAAGGTGCCTGTAGTGACAAACATCAGGGTGACAGTGGTGACCCAGGTCAGGGTAACAGTGGTGAACAAGGTCAGGGTAACAGTGGCGACCAAGGTCAAGGTAACAGTGGTGACCAAGGTCATGGTGACAGTAGTGACCAAGGTCAAGATAACAGTGGTGACCAAGGTCAAGGTGACAGTGGTGACCAAGGTCAGGGTGACCGTGGTGACCAGGGTCAAGGTGACAGCAGTGACCAAGGTCAAGGTGACAGTGGTGACCAAGGTCAGGGTGACCGTGGTGACCAAGGTCAAGGTGACAGCGGTGACCAAGGTCAGGGTGACCGTGGTGACCAAGGTCAGGGTGACCGTGGTGACCATGGTCAAGGTGATAGTGGTGACCAAGATCAAGATGACAGTGGTGACCATGGTGAAGGTGATAGTGGTAACCAAGGTCAGGGTGACCGTGGTGACCATGGTCAAGATGACAGTGGTGACCAAGGTCAGGATGAGAGTGGCGATGAGCAATGTCAAATTGGCAATGGTGAACACAATGGGATTGGCAGTTCTAATCAAGGTCAGGCTAAGAATGTTGACCATGGCCAGAAAGGCAATGCTGACCAATGCCAGAATGAGCGTGTTGACCAAGGCCAGATTGAGCGTGTTGACCACGGCCAGAATGAGCGTGTTGACCAAGGTCAGAATGAGCGTGTTGACCACGGCCAGAATGAGCGTGTTCACCAAGGCCAGATAAGTAGTGTTAACCAAGGTCAGAATGAGCATGTTGACCAAGGCCAGAAAGGTAGTGTTGACCAAGGCCAGAAAGGTAGTGTTGACCAAGGTCAGAATGAGCGTGTTGACCAAGGTCAGAATGAGCGTGTTGAGCAAGGCCAAAATGAGCGTGTTGACCAAGGCAAGAATAAACGTGTTGACCAAGGTCAGAACGAGTGTGTTGACCAAGGCCAGAAAGGTAGTGTTGACCAAAGCCAGAAAGGTCGTGTTGACCACAGCCAGAATGAGCGTGTTGACCAAGGCCAGAATGAGCGTGTTGACTATGGCCAGAATGAGCGTGTTGACCCAGGCCAGAAAGGTAGTGTTGACCAAGGCAAGAAAGGTAGTGTTGACCACGGCCAGAATGAGCGTGTTGACCAAGGCCAGAAAGGTACTGATGGCCAAGGCCAGAATGAGCGTGTTGACCAAGGCAAGAAAGGTACTGTTGACCAAGGTCAAAATGAGCGTGTTGACCAAGGCCAGAACGAGTGTGTTGACCATGGCCAGAATGAGCGTGTTGACCAAGGCCAGAATGAGCGTGTTGACCAAGGCAAGAAAGGTAGTGTTGACCAAGGCAAGAAAGGTAGTGTTGTCCAAGGCCAGTATGAGCGTGTTGACCAAGGCCAGAAAGGTAGTGCTGACCAAGGCCAGAATGAGCGTGTTGACCCAGGCCAGAAAGATAGTGTTGAGCGTGTTGACCAAGACCAGAAAGGTACTGATGACCAAGGCCAGAATGAGCGTGTTGACCAAGGCAAGAAAGGTAGTGTTGACCAAGGTCAAAATGAGCGTGTTGACCAAGACCGGAAGGAGCGTGTTGACCATGGCCAGAATGAGCGTGTTGACCTAGGCCAGAAAGGTAGTGTTGACCAAGGAGAGAAAGGTAGTGTTGACCAAGGCAAGAAAGGTAGTGTTGTTCAAGGCCAGTATAAGCGTGTTGACCAAGGCCAAAAAGGTAGTGATGACCAGGGACAGAAAGTTAGTGTTGACCAAGGCCAGAATGAGCGTGTTGACCAAGGCCAGAATAAGCGTGTTGACCAAGGCCAGAATGGTAGTGTTGACCACGGCCAGAAAGGTAGTGTTGACCAAGGTCAGAATGAGCGTGTTGACCAAGGTCAGAACGAGTGTGTTGACCAAGGCCAGAAAGGTAGTGTTGACCAAGGCCCAAAAGCTAGTGCTGACCAAGGCCAGAAAGGTAGTGTTGACCAAGACCAGAAAAGTAGTGTTGACCAAGGCCAGAATGAACGTATTGACCAAGGCCAGAATGGTAGTGTTGACCAAGGCCAGAAAGGTCGTGTTGACCAAGGCCAGAATGACCGTGTTGACCAAGGTCAGAATAAGTGTGTTGACCAAGGCCAGAAAGGTAGTGTTGACCAAGGTCAGAATGAGCGTGTTGACCAAGGTCAGAATGAGCGTGTTGAGCAAGGCCAGAAAGGTAGTGTTGACCAAGGCCAGAATGGTAGTGTTGACCAAGGCCAGAATGAGCGTGTTGACCAAGGCCAGTATGAGCGTGTTGACCACGGCCAGAATGAGTGTGTTGACCAAGGCCAGAAAAATAGTGTTGTTCAAGGCCAGTATAAGCGTGTTGACCAAGGCCAGAAAAGTAGTGATGACCAAGGTCAGAATGAGCGTGTTGACCAAGGCCAGAAAGGTAGTGTTGACCAAAGCCAGAAAGGTAGTGTTGACCAAGGTCAGAATGAGCGTGTTGACCAAGGCCAGAAAGGTATTGTTGACCAAGGCCAGAATGAGCGTGTTGACCAAGGCTGGAATGAGCGTGTTGGCCAAGGCCAGAAAGGTAGTGTTGACCAAGGCCCGAATGAGCGTGTTGACCAAGGCCAGAATTGTAGCGTTGACCAAGGCCAAAATGAGCGTGTTGACCAAGGCAAGAATAAACGTGTTGACCAAGGTCAGAATAAACGTGTTGACCAAGGCCAGAAGGAGCGTGTTGACCACGGCCAGAATGAGCGTGTTGACCAAGGCCAGAAAGGTAGTGTTGACCAAGGCCAGAATGAGCGTGTTGACCAAGGTCAGAACGAGTGTAATGACCAAGGCCAGAAAGGTAGTGTTGACCAAGGCCAGAAGGAGCGTGTTGACTATGGCCAGAATGAGCGTGTTGACCAAGGCCAGAATGAGCGTGTTGACCAAGGTCAGAATAAACGTGTTGACCAAGGTCAGAATAAACGTGTTGACCAAGGCCAGAAGAAGGAGCGTGTTGACCATGGCCAGAATGAGCGTGGTGAACTAGATCAGATTGGCAATGTTGACCAAAGTCAGGGTAGTGCTACTGTTCGTGTGAGCCGAAAAAGCAATAATGGAAACATTTATAATGGCAACGTTTTTCAAGCCCCAGATAACAGAAAACAAAAAGAGGGTGATTGCAAAGACACCGAATTTAGTGGACAAGGCAGAGAAACTAAAGAAATTAACAAGAAAAATACACAAACAGAATGGGTCAGTAAGACCAAAGAGGGTGAGAACAACATAGTCAAAAATGATTCAGACAGCGATTCCAGACACGGTAGTGTTAGTAAAACACAGACAGATAAGAACAAATCAAAAATTGCAACAACAAGCCATGACCGAGATGACAATGGTTGCAATACCGGTAAGGATCCCAATAGCAATAGCAACAATAGTGAGGGCAATAAACACAAGAACTTACAGGATAAGAAGAGTGGAAGTCAAAATAAGAAAACGAAGCATGATAAGGACAGCAAAACAGTTGAAACCAGAAATAACAAGAATAATCACCAGAAAAGCAAAAATGAAGCACAGAAAAAAGGTACAGAAGACAATGAAAATGTAAAAACCAGTGAACAAGATAACATTATTAAACACAAAAGATCTGTTCTGGACAACAGTGAAAAAGGTCTAAACCCTGCAAAAATGTCTTGTGAAAGCAGGACCGCGGAAACAGGACAGAACAGAGATGCTGCAGAAAACCGAGAAAACCTTGTTAGACAACGCAATGCTTCAAGACCACCTCTCAACACGGACCCAGGCCAGCCTGATACAAGTCATGCAGTCTCTGCCACAGAATGCCAGGGTAAACAACCATCAGAAGACCAAACCACACGCGGTCGTGATAAAACCGAAAATGCAAGCACTGGCGGTAGTGGAAGTAGAGGTATCAGAGGAAAACGGAACAATGGGTTTGATAGCGATGGTAAAGTTCCTGATGTTAGTGTGAACCGGGTTAGGGTTTCTGACGTCGGTCAGACCTGTGGCTTGAACGCCGGACAGTGTAGCGGTGACGGAAGAGGTTCTAATGGCTTACAGCTAGACGAGAAGGTTGACAGCATCGAAGACAGACATGACAGCACTGCGTTCAGTAGACAAGATAAGCAGACAAATGACGAACGGGAAGACATCAATGACAGAGACAAAATGACCAATACCGAACAACCGACAGGCGCCTCTGATTTGAAAGAGTCTGTGGCCAAAGCATTGACCAGCAAGAAGAGTACCCAAGTGGCTGGCACAATGGGGAATACCTGCAACAATGGAAGCGGTGCAGCTGGCATTAGAGAGGGAACACACGGTATTGAACAGGGAGCACACAGCGTCAAAACGAGCAGCAGAAAAATTAAGGGACCCACCACACTCTCTTCTACCACGAGCAGACCCGCACACTTGACATACGACGATGATTCCAACGAAGAATCTCAGCACTGTCATCGAACCACTGACCAACGATTTGCTGGTCGTGTCCTTCGTGAACATGGCGGGATAGCCGCAAACATGAATCTGCCGGAAAGCGACCTTGTCCATGAGCCGCCGGCCTTTATTAATAGGAGCTACCAACCCAACGAAGCGCTGAACAGAGATGGGAGGAACGAAGAACCACAAGGTAATTTTGTGTGATGACACTTTCAGATTTAGATAAGCAAATCAGAGTAGTGTCATATATTGAAATGTGAATAAGGAAAAGAAAATACTCGTGCATGCACGTCAAGGCAGATACAGACCTCCGACATCAAGAGCAGAACAAGTTCGTTTACAGAGTAGCTTGATGTGTAGGTTATTTATGGTAAGATTGCACTGCACTGTGTAGTCGGTGTTGCAATTGCAAACCCTGTAATGTCGATACTTTTCCCACCAGGTTTTTGTCAGCAAACCAAACACGAATGGATGCACGAAGAAGAAGATAAGCGAAATATACCACCAAGGAACATCAATGAACCTTGTTATCAACAACGCTTCTTCCCACCTGATGAGGTAAGAAGGATACTGTACATAAACAACATTTGTGTAGTCATTGTGCACAGGTATAAACAAACAAACAAACAAACAAACAAACAAACAATCTAACTAACATACAAAAAAAAAATTCAAACACACAAAAGAAGGTATAGTCACTGAACAATCAAACAACAATCAAATAAACGAACGAACGAACGAACGAACGAACGAACGAACGAACGAACGAACGAACGAACGAACGAACGAATAAAAACATTACAAAAAAACAAAACAGACAGACAAACAACCAACCAACCAAATAAACAAACAAATAAACAAACAAACAAACAAACACAAGACGGCATAGTCACAGAACTGTTATGGCGATACTCAAAAACAACATACTGCTTTTTATTCTTCCTCTCTAGCTCTGTCTTTGATATGTATTTCCGATTGTTGATATTGAAGCCTTTCAAATATCAACACTATTGAAACTTTTTCAGGCTTATGGAAAAAACTCGAACCATACACAACAAGAAGGTAAGCTGTTGCTCGCCATGAGAAATACAAATGTCAAACATGTATTAAGGAGAGATGCTTTTCCCTAGATGACAAATGAGATAATAACACTCGCTCTTGTGCACGTGGCAAACAAACTTTTATGTAAGAGACATTCCATGATGGTCAAACAGAAGCGACTTTTCCCAAAGCGAAAAACCTAAAGAAAGTCTTTAGAAGGAGCACGTACATATGCGAACAAAATCAATCAAAGGCAGGGTGCAACAAAGAAGAATGTTTGGAGGGGGTGGGCGGGGGATGGTGGGGGGGGGGGGGGGGGGCGGAGGGGCACACAGGACTTATACACTTAAATGTGGCCTGTTTGACCTATTCATAACTTGTTTGATTAAAAGGCAGGATCTCCATGACAATACACAAGGCGTTGTATGACAACATTTAATGGAGTATTTTTACAGGCCACCATGAAAGCGCCACACAGGAAGCCGTAGTGGTGCAGGTCCCCACACAACTGCAGACACATCAGCGACATGCGGAAGATGTAAGCAGTGTGAGTGTGTGAATGTGTGCGTGTGTGTGATAGTGTGTGTGTGACAGTGTGTGTGTGTGTGTGTGTGTGTATGTGTGTGTGTGTGTGTGTGTGTGTGTGTGTGTGTGTGTTATAGTGTGTGTGATAGTGTGTATGTATGTGTGTGTGTGAGAGAGAGAGAGAGAGAGAGAGAGAGAGAGAGAGAGAGAGAGAGAGAGAGAGAGAGAGAGAGAGAGAGAGAGAGAGAGAGAGAGAGAGAGAGGCGGACGGACAAACAGCGAGAGACATAGACTATACAGACCGACCGACAGACAGACAGACAGACAGACAGACAGACAGACGTGTCAGTTTATTTCTGAAAGAGTAGAAAGCAATTTCTGCTGCAATTATGTAATACTGTTACAGGTAGCTGAACTGCCGCTGTCAGTGCAATGTGAAGGTAAAGTCCGGTTTGAAAGAAAGACAACTTTGAAGTATTACATGCACACTTCACACAGTTGCAAATGGTCTACTATCTGAAACGAACCGTTGGGCAAAGAAAAGAGTTAGATTAGTCAAAACAAAAAACATGGTATGCACTCCAAACTGATCGTTAAGATGATGTTGATTCATCTCTACGTAAATAACGCAGTAGAATGTAAATAGCAAGGGTAAAAGCAAGAAAGTATTGAAATTAGGCCAAGGGGGAAAAGGCATCGAAAAAAGCGAGCGAAATAGACAGTAAGAACACAATGAATGTTTTTTTTCTTACTGACTTTGGGGCTCATTGTCAGAAAAGTGTTAACTCTGATTTGAGGTGAATGAATAGAATATTTTTAAACTAGAAATGAGTAAGACTTGCTTTGTGAAGACAATATGCATATTCACATGTTCTGTTGCACTACCGCAGACAGTTACGCTGGCTGCTTACCTGAGACAAACAACGACCACGACATCGAAGTCTTTAGCAGACAGAACTACACACGTCTGCAACAACGAGCGCCCGTAAGCAAGAAACTACACCACTTGCAATGCTGCCCTTCGCTCTCTTGCTTATATTTCACTGTCCTGAGAGTTTTAAAAAGATAGAGATCTCTGCCTGCAAAGTTTCTGGAATAACGTAAAACACGAATCAAACGACATACCTCCCCCTAGAAACGTGAATGGAACATTCCTTTCCTTCACCCTTTCACTGCCAGATGTAATAACACAAAATCGGGTCACCAGTTATAATTATTTAGTCATGAGAATGAGGTATCCTACTAAGCCATTGTGTGTCAGCAGTGACGCAGCATTTCTGGAAAATTCCTGAACAGAGAAGACGGTTTTACCCGTCCTAAGGCGCTGCGGATGCACAGGCACAGGACGGGTATACCCGTCTTAAGGCAGTCAAGGGGTTTTAACCACCAAAGATACGTCCAGGCTATTCATTAGCTGGGGCGAGCATCATTCCACATGGACACTTACCAGACATCTTCAGCAGAGCTGCTTTACGTGCAGAGTGCTAGTCTTTTGCTAGACTGACAAATGTGTTAATCGGCGAACGTAATGCAGTGAGCTTCTCTTTATCGTTGTGTTGGGTGGATTCTTGTAAACGGTTTTTATTTTACATGTATATTGTGATTTTGGGTGCTTGCATGACTGGGGATAGTGTCCGTGTACACATTTTAGGTTTTCGTGTCAAATACATGACAACACTCTATTGCGCACAGCGCACACATAAACCTGGTATGTTATTGTGTTTTACGAGACGATCGAGTTCTTAACGACGGACTAGAGCAAAGGATACTGAACAAAATGCAACTCCCCCGGCCTCCCCCCAACAACCCTCCACACCCCCAACTCCTCACCACCACTTCCTCAAAACACACTAAAAAAAACCTCCACGTAAATGACAAAACAAGCAACAACCACAAACCAACAAGAATCGAGATAAATTCTATCTCTCTTTTTGTGTGTGAAAATGTTGAGCAAAGGGTTTCAGCACCCAAGTTTGTTGAAATTACACTTAAAATTTCTCAAAGTTACAGAAAAATGTGCAGAGGGGTACGGGGCTGTCAGCAAACAAATCTGTTCATTCTTTTTCAATGGGGCAAAAGACCTGATCTGATGTGTACAATGGGGAACCAAACGTAGTGCTACGTATATATACGATTTTTGTACTGTGAATGTTTTATAACTAGTACTGCGCTAGATGTGGTGCAGAAAACTGACAAACACAAATATTGTTTTGTTCTTCATCATCATCCGAAAGTCTCTTTAAGGTAAGTGCAGCATCAGCAGTTATGACGTGAATGCTGTTTTCCTTTTTCTTTCTAGCGCTTAGACCAGCAAATCAGTGATTCGAGGATTGTTCTTTGGAACCGCTTAGGCATGCAAGTGCCTATGTTGTTCTCTCAAATAGAAAAACTAAGAAAGCCTTTTCTACATATAGTGTGCAACCTGCCCTTGAAAAAAGTAGTCCACTTGTCCTTGTCATGAAATAATTCAGCACTGACGCGTGAACTAAATCCGTAATTTACAGATTTAGACAAGGATGGGAAAAATAGTTGCCAACTACCACAGATACACTTGGCACTTGAGGCCACTTTCTCTCACAAGCCAGATCAACCAGACTACGAGGCGAATTGAGACGAAATGGAAATGCCCTGTTGACTAATACTTGCGTGCGTGCGCGTGTGTGTGTGTGTGAGAGTGTGTGTGTGTGTGTGTTTGTGTGGTGTGTGTGCACCCTGGTGTGTGTGTGTGTGTGTGTGGTGTGTGTGTGGTGTGTGTGTGTGTGTGTGTGTGGTGTATGTGTGTGTGTGGTATGTGTGTGTATGTGGTGTGTGTGTGTGTGTGTGTGTGTGTGTGTGTGTGTGTGTGTGTGCGTGCGTGCGTGTCTGTTTTAAAGTTTTATACACGTCTTGAAAGTTGTTTGAAAATACAATATCTCTCCCTCTCTCTCTCTCTTTCATTCTCTTTGTCTCTCCTTCTCTCTCTCTGTCCCCTCTCTCTTGCTCTCTTTGTCTCTTTTGGAGCCGCTCTCACATACTGTTTAATTTCAATAATGACTGATCTCAGAGCGCATTGGTACCATTGCAGGCTGCAACGTTGACGTTCAGAAGGGAACAAGTGTGTTTGGTCGACCAGGATACTAACGAATCTGGTAAGTGTGTGTGTGTGTGTGTGTGTGTGCGCGTGTGCGCGCGCGCGTGTGTGTGTGTGTGTGTGTGTGTGTGTGTGTGTGTGTGTGTGTGTGTGGTCTTATTGCTTAAATAATTCTGTACAAAACAACTATATTGTTCTGTTCAATATGGTTCGATCTGCACAATACTATTTTATACAATGAGGTTCTGAACAATATGTTGCTGTACAAAATATTTCTGTACACTATGATTCTGTTCAAAAAGATTCTGTAATATGATTCAGTACATATGATTCAGTACAATATGATTCCTCTGTTTGACAGGGCTCCTCTCGGTGTTTGCTGACCTTGAGGCGGAAAATGAGCGGCTGATGGGGAGATTTTCATGTCTACTCTGCCGCGAAAACGAATTCGACGTGGTCCTGATGCCATGCGAGCATGTCTTGTGCTTTCGGTGTTCATTCGGGATTGACCTCTGCACCATTTGCAGTCGTCAAATCACAGGAAAATACAGAGTTCAGTTTTCCCTATAAATCCTGTGGGCGTTTAGAGGTGAACTGTTTTTGGCTGCATTTTCTTTGAGAAAAAGCACCACATCTTTGAGACATTGTTCTTATCTGATTTAATTATTTCTTGGCGACATGCTAGGAACTGTTGGTAATTATATTTTGAACGCTCTGTGGCTTTTTACTTGAAATTAACTGTCAGATAAATGGCAACCTGTGTGTGTGTTGTTGTTGTTGTTATTGATAAATGGCAACCTGTGTGTTGTTGTTGTTGTTATTGTTGTTGTTGTTGATTTATGTGTGTACACGAGAATAATTACGTGATTTCATTGGCATAACTATGGGAATAATGTTTCTTCACGACCTCTTCTGATATATATGCGAATTTAACACCAAGTTTATATTCGTGCTGTCCATCGATACACTGACTTTAATCTTCACTGTGGACATTCGGTCTGTCTGCGAAAGTGTAGATTTGTGTCGAAGTTGACGGATGCACAACCACTCCTGGTCAAAAGTAATATTGTGACATGCTTTTTCTACATTTAACATGAATGTAACCGTATGGGTGCGTTTACTTTGAAACTGTACCATCACTTGATTAATTAAGGCCCCCCCAAAAATAGGTCTGTTTACGGTAACATAGGCCCAAAAAATAGGGTCCGTAGGTCGGGATTTTTTTTTCCCCCCCAAAAAACCCATATTTTTTACGTTATTTTGCAAACAAAAACAAGATTTTTTTTTCCCCAAATGCCAAAAAAAAAAGTCTAGGGTCGCGCGAAAAAAATAGGGTCGGTAAACAGACTATTTTTTTGGGGGGGCCTAACAAGGACAAATCTGCTTAGTTGGTCTTGGGTTGTCTTCGTTGACTACCTTCGCAATAAAGCGGCCATACGTTTGTTCACGGAGTAATCTTAACAAGGATATGAGCCGGTTTAATATTTGCATTTTCGTTTCAATAACACAGTCAAACCAGCTGATTCATTGCATACACATTTATACAGCTTGCCCAAAATGTTGACTATCGTTGTGTTATACACCATTATTTGTACATAATATTTGACCAGTATTGTCTAGGGAGTCTTGTTCTTGTAATTCGTAATTCTTGTAACCAGCCTTGATCCAAATATGAATATTAAGAACATACAAAGTTTTATATATTAGTCCGTTTTTAATTGCATAAATCGTGGGACCTACTGTTTCACAGAAATCAAGGAGACACTGAGTATGGGTAACTGAAAACAAAAAACAAAACTATATATCGTTTGAGATTCTGTTTTGTTTTATTATATCTATTTCATTTTATTTTATTTACGTTTTTTGTAAGATGTGGCTATATAACAGCCGTTGTCAGTGATTAGTTAACACAAAGATCCAGGTTGTTTGTACCACTTTGAGTGATCGTAATATTTTTATTGTATACTTTCTCATACAGACGTGAAGTGGATAACAAGCATCCCTCTTGGCATGGAAACTGTTTTTTGTTTTTTTTGCTGTCCGCTTTAATGTTGTACAAGTGTTATTTAGCTGTACATAGGATGTTGCTTTACTGTCAAAATAATAACATACATTTTTAAAAACTGATTTTAAGTTGCTGTATGTATTTTGATTAGTGGATAGATGTAGTTAACATTTCTCGGTATGTACATAATTATATTACTTCATTCGAATGGTTATATTTCCTTTTCATTCATATCTTTTTGACTTGATTCCGACTTTCGTTTTGGGTTGCTTCTGTTTGCATTTGGAACATGTATTTGAATCATGAACTATATTTTGATTTTCTGGATATTATGTAATTTGAAAGAAATATGTGGCCGTATAACTGTCGTTGCTAAATAGTAGTTTACACAAACATGTAGGTTTATTGTGGCACTTCATGTGATTTTTTGATTTTTTTCTAATTGTATCATTTAGCATGTTATATAATTATAATACTTGCTCCCAAAGAGATGAAGGGGCTGGAAAACAAGCAACCCTCTTGTCCCAGGAATTATTTTCTTTTGTTGGCGTTTTCGTCTTGATATTGTATGTGAGCTTTTTGCTCTAAATAGGGTTCTGTTTTAAAAAAACCAAAGTGGCTATCTACATTTGTGCTGACTGTTTCATGGTTTGCCTTTTTATTCAGAGTTGTGTTTAGTTTTAATTCTAGTTTTCTTTGACATATATGTATCTTTCTTTTGAACCTGTTTGGGTCGAACAGATAAAAAGATAGGTACAACAAAGAAGATACTCTTCTTGACATTTTTACTTACTGCGCCCTCTTGGTATTATTTCCGGTGACACAGACAAACGAGTAATAAGCATTTGGTGGTGCATATATGATAAAGTTAAATTGCAGAAGCACGTACAATATGGTTTCTCATTTCGAGATGAATGTTTTTGTGATTTTTTCACAAACAAATTTGCAACTGTTTGTTATACTGTACACAATATACTACGTCTTGTATACATACGTATTATGCATGATATATATCATGTAGTAGTTTACTTCGTATTATGATATTGTTAATATATTTTATATTGTGTATATTTTTGCTCATGTAGACTGACAGATGTGTGTATATTTCATCAATGTAGACCTACTAATTTTGTTCATATGATCCTGCAACAAGATCGGATGCTGCTTCGCTTGTTTCACATAAAGTTGGTTAATTTGTGATCAGTATGTTCATGTCGTGCCCATTTACATCGTTTTGACTTGATTCTTACACTTATTTTGGAGTATTCCTGTCTGAATTTAGGATATGAATTAGAACTGTGAATTCTTTCTTGATTTCCATCATAGGTACAGGATGTATTGCATGGTTTTGGTATTTTCTAGTTGTCTGAAATAGCACAAGCATGTGTACCGTGTGTATGTAGTGGGTATATTGACAGGCTCTTTGAGTAACAAAAAGAAAGCGCTGCTATAATTCAATATTATATAATGAAAATGTCAATTCATATTTGACATTTGTCTCCAGTAATTGCTGTGTTGTTTTGAGTAGTTAGGTTTCCCGTGAAAGTGTAAATATAGACTACTTTGGGTACACAGTTACATTGCAAATTTGAGTTTTAAAAATCAATGCTAAGCAAGATGAAATCAAGTTTTCACTTTTTTATAATTGGAATGATTGTTTATAGGCTGATTTTGGATTAATAGTACAAGTGTATTTTCATTGGTGTTTTTCTTTCCTTCATTGTTTTTGTTTTTGATTAAGTGTCATTCATAAGTGTGTGTGTGTGTGTGTGTGTGTGTGTGTGTGCGTGTGCGTGCGTGTGTGTGTGTGTGTGTGTGTGCGTGTGTGTGTGTGTGTGTGTGTGTGTGTGTGTGTGTGTGTGTGTGTGTGTGTGTGTTCAAGTTGTTCAATGACGATTGTACATTCATTTTTGTGAGTTGTGTATCTATCTGCATGGTATTGTCCATTAGTGGCGAATGTATTGTTACAAGTTTATTGTTACGTTAATATGCCAGGTTTAATGCAGTGATTATGTTGCAGTTTGTTTCACTTGCACCGCAGAAGCGACAGATATCAAAATCTTAATCTGCTAGCTGCATTATGAAAGTTTAGCGATTTTCTGAAGAAAAAAAAACCAAGCAGCAGGTTCCATTGTGAATTTAAACACACACATGCGTGCCTATAACACTTCCTGATGCTCTCCCTTTGCACGTTAATGAATCTATGCAAACTACACAATCTGCTGTTTACGATTGTGTTAGAAAGCAAGCAGAGAGCTAGTAAAGACACACAAAATATTACGCCAAGACATAAAATGGAACACTACGTTTCTTACTTGTCTTTCCATTCAGCAGCTGAGAGCTTTTTTTGTTGATAAAAATGTCAGTCAGTCAGTCAGTCATATAGTAGCACTGAGTATGATGCTTTGTGTAAACTAGAGTCAATGAATTTCTTTGCAGTGTAACAGTTTTCTTGTACTGAATAGTACTGACACGATTTGCTTCTGGTTCCTGATCAACTAGTGGTAAGGCGTCCGCCCCGTGATCGGGAGGTCGTGGGTTCGAACCCCGGCCTGGTCATACCTAAGACTTAAAAATTGGCAATCTAGTGGCTGCTCCGCCTGGCGTCTGGCATTATGGGGTTAGTGCTAGGACTGGTTGGTCCGGTGTCAGAATAATGTGACTGGGTGAGACATGAAGCCTGTGCTGCGACTTCTGTCTTGTGTGTGGCGCACGTTATATGTCAAAGCAGCACCGCCCTGATATGGCCCTTCGTGGTCGGCTGGGCGTTAAACAAACAAACAAACAAAAAGACAGATAATGGCAGTTGTGTGTCAATCACGGTTCAGAAAATAAGTCTTAATCTTCTTTATGATCATAATCACAACACACACACACACACACACACACACATTCACACACACACACACACGCACGCAATAACAAAGACACGCACGCACACACATTAGAAAACACACACCGACACACAGAGAGATATACGCGATCACACACACATACACGCACACACAAGAAAGTAATGTCAAATTTATGGGCTCTGGGGGGTTACCAACGACTTCGACGTGTCTGTGTTGATATATCTTCTCTACGCACAGTTTACGAAAAGCGAAACTACAACCGAGTACGGTTGTACTAGAACGAAACTACAACCGAGTACGGTTGTACTAGAACAAGTCAGTGCAGGACTGACATTGCGTTGCGATTTGCCGTGTTTACGTCCTTAAAGTGACTCATGTAAACGTCCTGTAACCCGACTAATATCCGCACTCCGCGCTGTTAACAAAAATCGAAACTACGTGACCTAGTACGGATGTACTTTACAGTCATCTCAGTGATTTAAAAATATATCCATTATTTTTAAAACAGTGGTATTATCATAGACACTTTGTTGTAATTAGATGCATTATATAAGTCCTGTGACTCGGCTGATATTCGCACAACGAGTGAGAAACAGCCGTTAAGCCGGCCAGACGCAAGGATCTGCCTAGACTTCATTGAATACATTGGATGTGTTCAGGGCAGTGCAGGCGTTCTCATGCATGGTCCGCGCGGTTGATGGACTGAGAAAAAAGCAACCGTACCAACATCAACAACTACAGTATGACCACTGGTGTAAATTTGCTATTCATGTAAACGCTTGACATTTTCTTGATGATTGCTATGCTACAGCGATGCCTAGTCATGCATGACCGCAGCATGTTCTGAGAGGCACTCGGCGATTATCACTGGCTTTGAAAAAAAAGGGTAAACGTTCCATTTTTGTCCTCATGTCTTGACATGCAAAGAAAATTTACGCCAGTGTTCATGCTGTAATGAATTCGAAACTTTGGTGACTTGGTCATCCTGAGAAGTGGAAAACTACTTTCGGAGGTCCCTGCCAAACTGAAGTTAGACTCGACCTCATTTACATGATATGCACACGTGTGGAACGATGGTTAACCTTCGCCGGCACTCGTTATCGACTACACACGGACGCACTCGTGGGTCCGTGCGGACCCAGAAGGGTGCTTGATTGCAAATATCTCCTAAACGAGTTGGAATTCTTTAATGAGCTTTTAGAAATGCCTCAGACACCTAAAAAGCTATCATCTCCTAAAAGCTCATTAAATTTCAGTGATAATTAATTAATTATACACGGTATTTGGAACAATTAAAATATTATGGGTCTGCATGGCCCCACGAGTGCCACGGAAGGGTTAGCACAATTTTCCTTCTTTGAGAAGTATGGGTCCGCACGGACCCACGAGTGCCTCGGAAGGGTATACACGCTTTTCCTTCTTTGAGAAGTATGGGTCTGCACGGCCCCACGAATGCCTCGGAAGGGTATACACGCTTTTCCTTCTTTGAAAAGTATGGGTCCGCACGTCCCCACGAATGCTTCCGTGTGTAGTCTAAATTTGACCATTAATTAATTAATTAATTATCACTGAAATTTAATGAGCTTTTAGGAGATGATAGCTTGTTGGGTGTCTGAGGCATTTCTAAAAGCTCATTAAAAAATTCCAACTCGTTTAAGAGATATTTGCAATCAAACACCCTTCTGGGTCCGCACGGACCCACGAGTGCCGGCGAAGGTTAACTTTTGTAAATGCAACAATTTTTTATAAACACTAAAGAAATGTTAGTCCTTTTTGTTATTCCTCATACTTCATTCTTTCTCGTTCCTTCCTCACGCTATCCAGTTTCAACTACAAGTGTACGCAGATCGGATAGAATTCTCTTTTGAATCCGAATGCACACTGAAGTATTGATGAATCAGTTCAGAGACATCCTGCTTGCTGCCGCGCGGGCAGAGAAAATGTTCCCTCTTTATCTTCACCGCGCTGGCAGCAAAACCCGTCACGCGGAGGTGTTTTCAGACAGACCAGACACAGGTTGTCGCGGAGGTGGAATGACAATTGTAATTCAATTAAAGTGGGTTTACAATGAAACAACTTCTGGGCCGGGTAGCTCAGATTACCGGTGTTCAGTTCTCGATGAACACTGGACATCTACTTGAACACCTGCTGACGAGGCGGATTGATGCACGCTCAACGAGTCTCTGTTAGCCGTAAGGGTCATTTGCAAGTAGTAAAGAACTAATGTCAGAAAACACCGATATTTCGACGGGCGCAGTGGCCTGGTGGATAAGACATCGGCCGCGGCCGGGATTTGAACTCACGACCTTCCGATTAGGAGGCCGATGTCATCAATACTTCAGTGTGCATTCGGATTTCAAAAGAGAATCCTCTCCGATCTGCGTACACTTGTAGTTGAAACTGAATAGCGTGAGGAAGGAACGAGAAAGAATGAAGTATGAGGAATAACAAAAAGGACTAACAATTTCTTTAGTGTTTTCTAAAAATTGTTGCATTTACAGATTTTCGCATTTGATACAACTGAAGTCAACAAAAAGTACCCCAACTAAAAATGTCAATCTTGTTCAAAAAGTGAACAAAAGTGAAAAAGTCTTGTCCGGTTGTATGTCCCGGAGCTTCGTAGATAGACTTATACGTTTTCAGAAATGCATGATAAATAACGCGCACTTTTGTCGTGAGGACAGTTTGAGTAAGCATGTGCGTGTGCTGACAAAGCGCGAACGTAACCATGAGCGTAACCATGAGCGTAAGCCAAGTGCATTATTCATACGATAATTGTACATAAAAATAGTTCCGTTTACTCGACCGTGGATCCGAGTTCTTTTTCGAGTCACCGCTTAAAATATCTTCGGACTGTTGCATACTGGGCTGATACGAGAGCCAGCGTTTTGCAAGCTTAACTAAGCTACACGTGGACATAAACCATCACACGTGACCTTACCATTATGCCTAGGGGTGATTTGTGACTCTTTTCTCTTCAGCTCATAAAGGTACAGTTTTCGTTTAACTTTATATATAATTATTTGAAGGTATTGAACACTGGAACTAGGGACGGTCTTGACAAAATAATTAGCCACAGGCACGCAACTGAGGGTAAACGGCGGAATAAGCGAAAAGTGATTATCTGCTTTAGAACCTCCTTCTTGAGACCAAATAACCCCCCCCCCCCCCCGAGAAAATGATGTAGAGGGAGTCTTAAAATGGAGGTAAAGTAGCAGAGGCGAACAGAATGTCTGACTGATAAAACGACCGTAAGATCGAGTCTTGAAGGGGGAGGGGGTGTCTTTAAAGGGAGTAACAGTCTATACAACACATCCATGGTATGGGCTGCGTGTGTGTTAACGTAAATAACTACACGTTTTTTGCACAGGCTTTTTGCATATGTAGAATAAGGTACAAATCTTAGTTTTAGCCAGTGTTAGCCTGTGTGAGCAATAAGAAAGCGTCTGGAGACAACGACATACTATTTGAATTGATTTTGATTTTATCTTTATTGCTGTAAGTAAGGCAACAAAAACAAAAACAAAAAGAAATGAAAACACAGACACACACGTACGGTATACACAAACAGGCAGACAGGCAGATAGTCATAGTCATACAGACAGACCTACCGACACACAGACAGATACACACACACACACACACACACACACACACACACACACAACCCCCCTTAGGGGGAAGAATTTACCCGATGCTCCCCAGCATGTCGTAAGAGGCGACTAACGGATTCTGTTTCTCCTTTTACCCTTGTTAAGTGTTTCTT
Organism: Littorina saxatilis; assembly: GCF_037325665.1. Lineage (NCBI taxonomy): Eukaryota > Metazoa > Mollusca > Gastropoda > Littorinimorpha > Littorinidae > Littorina > Littorina saxatilis. The sequence continues at coordinate 54,967,459 of NC_090247.1, forward strand.
GTATAGAATATAGTCAATTTGTGTAAAGATTTTAGTCAAGCAGTATGTAAGAAATGTACTGGAAACTTGCATTCTCCCAGTAAGGTAATATATTGTACTACGTTGCAAGCCCCTGGAGCAAATTTTTCATTAGTGCTTTTGGGAACAAGAAACAATTGACAAGTGGCTCTATCCCATCTTCCCCCTTTCCCCGTCGCGATATAACCTTCGTGGTTGAAAACGACGTTAAACACCAAATAAAGAAAGAACACACACACACACACACACACACACACACACACACACACACACACACACACACACACACACCCCACACACACACACACCCGACCTTGTTCTCATTCCTGTGGCAACAAACAATACTATGATTTGTGTCAGTAGGACAAACTGCCGCTAGGGAAACCTCATACCGCGACACTTTTATTGTCCCAACCTCAAGTGTTTTCTTCCGCTTGTACATTAGGTTGAACTACCCTGCTATGTAGGTCAGACGATATAATTGTACTATTATATGGAAACTCAAAGTCAATTAAGCGATTGGACCCACTACCTTTCTTGGCCAGACGTTAATAAATTTTCGGTATCCCTGATTATGGAGAGATGATCTTTCAAATAGCCTACTGTTTGATTGCAACTTTGTCTTGTATATATTCACTTATTTGGTTGACTGATGCTTGCACATGTATAAGGTTAGCCTATATCTTGGTTTGTACAATATTGTATTCACATTCATAGTACTATTGTGTGAGTGAGTGTGTGTGTGTGAGTGTGTGTGTGTGTGTGTGTGTGTGTGTGTGTGTGTGTGTGTTTAAATGCACAGACTTCGGACACTGCGGTCGCTTCCTGTTTTGTCTTGAACAGTTTCAAGGACCGGTATAGCGACAACAACAATTTCAACAACCACAACAACAATTAACCAGAAATGACAGTCAATATTGAGAATTTACCATTTCATATTGAATGTATATAAATAACCTACAGTTTGTGCAATAAAATGACCGCTTTTTATCCGACGCACGCTGTTGAATACATTAGCAAAACTGAAACGGAGTAGCTTCTTGCTATTTTAGTATTGCTTACTTAAAAAGATAACACAACATTATATAGTGTGACTTAAACAAAATTGGCACAATGCGATTTTGAATATTTGTGGTCAGTATAAAGAATCTTTATTTTGATTTGAACAAGATTGAATACTCTTGCTTTTATTGAGGCAAACTTTTCCACACAACCGAAAGAGTCATGTCCGAAGTTAAGTTCGTCTACTATCCAATTTTGTAACAGGAAACGCCCCGCGCCCTTCAGAGAAACATGAAACAGAAGACGTTGAGAAAGAAAACCTTCATGGTCTCTCACTGTGCTATTCGCCAAAGTATTTATTTACGTCAGTACACTCATAAAAACAAGTTATGCAGTCAAGCGTAAAAAAACAACCCCAACAACGGTTACCAACAACAATCTAAAATATCCATGGACTGCCAAGGTGATCAGTATTTCTCAGCAAACTTTGATGTCAGCGTATAGCTTGACGCTTCTAATAGCATGTAGTTGTTGAGCCGCTTCGCGAAGCTTAAAACACAAGTCATGTTGATGCAAATCGTCGTACTATATAGAATGAGTAGGTCCATGTCTTTAAACTTGCTGAGATCACAACATATTATATGATATTAGTTTACCTTCATTCCCGATGTTTTCGTGACGTTTGTTTTCTTCTACTGAAAAACATACTCTTCAGACCAATCAGTTGGCAGTTTGGTAATCCAATAGTCACTTTGAAACAATCCTCAGTTACCTTGCAGGGTTAGAACTGATTATGATGTAAACCAGCAAGACTCGATGAAGCTGTTACAATTCAAAATACGCGGTGGTATAGTCTCTTTCTGGAAAAAAGGCGGGCCCTGAGAAACGGGTTTATTTTCAGGAATGACAGGCTTCGCAGTAACTCACAGGCACACAATCTCCCTTTAACAAACATGGTATAATATTGACCTCATTCACGTGTCGACTTTATGCTTGTGTGACTTTGCGAAACTCAAGCTCTGTGACCATGCTTGCCGTGTTCCCTTTCAAATCGACTGAGGTGTCGACCTTGGAGCTCGCTATGAGCGTTTAAAGGCACAGTCCTTCTCCCCTCCCCGAATGAAAACAACAACAACAACACCAACAACACCAACAACAACAACAACAACAACAACAACAACAACAACAACAACAACAACAACAACGATCTGCCTAGGATTTACCATAACAGTGGGTTTTTTTTAAAATGTGAGATACTTTGATGAATAGATTTCAAAGAATCAATCAGTCAATCAATGAGGCTTATATCGCGCATATTCCGTGGGTACAGTTCTAGGCGCTCTGCAGTGATGCCGTGTGAGATGAAATTTTATACGGCCAGTAGATTGCAGCCATTTCGGCGCATATTTACCTTTCACGGCCTATTATTCCAAGTCACACGGGTATACGTAGACAATTATTAACTGTGCCTAAGCAATTTTGCCAGGAAAGACCCTTTTGTCAATCGTGGGATCTTTAACGTGCACACCCAATGTAGTGTACACGGGGGGAGGGTTCGGACACCGAAGAGAGTCTGCACACAAAGTTGACTCTGAAATAAATTTCCGCCGAACCTGGGATCGAACTCACGCTGACAGCGGCCAACTGAATACAAATCCAGCGCGCTACCGACTGAGCTACATCCCCGCCCACTAGTGTCCGTTTAGAAATCAATGGATACAAAACTCACGATGCAATAATATACATTCCAATAAACGAGTTCTTTCGGGTTCTCATGCAGCAAACGCGAAACACCAACTGCTCTAAATATTACAATGAAATATTAACGTTACTTTTCAAAGCAGTACTTGGTACATTTCACCGGGAAAATTAATAAGAAGTATATCTTCGGAAGGATGAATGTTCAACGCTTGGCCATGATCATGGCGAGCAAAAGCACACGAGTCATGCTTACACAACTGTTGATAACATCAAAAGTCAATAGTCTGTCTAGTTTAGTGGACACACACACACACACAGACACACACACACACACACACACATACAAAACACACACACTCTGATACACATACGCACACACAATTACGCGCTCACGCTCGCACACACACACACACACACACACACACACACACACACACACACACACACACACACACACACACACTGACACACACACACACACACACCACGTATCACCACCACCACCACCACCACCACCTCCACCACCACCACCAAGCACTACAACTACAGTTACAAGAACCACTTCAGCAAGAAAAGTAACTGTTATGTGGAGTGCTGAGCACAAGTTCCCTCGAGTTGTCTTTCTTGGTTTCTCCTGACTTTCCACTCCCATGGTATTCAAACATTTCACTAGTCAGTTTAAAAAATCAAACTATAATGTCCTGTATTTGTTGTTGTTGTAGGTTCCAGGCGTTTCCACAGATATAACGACAATCGTCCTTCGTTCTAAACAGTAGACACCATGTCCGACATAGTGAAAAACACGGATACTCCCATCATATCAGATTCTATGCAGAACAGAATAGGCTTTCAGACATCAAAGGAGGAGGAGGCCGATATCATCATCCCTCGACCTTTGTGCACGGAAGAAGAAAAAGACCGGGACCGAAAGAACGATCATTGTGTCAGAGGCCGCGGAATATGCGCAAGCGACTGTATAAGGCCAGAGCAGATGCAACATGAACTTCAGAACGTTCTTGGAGAAAGTTCGTCATATCATAAGTCGTCTGATTGTGAAGGCCACACAAGTTCAGACATAAACATGTTGTTTGAAACCAATGTGGAAAACGTCAACAACAATGCCGCCAAGTTACTTCAAATCGTCTGCATAGGAGATCTCAGCGAAGACATGCATTCTAACAAACCAGACAACGAAGATAAGGGAGACAGCTCAGATGCGGAACTCGATTCTGGCCTCGACGGTAGCGGAAGCGACCCGTCCATCGCTGGCGATCCTAACCAAGATCCCGTGGTCAATCTTCACCACAGGGAGGACGGATGTTGTCGAGATGAGGGGGGAGGCAAATCAAACGAAACTGATGGTTCTGGGCACGACGGAGGCTCTTCCAGCAGTGGCAACTCCGAACAAAATGGCGGAGGAGAGAATAGTCAATCTGGCGGTAGAGATGAAGGATCTCAAGGGGGTGCGTCTGGTGGGTCTGATGGGGGTGGAGGAGGAGGCGGAGCAGGAGGAGGCGGTGGAGGAGGGGCAGGAGGAGGAGGAGGGGCAGGAGGAGGAGGAGGAGGAGGAGGAGGAAGAGGAGACGATCATCCCGATCGCAGAATTGAGGAAAAATGCAACCCAAGAAAGAAAAAGAAGAAAACAGGTCAGAAAAAGCACGCCGACCAACACGGCGAGTCAAGCGACGACGAAGCATGCTTGCAGAGTTCTCCCACAGGAAGGCTTGTGCACAACCAACCCGATACAAGTGATTCTGTGTCTGGACTGTCGGAAGACCGTCCTCAGTCTGCTCCTTCGCCTGACTCAAGCAACACGTGTTCCGTGAATGGTAAGACATTTAAACTAACCATTGCGTAGATGTTTTTACACTTATGGAACTTTGATTTAACACGCAATTAGGTTTGGCTTTAAAGATACCTGCATAAACTAATTATTTAACCGGCGTAACAAAAACAAACACGATAAAAACAAACTCCCTCGCCTCCCCCTCCCCACACAAAAATACCCCACAAATTCACGAACCTCCCGCCAAAACACACACACACACACACCACACAAATACACACACACACACACACACACACACACTCACACACACACACAGTATATCCTCTGGTATTTGTACTTCTTGTTGCTTTCAGATGGTGTGGTGAGCGGCGTTTTGTGGACACACGAATCTGCTCACTCTACTTCTGTACCAAGAGGCAATGATGACCTGCAGCTGCCAGCATCGCTTCTTCCCGTGCAACCCACACAGGAAACGGTAATAAAGAACACTCTACCAGGGTTTGAAATGGTGCAAAATGGTGTGTTTTACAGTGTGTGAAGACAAACCTATCGGAGTGATGAAGGAAAGCAAATGGGCCTGACCCCGTCATACACACCCACACCTCTCCCCCCCCCCCGGGAAATTGTCAAAACTTGAGAAAAAAATTTTGAACTAAATCTATGTAATCTGGTGTATTCTTGGCATAGCTTTGAGTGAAACAGTTGTAATTGTAACAAGTTTTGTTCATTTCGGGAGGAAGAAGACAAGCTTTCAGGAGAAAGAAAACGGCCTTTTATTGAAGAAAATACCGCCTCCTCAAATGGGGAGGATGTTAAGCCCTTTAGGTCTATGTAGATCAAGCTTTGAATGTTTGTCTCTATCTACTAACCTGACCCTGTGATTACAAAAAAAAAGTACTTAAGCAGCTTGCTTGTATCTGTCCTTCCGCGTATTTGTCTCCTTGCACACTTATGTATGATTCAAATTCAACGTCTAAAGTTTTGTTTCCGTTCTTTCAGATGCGGATCCCGATTCAGTGCACAGAAAACAGTAAGTCCCATTTCGTACACTTGCCAGGGAACATTAGATAATGACGGTCGAAAGGTTTCACTCGAATGGAAATGTGTCTATTTCTTTCCACAGATGCGGTCTCTGTTTAGCCGCCAGCCAGCCGAGAAGAATTCGATCCATTTAAACATGACACTCCTTGGGAGAATCTGCAAACCATAAAGTGACGGAAATTAGTCCCGAAATGTAACGTCGTTGTGGGTAAGGATTTAACATAAACAATGAACGCAGTCCAGCAGACATCCTGAACAGGCGATCAAAATTGGCTAGCCGGAGGAAGTGACCGTTTGTCAAATACCTCTGGAAACCTCCCGCATTTCTGGTACAAAAAC
>NC_090247.1:54975848-55030848 GCF_037325665.1 Littorina saxatilis
GAGAGAGAGAGAGAGAGAGAGAGAGAGAATAGTTGAAGTGATAACATTGTACAGAACCATAATTATAACCATAGTGTTCCCTTGCCATAGTGCGGTCAAACGCACGATGCAAGCTACACTGTTTCACGTTCCGAAAGCCGTTGGGTCGGGCATAGATCAAGTCTGATTGACATTCCTCCCAGTGGAAAGCTAGCAGCAACAGAGTCGCGCTACCCAGGTGTATGCGTGTTTAGGTGTAATCAGCCACCTACACTTATGGCAGAATGACCGACGTGCCACAGTGGTAACACGGGGTTGGAACATGGATTCGAACCTGCGACCCTACAATCACAAGTCCAGTGCTCTACCAACTGAGCTACCGTGCCCCTGGGTACAATGTTGGTGTATGGGCGATAGCACCCCCGCACCGGCCCTCCTCCCCCCCCCCCCCCAACTTTAATGTTGAGAAACAGTCAAAATTGTACCAAAACTGTTCAGAGGAACAGCCAGAGTTAAAACCTCATCCATTCTCAAGGTGCACCCCCAAAAAACAAAACTACGTTTGTAGAGAGCCACAAGGTACAATGTGAACGAGATGTAATGCGTGTTTCCCCTCCATTTTCTTTCAAACCTTGTTCGTTCCGTGTTGCGTCTGCTTTTTGTTGTCTTTTGTGTTCCTGATGAAGCTTCCATAAGCGAAAATTCGTACCGTCTTGTCTCGTTCTTGTATTGGTGAGTACAGTATTCCTTTGTTTTTTAGCTTATAGCTAGTTTTCAAAATATTTTCCAACTCTTCTTCTTGTAAATACCTGCGATGTAAAACATGATATATTTTCACGTGATGAACTCCTGTGTTGCAGTTTAATCTCAGACCAAATGCAGGGCTTCTGAGGCAATGTCAAGAAGACGTTCACAAAGGTAAGTGTGGAATTTCGTTGAAAATATGACCCATCTCAGCAGATGTTCTATTGTAAGCACCAAACAAACACAAAGCAACCTTTTATGTCATGAGTATCGGCTATTGCTTTCATTATTCCTGATTAGTTTTAGTTTCTCAATCTTTACTTTTGGAACGTGTAGTACAAATCACTTTAGAAATATCATTCAGGGTAATATAATCTATGACGGAGTAGGGCCTACAGTTTATGAGGCATAAAGTGTACATTCTGACGATGTCTTAAACCTCCTATTTGCTCATTGCTTTCCAATAATCTGTTAAGCGTAAGCATTCCCTTAGTACATTGCAGTATTCTTAAAAAAAAAAGAAGCAGAACTATGCGTGTACAGAGGGCGTAGTGGCGTGGTGGTAAGACGTCGGCCTCCTAATCGGGAGGTCGTGAGTTCGAATCCCGGTCGCTGCCGCCCAGGTCAACTTACGTGCAGACCTGCTAGTGACGTAACCCCCTTCGTGTGTACACGCAAGCACAAGACCAAGTGCGTACGGAAAATATCCTGTAATCCATGTCAGAGTTCGGTGGGTTATAGAAACACGAAAATACCCAGTATGCCTCCCCCGAAATCGGCGTATGCTGCCTGAATGGCGGGGTAAAAACGGTCATACACGTAAAAATCCACTCGTGTTAAAAACATGAGTGAACGTGGGAGTCTAAGCCCATGAACGAAGAAGAAGAAGAAAAATGCTTGTACAGACTCACAAACACACCCCCTACCATAAACAAAATAACTTTTTTTTATGGAATTTAAACAGGCAAATGGGTAACCAAAATGAAAGTTGACCCGTGTGATCTGTCCACAGAGCGATTGAGAAGAGCTGTGGAGGAAAACCGCCGTCTTTGTCGCCGACTGAGCTGCCAGGCCTGCTTCCAGTATCGCTACAGATATCTGTTGTTGCCCTGTGCCCACCTGGTCTGTCCAGACTGCGCCGTGACCAACCTCCTTTGCCCCAAGTGCAGGAAGACGATTGAACAACGTATTGGTGTATCTAATGGACCTTAGTCTCCAGAAGTTAGCATTCATTACTTGTGGCTGTCCTTTTTACATTTAGTCAAGTTTTGACTAAATGTTTTAACATCGAGGGGGAATCGAAACGAGGGTCGTGGTGTATGTGTGTGCGTGTGTGCGTGCGTGTGTGCGTGCGTGCGTGCGTGCGTGTAGAGCGATTCAGACCAAACTACTGGACCGATCTTTATGAAATTTTACATGAGAGTTCCTGGGTATGATATCCCCGAACGTTTTTTTCATTTTTTTGATAAATGTCTTTGATGACGTCATATCCGGCTTTTCGTGAAAGTTGAGGCGGCACTGTCACGCTCTCATTTTTCAACCAAATTGGTTGAAATTTTGATCAAGTAGTCTTCGACGAAGCCCGGACTTCGGTATTGCATTTCAGCTTGGTGGCTTAAAAATTAATTCATGACTTTGGTCATTAAAAATCTGAAAATTGTAAAAAAAAAATTTTTTTTTCTAAAACGATCCAAATTTACGTTCATCTTATTCTCCATCATTTGCTGATTCCAAAAACATATACATATGTTATATTTGGATTAAAAACAAGCTCTGAAAATTAAATATATAAAAATTATTATCAAATTTTTTTTTTCGAAATCAATTTAAAAACACTTTCATCTTATTCCTTGTCGGTTCCTGATTCCAAAAACATATAGATATGATATGTTTGGATTCAAAACACGCTCAGAAAGTTAAAACGAAGAGAGGTACAGAAAAGCGTGCTATCCTTCTCAGCGCAACTACTACCCCGCTCTTCTTGTCAATTTCACTGCCTTCGCCATGAGCGGTGGACTGACGATGCTACGGTCTTGCTGAAACATTGCATTGCGTTCAGTTTCATTCTGTGAGTTCGACAGCTACTTGACTAAATGTTGTATTTTCGCCTTACGCGAATTGTTATTACATTTAGTCAAGTTTAGTCAACATAGAGGGGGAATCGAGACGAGGGTCGTGGTGTATGTGTGTGTGTGCGTGCGTGCGTGTGTAGAGCGTTTCAGACTAAACTACTGGACCGATCTGTATGAAATTTGACATGAGAGTTCCTGGGAATGATATCGAAGTACAAACGCCAGTAATGTGATGATATCAGAGACTATAGAGTATACAGAGACGCGTCATCCTTCTTTGCGCTGCGGTGCGAAATTGAGACCGGCCAGCCCAGCGCGGGAAAAGAGCCACACCCTGCCGCACAAGGAAACTCGCGTTTCGCGGCTGCTGTCGGCTGTGTTTATATCACGGTTATATTAACATACTGTCTGTTCTGTCCGGCTGACAGTGCTGCAAAAAGTAACTGGATGAAAAAATATGTTTGTTTGTGAACATCCTTTTTAAATGACCATAAAAACACCGCAGAAATGGTATAGATTAAAATTAAATCACATTTTCTTGGGCAATATTCGCTGGATCGCTGTAGTTATGCAAACATGATTCAAGTCAGTCTCTTTTCACGACCTAACCGTCGTTATTTTTGTGTGTTTTAATCAAATACAAATACATACTGAATACATGGTCAGTTAAGCCTGAGAAAATATGTCAGGAATAAATCGTTTAACGAAATAGTTCCCGGTTAAATCGGTAACTAAGGCATTTAGTCAATTTGGTGTCGTCCCAGCACATCGAAACTGAAATGGGTTGTCAATTACACGGAGCTAAGAAGTTATCATGAAAGGAAAACTGTAATTCTTGTGACCAAACCGGCTGACTTTAAAGAATCTTGATCGATCGATGATTTTCTTATTTCTTTTCAGTTGCTTCTTTCTTGTTCAGAAAGCTCTCTCTCTCTCTCTCTCTCTCTCTCTCTCTCTCTCTCTCTCTCTCTCTCTCTTTCTCTCTCTCTCTTATTATGGCAAGATTCCGACGTGGAATAACAGAACTATTTGTGCACGTTAATCGATATAAGAGATACGATGCGGATATGTTGTTATGCCCCTTTTTTCCAGGGAAAGTAAAGAAGATGAGTTTTATTTTGTGCTTTGTTGCCCCGCACTTCGTGATTTGCGATGCCAGTTTATTCCTGCTAAGTTTTATAGAAACCCAAGTTTACACAAGTTTTCTATGCTTTTGGCATCTGTGAATGAAGGTATTGTTCGAAAGTTGTCAGCTTATCACGGTGTACAAAGCATTTCGGCTACGTAGTGTTGTTATGTCTTAGTTCATGTAAGCCTACGGTATATTTTATTTGAAATGTAATGTCTTAGTTCGTGTATGAACTTTGATTTATTTCATTTGATTTGTGTGCAAATGTCATTATGTCATTGTATATATGTTCACGCCCGTCATTTATAATCAAAATATTAATCATGATAAATGATATTAACGTTCGCAGCAAGCCGTTGTAGATCTACTCTATAACTCCGCGACGGCCGTGTCAATCAAACGAGATGGTTATGTCTACCCTAATCGATCACCGACCGTATTGCCACTAGATCAGTCTATCAGTTCCAGACTTGGCATGCCGAAATGAGATAAAGTAGAGGAGAAATAAATCTTATACATGTGAAACTAGTACCAACATGGATCAACATGCACAGCTTGGACTGGTTTGAGGCTGTAGTGTGTACATTGTGTGTTTTCACTGTTCCGGTAGAATAGATCTACACGCAGTTCGACGCTACAACTTTTACTGATTTTCCAACATTTAACGAGAGAAAAATTGAAGAAACAATCCTCACCTACTCTCTTCCTTGGGAAATTTGAACATCCTCAAGCCTTTGGCATGTGCGTTTGAGCAATTGATGGCCGAACACCATGCCCCACTGCGTTTTCGCGTTGGCGCGACCATGCTTGTGCAGCACGATATCACCACTGCTGTGGAAAGAGAAAGTAGGTGGTTCCATGTTTCCGCGTGGTGGCGCCACTGGGCTTCCGGTCTCACTTTTCAGCACCGTATGGAGCGTCTCTGTATACTCTATAGTCTCTGATGATATGTCGTTTTGGAGAAAACAGAGACGATTTTGTGCAGAAACTCACCCTGCGTGTTGCACTTCATCGGTGAAAGTTTGTGCGGAGGTAATTCCCCAATGCAGCCACCGTCTACGGCGTGATTTTCGTACAAAATGTTTACTCCGGACAACGATATCTAAGACTGTGACTCATTTGATCAGTCCCGGAGATCTTCTTTTTCTTCTTCTTCTTCTTCTTCTTCTTCTTCTTCTTCTTCTTCTTCTTCTTCTTCTTCTTCGTTCGTGGGCTGAAACTCCCACGTACACTCGTGTTTTTTTGCACGAGTGGAATTTTACGTGTATGACAGTTTTTTACCCCGCCATTTAGGCAGCCATACGCCGTTTTAGGAGGAAGCATGCTGGGTATTTTCGTGTTTCTATAACCCACCGAACTCTGACATGGATTACAGGATCTTTTTCGTGCGTACTTGGTCTTGTGCTTGCGTGTACACACGGGGGTGTTCGGACACCAAGGAGGGTCTGCACACAAAGTTGACTCTGAGAAATAAATCTCTCGCCGAACGTGGGGACGAACTCACGCTGACAGCGGCCAACTGGATACAAATCCAGCGCGCTACCGACTGAGCTACATCCCCGCCCATTTTGCTTCACACGACTTGTTTATATTTTTATGGTTGAAATGTCTCCCTTAATTCTCTGACACCTAATTTTCATTTGGAATGTACATAATCTTAGTATATGGATACGTATTTTGCCTGCACGTTGTTTTCCTCTCTAGGCTTAATTTGATTCAAACAGCTATTTACTTGCGCCCGTGATTTCTAATCTTGCTGTAAGGGAAGGAACTCAATAAATGGGAAGACCGGCACGGTTGGCCTAGTGGTAAGGCGTCCGCCCCGTGATCGGGAGGTCGTGGGTTCGAACCCCGGCCGGGTCATACCTAAGACTTTAAAATTGGCAATCTAGTGGCTGCTCCGCCTGGCGTCTGGCATTATGGGGTTAGTGCTAGGACTGGTTGGTCCGGTGTCAGAATAATGTGACTGGGTGAGACATGAAGCCTGTGCTGCGACTTCTGTCTTGTGTGTGGCGCACGTTATATGTCAAAGCAGCACCGCCCTGATATGGCCCTTCGTGGTCGGCTGGGCGTTAAGCAAACAAACAAACAAACAAACAAACAAATAAATGGGAAATTGAATTATTGAAATAAGTTCAATGATTATTTTTGAGAATTGCTCTAAGTGTGCCCTAAATGTTTTAAGCGAATTGCCATAAGCCAATCAACTTTTTCACATTAGGCATGTGGCACCAGTACTTACTGACAATGATAATTATTATTAAATGAATTGTGAACCATAAAAGTGGTGTTTTTCATAGTGCTTGCTTAACGCGGAAAACATCTCTGGTTTGCAAATAATAATAATAATAATAAATGAGCATTTATATAGCGCAACATCATAACTTTACAATTATGCTCTTTGCGCTTGACACATTTAAAATTAAAACACAGTTATACAAGCATTTACATCTACATTCATAGTCAGCAACGCTTAATTAAAAGCATACACCATCAAACATACACTACAAAAGATTCTTCCACTAACTAAATAATAAAAACATGAATAAAATAGGTAGTGAAAACAAATATATGTTTGTTGGAGCCATTGTCTTTGCAAAATGATTTTTTTCACTAGAAATTGTATGTTGCAAGAAGTGTACAAACTACGAAAGGGTGATACATGTACGGTAGTGACTAAGCTTTCCCTGGTAGTATAATAAATAGTATCCCTGCTTCTTATGCAGGCGATCGGGGTTTAAGTCCTCGCCGGGAAGGGTGTCGTAATGTGCTGTACTTTAAGGCCCACTCTAACGGTCTGTTCACATATTTGTAGTGTTTGTGTATACACTTAAGTTCATTTTCAAAACTATTGCTTTTATTGAATGGTTATTTTATGCCCAGGAATTGTGTTTTGTATCGGTAATCGGCGAAACTCCAACCCTTATTTCAAACCGTCAAAAACTTTGCAGTTAAAAGTGCGCAAAATTGCCGAACTTATTCAGGGTAAAGGGGGAAGGGAGAGGAGGGGTGGGGGATGCAAAGCTATTTTTGCTTATTACACTTTGTTCGTAGGTAATCTCGCATACATTAGCAAATCAAATGTTCTTTACATACTGTTGGTTACTACGATGTCATACCGCCCTATTAGTTTGCAGTCTATATTCGTGGTTGTATGTTTTCAGATGAATGTCAAACATTAGATTTGCGATTCACTAATTTCAAGCCTTTTTTTTATGAAGAAAACATGGCTTCCTCAAAGCTGAAAACTGGGTTCTGTGTAAGACAATATGACAAAAATCGATACACAGAAGAATAGGTTTCTTTAAACATTAAATACGAAACCTAAGGTGAAGGTTCAAGAGCTTTCACAGAGCAGAAAAAGGTACAGACGAGTTCCCCCAAAACAAGAATAGGCTTATGAATACAGAAATGAATAGTACTTATAAAAGATACTTTCCATTGTTTTTGTCTTATTGTTTTTGCACTTGCTTGTTGTATATCTGGTTCGCAGTTTAGAACTGATAGCTGATGAATGTCGGCCTTGTGTACCCATAGATATGCCACATGAAATAACATATCTTGCTTTTGGATTCATGATTTATTGTACCGTTGGCGTTTTGGTTGTTCCATATATTTTGTTCTGCTAAAGAGTGAATTTGTATTGATAACAACAATGTCTGGCTGATCTCTTTCCTGAGTCGTAGAAGTGAAGTAGAGAAATTTGACCAACCAATTGTCTAAGAAACACATAATTGCATCCAATTTTATAATTATACAATGTGTTATTCAATTATTTGCATTATAAAAAGAAATGTGTACTTTGAAATAAACAAAGTATACATACAATGCTTTTTAATTTTTTTTTAATGTGTGTGTGTGTGTGTGTGTGTGTGTGTGTGTGTGTGTGTGTGTGTGTGTGTGTGTGTGTGTGTGTGTGTGTGTGTGTTTTCTTTAAACTACAAAATGAAATTATGTTGAGTGTTTATTTTGATTTTAACGTATTGCACATATCATAAAACCAGGGGGGTTGTATTTCTTTCAACTCGTCCAAGAATTGTAAACGTTACAAAGACGTTTCTCAGATTACACACACACACGTACGCATGCACGGACTGACGCACACACACACACACACACACACACACACACACACACACACACACACACACACACACAAACATACCCCCCCCACACACACACACGCGCGCGACGGTTTTAATTGTTGTATTTGAAACTTTTAGTTTATTCTCATTTTCATTGGAGGTGTGAAAGATTTTGATGCGCGAAACAACGATAGCACAAACTTTCCTTTGTAGTCATATTTTTATCTGTCATATAACTAGTAATAAAGCTTTGTGTTTGCTTGTTGCATCTTCTGCCTGTTACTGATCAGCAACCGCATCTCGAAAGGTGCATTCGTTCTCAACAACCATTACAACAGATTTGGGCAGGCTTTGGCATGAAATACATAAACATCCTTCAAGTCTGACACATATAACACAATCTACACCCAGGACAATGTTTGTGCAGAGTGACTTTTTGTGTGGTTTAAATAGTTTTCACAATCACATGTAAGTAAATTTGTGAATTTAATTCAGAAAAAATATGACTCTGTTGGGAAGCAGCCAGGCTTTCAGATTTTTTTTTCCAAGTTGGATAAACTTATATCACACCTAAAAAAAAAAAAAGAATTAAGAAAAAAATCCTGGCCAGATCTGTGGAGGTGATCATGCTGGGTTGCTCAAAAAGGATGGTACTAAACACCAGTCACAATGTTTTGGGTGTCTTAAAGGTACTGAACTTGTCAAATCCAGGTGCACGGAGCCCCTGGGGCTTTTCGTCATACCTCAGCTATCCGTTAGAAGAACTACCAAGTTTCATTGACTTGCACCCAAAGAGTCAAGAACTGCGATTTTTTTACGAATTAATTTCGGACCCGGCTGGTCTTGGCCTATTTTTGGATCTAAATTTAGATCAGGTAGATCACCACATGCACATCATGCACAACTGAAAATACACGTCACTAGCAAACTATGTCAGACGTCATCATGAGTTTGTGTAAAACAAAATGGAGGCCGGAATCACTCAGTTGAATCGAACTCCGACCAAACATCACGTAATAACTAGGTTAATTTATGCACTCGCGTGAACAAGAAACTGTCGAGCTTCACAGATGTCGTCGTTGGGTAGTTTTGGGTTTGTTTTACTACCATAGGAGGAGTTTTGAACTGTAAATGCACTCAGCTGCAACAAAAACGCAAAACGAAGGCTGTGAGCTGCACTGTGCCTTTAATGAAGACTCTCATTGAGCTAGCACATCTTTGCTAACAGCAAAAACACCTTAAAGCAGGGCATTTTACTTCAGTGCCAGCGCGGAAGACAGGAATGACCCAAGAAAGTAAAACAAAATAACCACAACATATCACATGGTGAACTTTTTGTCTTGAATATACTCCTCCACCTGCGCACATGTCTAGAAAATAGGACGTTGTGTCGATACAGAGATAACTAAAGCTGCATTTTAATCCTCATCTTCCATTGTGTGTGTGTGTTAGTGTGTGTGTGTGTGTGTGTAGGTGTCACTGTGTGTGTGTGTATGAGAGAGAGAGAGCGTGTGTGTGTGTGTGTGTGTGAGAGAGAGAGAGAGAGAGAGAGAGAGAGAGAGAGAGAGAGAGAGAGAGAGAGAGAGAGAGAGAGAGAGAGAGAGAGAGAGAGAGAGAGAGAGAGAGAGAGAGAGAGAGAGAGAGAGAAACGCACAAATGAAACAAGTACAGTTGACACACTGTCGTCAATCGGACACAAACTCACAAATAAAACAAAGAAGGATATGGTACACAGAACCTACCTCCATCCGCTTCTGTCGTCGGCACATCACCTTTCGTGAAGAGCACACAGCTTGCCGCGGTTACCCAATCCCTCGATTGATTACAGGTTGCTAAAGCCTGCAAGTACAAATCTGACTTGCGCTGGAGGGGATTGACGCTGGCTACTCGTAATTAATCCAAAGCGGGTAAGGCGGTCGTACGCGGTCACATCTTACTTTTCTGTCTTTTAAAAACAAAGAACAGTATGTAGGAGTCGAGGTTAGAGACTTTAGTCCGGGATAAACTCTATCCTCGATTTAATTTAACTCATGTATAAACACACAATTACAAGCACACACGCTGTACATTTTCAACATATTTTCAGTAATGACAGATTACTTTGAACTGCTAGACACCAGCAAAGAAGGATTACCAGCGTAGAATGCACTGTTTTCCCCGAGTTATTTTTACAGCCAGAAAATTTTATTGCAAACGGTAACCACTAGAACCGTGAGAACAATACTTCCCATGAATATATTCATGCGTATGATTTAGAATAGTCTGTTTCTGGGGAAGTACTGGATGAAAAAACCCAACGAGTATGCATACATTTCGCAAAGTCCTTCCCATGAAACACACTGTTCTAAATCATACAAATGCAAATATATTTATGCAAGGATCCGAAAAACAATTTACATGAGAAGATTTAACCAGACCATCGAGGAAAAAACCCCTACTAAAACACACACCCGAGCCAGCAAACTACCATGCAAGCACACCCTTATCAGGTGTCAGCCGTTTTAACAAAGAAACATTACGCCGAAATCTGCCAGCTCTTATTTTGGTTTTAGGGAAATTCACTGGTTATTTTTCAAGAATGTTTGGCGTCTGTACCGTATAAATAGGCTACACGTAAACTGCTACGTATTTTTTACATTTAGTCAAGTTATGACTAAATGTTTTAACATCGAGGGGGGGAATCGAGACGAGGGTCGTGGTGTATGTGTGTGTGTGTGTGCGTGCGTGTAGAGCGATTCAGACCAAACTACTGGACCGATCTTTATGAAATTTGACATGAGAGTTCCTGGGTATGATATCCCCATACGTTTTTTTCATTTTTTTGATAAATGACTTTGATGACGTCATATCCGGCTTTTCGTGAAAGTTGAGGCGGCACTGTCACGCCCTCATTTTTTAACCAAATTGGTTGAAATTTTGGTCAAGTAATGTTCGACGAAGCCCGGACTTCGGTATTGCATTTCAGCTTGGTGGCTTAAAATTTAATTAATGACTTTGGTCATTAAAAATCTGAAAATTGTAAAAAAAATTTTTTTTTATAAAACTATCCAAATTTACGTTCATCTTATTCTCCATCATTTGCTGATTCCAAAAACATATACATATGTTATATTTGGATTAAAAACAAGCTCTGAAAATTAAATATATAAAAATTATTATCAAATTTTTTTTCGAAATCAATTTAAAAACACTTTCATCTTATTCCTTATCGGTTCCTGATTCCAAAAACATATAGATATGATATGTTTGGATTAAAAACACGCTCAGAAAGTTAAAACGAAGAGAGGTACAGAAAAGCGTGCTATCCTTCTCAGCGCAACTACTACCCCGCTCTTCTTGTCAATTTCACTGCCTTCGCCATGAGCGGTGGACTGACGATGCTACGGTCTTGCTGAAACATTGCATTGCGTTCAGTTTCATTCTGTGAGTTCGACAGCCACTTGACTAAATGTTGTATTTTCGCCTTACGCGACTTGTTTTAGGAATACGGGCTGACGCAAGATCACACGACTAAAGTCTACTCATTCTTGACTGGAGAACAGCGGGCATACCGGTGTAAACAGTTGTTCAGTTATTTTTTCAAGTCGGCAGACTTAGCTGGGTTGATTCCTTATTCCACTCTTGTTCATCTATTCATTTATCTACCCAAACGAAGTGTGTTGTTGGCTGGAACCTTCACGCGTAAGTAACAGTTTAAATGTTCTCTCGAATGATTAGCACGGCAAACTACGACAGGAACGTTTCGGCAATTTGTCTTTCTCTTTAAAATACCGAGTTGTTTGTATAACATCTAGGTGTTCAGTATTTTGCATACGCATTACTGATTTCAAACTGACTAGTGCATTTAACATCCTTTTCCCCCCATTCGGAAAAAAAAGAAAAAAAGAAAAAAAGTAGGAAATACTTGCTACGGACCTGCGTATCCTATTTCCTGAAAGTAAAACAAGATTCAGCTCTTTATATTTTATGTACACGCCTTATGTATCGGTGCTTCGGTTTCCTTTTTGAGAATCTGACTAGACGTGCGGGATTACCAATGACTCATGGCATCAATAACCTTTTCATCATAGCTGTGTAGACTGTTGCGGTTTCAGACAGACAAACCGACGCAGTGTAGCGGAATAAATTCTACCAAAACACGTTGTTGATGCTACCATATGTTTGTCTTATTTTGGTTAATTGTATTTAGTTAAGGTATTTGATCGAGTAGAAAGATGTGGTTTGTTTTCTTTTTTATTTGGTGTAGTATGCACATTTGGTCGGGCTGGCTAGAAAAATCAGTCCACAAAGCAAACTGTGCTCCCAGCGCTCAGACGCCACACCACTGGTAGTACACTCAAACACACATTGGAGAAAATCTACACCATTGGTGGGCGTATGAAGCAGAATAACAGAATTTCCAGACGAGAAGGCTATTTCAGGGCCTGCAAGAACAGTTTTAGCAAGTGTCCATATTCCTTTTTACATTTAGTCAAGTTTTGACTAAATGTTTTAACATAGAGGGGGGAATCGAGACGAGGGTCGTGGTGTATGTGTGTGTGTGTGTGTGTGTGTGTGTGTGTGTGTGTGTGTGTGTGTGTGTGTCTGTGTGTGTGTGTGTGTGTGTGTGTGTGTGTGTGTGTGTGTGTGTGTAGAGCGATTCAGAGTAAACTACTGGACCGATCTTTATGAAATTTTTCATGAGAGTTCCTGGGTATGATATCCCCAGATATTTTTTTAATTTTTTCGATAAATGTCTTTGATGACGTCATGTCCGGCATTTTGTAAAAGTTAAAGCGGCACTGTCACACCCTCATTTTTCAATAAAATTGATTGAAATTGTGGCAAAGCAATCTTCGACGAAGGCCGGACTTTGGTATTGCATTTCAGCGTGGATGCTTAAAAATTAATAATGACTTTGGTCATTAAAAATCTGAAAATTGTAATTAAAATTATTTTTTTATAAAACGATCCAAAATTACGTTTATCGTATTTTTAATCATTTTCTGATTCCAAAAACATATAAATATGTTATATTCGGATTAAAAACAAGCTCTGAAAATTAAAAATATAAAAATTATGATTAAAATCACATTTCCGAAATCGATTTAAAAACAATGTCATCTTATTCCTTGTTGGTTCCTGATTCCAAAGACATATAGATATGATATGTTTGGATTAAAAACACGTTCAGAGAGTTAAAAAGAATAGAGATATAGAAAAGCGTGCTATCTTCCTCAGCGCAACCGCTACCGCGCTTTTCTGGATTGTTAATTTCACTGCCTTTGCCACGAGCGGTGGACAGACGATGCTACGAGTGTACGGTCTTGCGGAAAAAATGCAATGCGTTCAGTTTCATTCTGTGAGTTCGACTGAGCTTGACTAAATGTTGTATTTTCGCCTTACGCGACTTGTTATTTTTAATTTGTGTAAAAGTTTTCGACAGCGGGTACACCACGTACCCCACCCAAAAAAGATCATTCTCATCATTGACATGATGTGTGGTGTTTGCATGACCAACTTTATGGCATTCATTTGATTCATTAGCATTGTTACGGAGCACGTTAGAGTAAATCGATGAAGGACCTGGCTAATTACAATGTCCCTAAGAATTCTTGTGGAATTGCCAAAAGAATATACCCCAAAAAGCTTCTTAAATGGTATAATATGTTTAAATGTGTTAATATCATTAATGTACTACCTATATGACGAGTGTCATAATAGAAAATTAGGCACAACACCCCAACAACATTGGGGTGTGCACGGTAAAGATCCCACGATTGACAAAAGGGTCTTTCCTGGCAAAATTGTATAGGCATAGATAAAAATGTCCACCAAAATACCCGTGTGACTTGGAATAATAGGCCGTGAAAAGTAGGGTATGCGCCGAAATGGCTGCGATCTGCTGGCCGATGTGAATGCGTGATGTATTGTGTAAAAAAAAATTCCATCTCACACGGCGTAAATAAATCCCTGCGCCTTGAATATGTGCGCGATATAAATTGCATAAAATTAAAAAACACACACAAAAACCTGCGCTTAGAACTGTACCCACGGAATACGCGCGATATAAGCCTCATATTGATTGATATTGATTGACAACAAACAGACACAAAACGGGAAAAGGTGTGGGGGAGTGGAGGGGGAGAGATAATTATGCCGTTTATCTCGCCCTTTGTTCACCTGTAAGAGAGTTGTGTAGGTGGGAGGGGTAAGGTGTCTTCTCATTTGCAGATTAGAAATCCTAGCTATTCATTTCTCTTCTATTTTGTCTTTTCAGATCAAACGTTGCTGTCAAACAATTTCGGAGGGCAATGCAGACGACACTCGTGATCGACTATCGTATGATGCGTATCAGGAAGTTGTGTGGAAAGCATCCCATAATTATGTGGACAAACATGTTACTGTTCCACCAGGGAAAGGATGCAGACAATTCAATACAGAAACCACACAACCATGGTACTGACTCAACAGTTTTTGATCTAAAGAACTATATGCTGATGTGTATGGCTCATTTGCTTATAATTAAGAGGGAGATAATTTAAGTTTAGCTGCTGAACAGTATCTATCTAAGCACAATGAATCAGCAACAGAGGGCAGGGAAGCATCCCAGTTTTGTAAGAGACAGAAAACCATATGGCTTGAAAAAGGAGACATTTCGCAGGGAATGTACTGCTTCGTATTCACAATTCATACCCAAACGATTCAAAGAAAAGAAGCTCTGTGATGCTGTAAATGCAGTTGAGCATACAGACAGCAGGCACTCGTTTGCTTTAGATATTGTTTTATATTGGTACTGTCAACCTGAAACCACTTATGACATTCTAAAAACACTTCGGATCGAAAAGAACAGCACGGAAATTTTGAGCGCTCTCTTCACAGTTTGCTACACACCGGCATTTACACAGAAGTTTGCTGACGAACGGTACACAGAAATCAGGGAAGAAGTCCTTCATCTTGCAGCAGAGGAAGCCATGGTCAATGAAAATCACGACCTTGTGTCGTGGATTCTACGACGAGTACACAACAGAAAGCTTGTGATGTGCATGCTATCTGAAGGAGCGTCAGTGCTTAGTGTTCAACACTTCTTGCAATACATCAAGTTGGTATATAAAAATCACACAAGGTCACTAGAGCTTTGTCTTCTAGAAGCTGTGATGTGCAGGCGTTGGTCAATTGCCCTAAAGCTGGTGAAAGTCTTTGAGCAAAACACTGACACGGGTTTGGAAGCAGTTGAAGAAGAAAATGGCTTAATTCAGAATCGAAGGTTATGCACCAGGTTATTACATCTGACACTTTCCAGGGCTTTGGAGTCAAGGGAATGGGACTTGGTACAAACATGCCTCCATCAGGGAGGGGACACAGCCACAGCGTGCACAGAGACTGGGTTCGACCTAAACGCCAGGACAGGAGACACACGAACAACAGTTTTACGGGACGCCATGACATACCTTGGCGAGGAGACAAAGATGGCGCAGAAACTTCTACAGGCGGGAGCAAACCCGGATGTGAAGGATGGAATCGGGGAAACAGTGATTCACAGTGCGATCAAGGGTAAGCGTTGGAAGCTTGTCACGCTTCTTCTGCAGTACAGCTCAGAAGCAGGGGAAATTGCTTCAAAAATGTACAATGCAGAAACCTTGTTGCACATTGTGTGCAGAGAAGGCCAGGTAGAAATTTTGCAAACGCTGCTGTTGAAGGGTGCAAACCCACTGGTCGAGGATGTTCGAGGTAACACACTGATGATGACTGCGATAAAAACGGAACAGGGCCGAGAGAATTTGATCCGCACTCTGATCCAGAACGGGGTGGCCACACATCAGGCGTTGGTGTCTCAGTCACGCCTGACATCACTGAGGAAAAAGGGGAAGGAAAAAGAAATGGCCTTATGTTCTCCCACGTGGATGGCAATAGCAAGAGGACAGCTCCGTACCGCCATGATGTTGTACAGTTCTGGTGCGTGTCCAGCAGTGGAGATCCACGAAGTCGCAACTTCTGTGTCAATCAGAGAGAAACAGGAACACTCCAAGCAGCATGGCATGCTTGACTTTCTGAACGACATCTCCAGTCAACCTCGATCCCTGTTGGACAGCTGTGCGCTGAAAATCTCGCATCTGATTGGCTGTGGACCGGAGCGTGACGTCAGAGCAGCAATCCTGGGTCTGCCCAACAAATTGCGTGGCCTCGTTCTGCAGGATCACGTGGTCAATCCTGACTTTCTGAAAGACTGTCCTCCTGATCCCCCGAGGCGTGATATCTTTTCGGGACGGTTTGGATCATCATGGGGCATGCGCTTCTTGAGGAACTACCAACCAGTGTTTAGTTTGTCTCAGAGAAGAATATCATGGGACATGCCATTCGCGTTGAACCGTTATTCACCCTTTCAAGAATGGTTTCCTAGATCTTCAGTGCATTCTCGTAGCAGGCAATCAACATCACTTCTTAGTCATCCGAGTTATTACTTCGATCATCTCTCATCGTTTTCGGTGTTAGGAGATAGATCATACAGAAGACGCCATCGCTGCTCCTGTGACAACCTCGATCGGTATAGCACATTATGTTCAGAAATAACACAATAAGCAAGTTTCCCGGGCAGTAGTATTCAAAAGCAAGCCAATTTGTACTTTCGCGCAGCAGGACTGGTAAAGCTCGGTAACCTGTTGTTGCATTCACCCCTAAACGCGTATACCCGACTTTAAGGATTCAAGGAAGAAAGAAGAGGACGAGGAGGGATGGTGTCGTTGGCTGTTGCAAACGACGGGTTTAGCGTTTATATGTTCTGATATATTTGTTAGATTGCAATTGAACGCAACATGCACACATAAAATGTATGCAGGGATTGGCTTGGGTTTTGTTCACTAGAGGTCCATTGACTGACTCGAACAGCGGGAACTGAGACTTGGAACATGTGATATAGCGTTAGGCGGGATCCCCTCTTCATGCACATCTTCAGTGGCAGTCAGTGTCATTGTGTGATTCATTTTACCTTCACGAATTATGTGGACAAAACTGTCATTACACAGTTATCCTGGACATTATTTTGATCTGCTCGCTTTGTTCTGCTTCTTTACTGTGAACTATGACCCACATTCTGCGTTACACACGTCGACTTTCTGTTGTAGTATAAAATTGTGCCTTGAACTACAGTACAACGGAAAATAAGATAAGAACCCACTTTGCTAACAGTGAAATTCAAGGAATTGTGTGTTTGTGCTTCCAGGCAAGGGAGGCAACTCACTGCTGGTGGGTTTTTACATTGTAATTGTGGATTTGCCTGTCTGTGTGGTAGTTATTTATGTGTTTTTGGGCCTGAATAATTTGACACCGGATGCTTTGAGACCGTGAGAATTGTTTTAATTCTTTCATTCGATTGTACTGTATATTCTGTGGGCTTACTTATGTATGAGTACATTTATCCTACATACGTGAGAGAGACACCCGTGAGATAATAATCGTTCAAATCACACGTGTGTATATCATGTAAATGAGGTCATGTCAAGCAAGTCTGGCAGGGACCTGTTTTTCCACTGCGTATGATGCCAAAGTCACCGAGACAAACGTCATTATAGAAACACAAATTGCGCTCGCTAATTACCCTCGATGAGTTTTTAGAACTAACACGTCACGCCACACTTTCAGAGTGACGTTTCTTTGTTTTGATGTAATAGATTGCACGAGGCTTTAGAAGAGATCGAGGTTCCAAAACAAGCGTCTCCAATTTAGCTGCCTCGAATGCAGGACATTTTCAGTAAAATACACGTAAGTACAGTATGTAGGATAAACAGAATACTACATGGCTTGCTGTGTCGTACCAGATTTACACTCGTTGCTTTTTCAAATAGTGAACAGCTCGCTTTCGCTCGCAGTTCAATATTTTAAAAAACAACTCTTGTAAATCTGGTACGACACAGCAAGCCATGTAGTATTCTCTATATTCACGACGCGGCGGGTGTATTGTTGACAGAAACTGAGACCTCTTAATGTGAATTCAAACATTTTACAAACTCTTTACAGAAGTTTTATTGAATCTGTGGTTACTTTCGGTTTTGTATATTGGTTAAGAGATGTAGAGGTTACATGCCGAGTCTCAGTGATTATCAAAAATAATGGTCGAAGTTAGCGGATCATGAAAAATGCGAGCTTCAGCGAGCTTTTTCATGACCGCGAACTGAGACCATTATTTTTGATAATCACTGAGACGAGGTATGTAACCTCTTTATCCCTCCTTTCTTCAGTTATTCAAAGAAAAGAGGAGTTTTTGTGCGAAAGTTTGATCGAATCATATTCACCCAACCAGTCTACCTGCGCAGGCGATCGATTAATGCGCGGTTGAATAGTTCCGTGCAAATCATTCAATTTTGTTAACACTTCTTGTCAGTTTCCATGTTTTGAACTAAAATCAAGTACACAGTTATGTTGTCATTCTGCTGTGGCGGTAAAGGCAGATAGTGTGTGTTCTGTTCATGTTTTGGTATCGCTCAGGAAATGTTCTTTCCTCGAATGTGACTAGCAGACGAAGTTTTACACCCGTGTTCCAACGCTAAAAACTGTATGAAGTTTAGTTTTCTGGGGCAAAATAGTGTATGAAACCGCTGCATGTTCTTCAAGTTGATTAAATGTTTGTAATTGATTGCGTGTGATCTGTTTATAAAAAGAAATATTGTTGAAAACTGACCGTCGGATTGCAGTCTTGTAGATGCAGCCGAAATCTGGAAGGGGAACTACTCGTGTCGCTAGACAAAGTATGAGAGTTACTTTTCCTTGGAATCTTGCTAGCGATAAACGATTGTGCACGGCAGATCTGAATTCAGAAAACAACCAAACTCATGGATTTTATATTGAGATTCATGTGTTCAAGCCTGTAGTTGCTGGTTTAAATGCGGTATGGTTGTATTGTTTGCTCCAGAAATGTATATTTTGTACATTAGAGTGTTCTGAACTTTTGAGTCGCAAAAAGTAGATCCACAATGTGTTCAGTCTCTACCCATGAGCTATCGAGGATTCAGGCCCGTTGTTGGGTAAGTGATTTTGGTTGTTGGGTAAGTTACCGAAAAATAACTAGCCCTACAAGTTTACAGAGAGAAAGAAGCAGAGGGGGGGATAACTATGCATCAATAACCGTAATGTTCTGGACAGATTTGTCAGTATGTGCAGTAAGATTGTGGGAGAGAGACAGATGAGTTGTACTGAGTTGTATGAAAGAAGAGTCGTGCGAAAGGCTGGTGTGATTGCGAATAATGAAACGCATGTGCTTGCGCAGTACTTCGAACGTCTGCCATCTGCTTTTAAACAAATAGAACATTTCCGTTTATGTGATCACGGTACCGCTGCGTAAGCTTTTTTCATATCATTGCGTATTGCTTTTGCTGTAGTTGTAGATTTTTAGAGAACACCAAATATGTTTTATTCTGAGATAGACCTATTACATTCAAATGTGTGCGCGCGCGTGTGTGTGTATGTGTGTGTGTTTGACATCTTTAGAGAATGTAATCTTTGTAACACCTGAACACCTTTGACTGGACGTCACACACAAAGTGTATGTGTGTGCGTGTGTGTGTGTGTGTCCGCGCGCGTGTATGAGTGTGTGTGTGTGTGTATGTGTGTGTTTGTGTGTGTGCGCGCGCGCGTGTGAGTGTGTGTGTGTGTGTGTATGTGTGTGTGTGTGTGTGTTAGTGTGTGCGGGTTCGTTCGTTTGTTCGTTTTTATGACTCGCTTCTTATTGACACATGTTTTAAATTCTTTTTAATTTAATTAAAATTTTTATTTTCTAATTATGTTTACAAATTGTATGTTTGATCTGTTGGACATAAGCTTCAAAATCTACGTACAATACTTCTTTCAAATTAGTTTTAAATATATGTAAATATATGCAGTTGGATATGTGTCTGAAACATGTAGTAATATAAACACACATACATAAATAATGGCATGTACATGTACATTGTTCAAGGTGTCCCTTTACCAAAAAAGGATCGACTTCAACACAATACGGACAACTATACCTAAACCATGCTTTATTTCAAATCACCGGTCTAAGCACGTATTTACTATGTCACATCATACATGAATAAACTGCCGCCTCAACGTAACTTCTCGTTCAAACACGACATTCAAATCATACTGTTAACCATATTTGAATTTGCTTATGGACATTTTTGCAATTAATATAATGTGGTTTATTTGGAAAGACCAAAAAATACTGTACTCACGTGGTTTATTTGCTTATTTTCAATTTGATTGTTTTCATTAACTTTATAACCAAATAGGACATCTCGTTCACTCAAAATAATATGTTTGCCAATATGAATGAATATAACATTCTGAACATTTATCCAAACATTTCTCATCTTTATACAATTCGAAATAAAAAGTTAAATAAAATCAACATTTCCACAATAATCGTACTTATTGTTTTCTCTAATCTTCATTTTATTTAACAAAATACTGGTGCGATACACGTTATGCAAAATCTTTCACTGTAATAATCTTAATCGTTCTTCTGTACAATAACGTGCCAATAACGTCCAACAATTTTGATCAATCTGAACTTGATATTTATTTTGCCAAAAGCGTGCAGCGCAGGGCACGGTACTTTTCGCCGTCACTAGCAAGTGGCGAAAATCGCGCGGCGTGACGGGCTCTTGTCGCTAGCTGAGTGTTGTCTTGGAGCGAGTTTTAGCGTCAACTAAGGTGACTCGAGTCGAACCGGAGGTCGCAAAAACTCGGTCCGGTACGACTGGAGTGACGTCACTGGTTAACCAACTTTCAACCTTGCTTCCTGCGTAGGGTCTCTCCAGTTCCAAGATGGCTGCCAAGGCGAGGTGAGAAACTTCTGCAAATATTTTTTGACAAAGTTACGGATTGTGAGAAGACATTTGTTGTAAATCACTTAGCCTTTCAAAAATTAAGGATACTGGGTTGGATACTGTCTTGGTTTTAATGCATTTTATTTTAGCAGTGATGTTTATTTTGGGAAGAAATGAGGTCAACAGGAGTTTGGGTGCGATTTCGGCTCAAATGTACTTTAGCGCCCTGAACTTTTACCCGGCTGTTTTGCGCTCGATTTTCACGCTCACTTCTTCATTGACGTTCGAATCGATAGTTCGATGTTTTGGCATTACATTCACACCAACAATAAAACAGTACTGCTTGTTCATTATCGTCGTCCATCAACTCTCCACAACAGTAAATCCGTAACGCGCTTGTCGCCATCTTGTTGCAAGGGACGCGACTGGACACAACCCAACAGCGTTTCCGCGAAGAAAAAAACCACACATGCGCAGTGACCCTACCGTAGCTCAACCCTGTTCCTCGCGAAAACTCGCTCAAGTTCTCGCGGTCTGCTGGCTCGTGCGCACATAGCTGTTTTTATGGCTCAATATTCAAACTGCATACATTATTTACATTATTCTCTACTTTCTCACAAATCTGTGCATAGGGAATACAATCATTTCCAACCCATACATCTTTAACATAAACAATGCCAGCTTGAATCCAATGTTAAAAACAAGCGTTTTACTTCTGTACACAATGGATAGGTTGTTAAATAGACACTCAGGCATTTCGATTGCTCACAACATGCGTTCTATTTTCTGACCATATATTCAATACTTCTTTCCAAAAATGTGAATGTATCAAATTCAATCCAAGAAAATATTTAACACATGCTGAGCTTTTAAAACAAGGAAAATCCTTCCCCAATATGTTCAACAGAAAAGTCGGTATCCTTTTTTTTTATGATTGCAATTCATCACATATTGATGTTTCTCCAATCATGTTTGTGTTCATTGTCCCAATGACAGTCCGGACAAATACTTTTCCGTTAATTTTTATACTTTGATTGTGTACAGTTTATTATGTTGTTTTTATACTGGCTTGTTCCAGGTGTGAGGTGAGGATGATTTGTACGTGAACAAACTAATGAACACTCTACGTTTGATGTTTGAGTCTTTCTTCACTTTGTCACACATAAGACAAACCCACCAGGTAAATGCAAACTCATACGTAATGTATCCTTCAAATTAAAACTGAAGGTGTATCGACGATGGTTGCATTGAACAACAAAAACAAAAACCAACAAGTCACGTAAAGCGGTTTGGGAATATTCAATGAATTTGGCGGATTGAAACTGCAACCCGTTGAACTACTAATAACAGAGATTTGTAAGTCCTGGGCTGACTGTGCCCCTTCGACCAAGACAGCGCTGTCTGGAACAATAAATTTGCGTTAGTCTTGTGTGACAAAGTGAATGAAAAGATACTACGCACAATTTGAAGCTTTGGTTTTCCGTACTTTAAAAAAATATTTTTTATAGTTAAAGCCGTTTTTTTGCTTCATGCCCTCGAAAATTCAAACTTTCAAAACGGACATGTGGAGCATAACCTCTGTAAGCAAGTCTAGAATATCTGATGAACTCAATAAAGCTAATAAAATAGTACTTTTTCAAATATCTGGTTTTTTTTCCAAAAAGAAACGTAACTGTTTGTTTTGCTCAAACACTAGCGGTTGACGTCTATCACCATTTTGCCATCTGAGCGTGGGTTTTGTGCAGGCATTTTGGGGATGCAGGCGGTTCAAGGAATGTGGTAAGAGTTGACACTTGTTTTGACGATCAAAAGTTTTTGACGTATGCCAGCAAAAATCAGCATAGATATATTAATTACCATGAATATCGAGTACTTAATCATTTGTTGTGTGTAGCTGAATTAATAAACGAAGTTTCGAAACCTTTGTTTTTTTTAATTTCGTTCTCCTCCGTGTTTATCGGGTAATATTGACAGATGACACTATCTTTGGTTATTGTTTTGAGATTTGACGTGCAGCATGTGATGTTTGGTTTGACGTTCGACACTTTTTGACTTATGACAGCGAAATTCAGCCTAAACATCGCTAATTCCCATTACAATCGAGTGGTCGAGTAATTAAACAATGTTTTCAAACTTTTGTTGTTTTTATTCTTCTCTGTGTGTATCAATGTATGAGGTAATATTGACATATGACACTATCTGCCCTGTCTCAACATTTAAAATCAAAATACTCAAAAACTGTACAATCTTTTCCTTTTGCGGATCTATAGTTTACAACAAGCACTATATTTGGGTAAAGAAAAGCAAACTTGTAAGACATAACTTGAGTTTCAACATGGTTGTCCGTTCTAAATCAAAGTCACTGAAGAATGAGGCCACGCAGTTGTTTTGAAGACTTTAAAGATGACAGTTAAATACTGAAACATTATTCTGTAAAGATATGCAGTCTTTCAGGATCAGGATCAGGATACGATACATTGCAGGAACCTTTTTAGGTTATCATCGCATGTCTTTAATCCATGTTGCATACATTTTTACTCACTGCTGTGTGTAGTGCCAACGGACGTTCCTTTTCATGGAGTAGTAATTTTCTCCCTTTACAGCGAAAGTTACCTTCACCCTTTTTTGACCCGTCATTAATGCGTCTGGTTCAAGAGAACTTGGATATCCCTTTTTTCATACAGGCGTCAATTTAAAAAGGATCTTCTGGGACATGTCACAAAGAAATTATTCATATTACGATTTGGCACAGGAAGTGGGAATTGGTTGGGGGTCGGGTGGAGTTGGCGAAGGAGAATTAATGTGTGCTGGATTTTTCCACTGCGACTAAGAAATAAGAAACAGTGTTAAGGACGCCCAATGCACATGTCCTTACCAGTCGTTATTATTGTATAAGCCCTCACTGAAAAACATGTCGAAGATGGCCTGAAGAATGATAAAAAAGGCGATCAGAAATCCAATACAGTTAAAGGGCCAACGTTCCAAATCGAGAATTAAAAACTAAGACAGGTTAAATTCTTGGAACATTTAAAGGCACCATCAGCCCCCCCCCCCCCCCCCACCCTCGTAAACCATCAGTTTATGAAGACAGAGCCCCCCAAGCTTTTACATACTTTACAAACATACTTTCATATGAACGCGCCTAGCGCATGGGCACATCCTGGCTGCTTTCCGTTGTGAGTGAGAAATTTTCAAAGAATTACTTGTGTACAAAATAAGCCTCGTTATTGTACTGGACGGGAGCTTTTAAATCTAAAATAACAAACAACAGTTGGTAATACAAACATTGTTAAAAAACGAAAGCAATGTTTTTATCATTAAGATAAGGTCAGCACAATTCGAATTCTTAAAAGTTTGAAAGAAGTGAGCCCGGATGTTGCCCAATCGAGGTGGGTGGTAGTGTTAACATGAGAGTGTAAGATGCATCTCCTTTCACTTGATGGCGGGGAAGTAGGTTACGGAAAACCATGCAACTTTTCCCCTGTTGAGAAGCCAGTCGACGCAAATTTTAGAGCAGTTGACACTGTTTGTTGCAGTGCTGGTGAAGATTGAGTGTCGCGCATTAAAAAGTACTGCTGGGGCAGGAATACTCGTACCATCACAATACACGAGAAGCATCTTACAGTTGCACAAGCAGACGGGTTATGCATTTTTGTGGAAGCCAACCACTCGGTTTGGGTCACCATGTGTCATTTGTTGTATTTTAGACTCAGAAATTACGAATTTATGTATTAAGCTTTTGTCACTAATTGTTTGTTCACTTAAAAGGCCGTCCGGTCGATATACTTGTGACTGTAACGTACTGTTTAGTCGATAACAAACGTTCCAACAAATTACCTGTCTTTTTTAAAAATTTAGATTCAGAGTCATGCAAAAACAATGCTATTGCAGATCTAGAGCCGCAAAAGACCCAAGACCATGCATGAACAAAGTTGGTCCCAAACAACCCCGATGGCTCGGAGGTTGAATAACCCTCGAAAACTAGTGTGTAGCTTATGCTTGCTAAATAGTCACTCAAGAGATCTCTATGCGTCATTATATGTTGTTTAATGCTATTGCGAGGTGTTTCATCAGTTTAGTATTGCTGTTTACGTAAACAGATGTAATCGTTCTCTACACCTCATGTGAGGCGGAATGGGACTTTAATTCAAAACGATCAAACGATCATACAAGGACGATCATTTTTTGTAGGCCACTTTTGAAATGATCACGGTGAATGTTGTTGCAATAATAAAGACCGGTAAGGACATGTGCGACGCTCTGACACAGTTTCTTATGTAATAGTGGCAGTGGAATATTCCAGTAACTCACATTGATGTTCCTTTCACTCCATTTCCCTCCCAAATCATATTATGAACTATTTCCATGTTAGAGGATCCCATTAAAGTGAACCCTGTGGCCAACAAAAAGTATTCAAGTCCTTTCGCACTAAAAGCCTCAATGACGGACCAAAAAGGGCGAGCATAATCTTAAGGTCTTATAAATGTTTTGATTTGTCCTGAATGAAATGTTCCAATAATTTAACCTTTCTTATTTATTTATTTGTTTTAGTTAAGAAGAGCTTTATTTAATGTATGTATTCATAAAGACTGCAGTTTTCAAAATCTTGAAATCGTGTTTATGTGGGTGAATCCTCATGGTACATGTATTTTGTTTATCTATTAATGATAAATACATATATAATTTTGATCTCCAATTTAAATAAACTTTATTAGCATGCACAAAAAGCACCAATTTTCGTACCCCAACTAAAACAATCCTTCTCGTGTCATTTCATTACAACTTTCTTTGCCATTAAATCACCTAACTTGACTATCTGGCACAATTTTCGGATCAAAGATTTCTTTTACAGGGGTCAAGTGACCGCCGCTCAAATAATGGTGCCCCCAAAATGTACCTGACAAAAACGTAGGGTACGAATTAAAAATCGATAAAAATACGAAACTTGCAAACATTGGAACCCAGTTCTATACATATGTTGAAGTTTCTTACCTAATCAAGCATGCACACATTCATGATGTAAACTACCCAAAATAAAAAGAACTCTTCGTCTGGTCGAGACGTCTCGACTTCCATATTGGATTTTGATGAATTCGTTTCAAGTAAAGTCCCTGATTTGGGTAGTCCCGTCGCGCTTATATCGGCTTTTAATTTTTTAAATATATAATTTTTTTTATAGTATCGGACATCTTCCTTTAGACAATGCTCAATAGTCACAAAATTGCACTTTCGACTACTTGCAGAAAAGTCAACAAAACGTAGTTACTATTTTAATGGATAGATGCCTAAAGCATGGCTAAAAAGTCAAGGGGATTTGTCCGTGTTAATCTGGGAAGGACAAGGTAGTTATACATAAGTGTACGAAAGCGGGCATAACAACAGTTTCTTTTCTCATGACACCCCATACCCCTATCTCCGTTGTCCTGTGCAGGTAACTTTCCACTTCTAGCATTAGTTGAATGAGGGCTGCTTGGTGTATGTACAAAGCCAACAAGAGTGGCACTTGCCTCAGTCGATGAAGAATATGTAGTCTCCGCCCATCAACTCTTCCTGCCGATTTATATGTAAATTTATGTAAATTTGTTACGCTGCTGCGCATGTCTCCTACTTGTGCACACTTTAAAAACCAGAAACATATTAGGACCACTACATAGTTCCTCCTGCGAACTTCACGTTCATACATCGTGTAAAAGGTATGAAAAACAAATCTTACCCTTTTTGAATTTGTTAACCGACATTCTTATCACTCTGTTGTGCGTGTAATTAACTGTGTGATATGTAGACAAGGATACGTGGATATACGTGGATAAACTCTTCTCCATTAGAAACGCGAATTTGATAACTAAAATAGCAAACTGGAATTGTGTGATAATGTGGGAAGTTAAGCAAAGATGCCATTTCCTTAAGCACCTATTTAAGAAGTGCGCGACAAATATTGGAGAAGAACATGTCACAAAAAAGTCTCCCTCTTTTTGATCAAGTATAAGATGTACCTTTTTTTTCAGAAACAACATTTGTTTGATTGTTTGTTTGTTTGCTTAACGCCCAGCCGACCACGAAGGGCCATATCAGGGCGGTGCTGCTTTGACATATAACGTGCGCCACACACAAGACAGAAGTCGCAGCACAGGCTTCATGTCTCACCCAGTCACATTATTCTGACACCGGACCAACCAGTCCTAGCACTAACCCCATAATGCCAGACGCCAGGCGGAGCAGCCACTAGATTGCCAATTTGAAAGTCATAGGTATGACCCGGCCGGGGTTCGAACCCACGACCTCCCGATCACGGGGCGGACGCCGTACCACTAGGCCAACCGTGCCGGTTTTAAGAAACAACATGAGACTAAAGACATGGTAAAGAGACATATTCCAACGACACTTTTCATATTCAGTTTCATGACACCGTTGGAGTTATTTTTCTTTTCATTTATTGTCATTTTTTGTTTGTTCTAGCATTAAGAGTCTCTGTCTGTTGATAAGTACTGCAAATCGCATTTGTACAACCATAGGGGTACATCCATGTGTTCAACGGACTACTTAAGTGTAATAATTAATGTAGAACTTACCTTATATCAATTGACGATACAATTGTGTTTGTTCTGGATGTTTTGGGGTGTTATTAGAATTCTTGCAAGATTCTCTGGTCAAAGTCAAAATTTATATCTCATTTAGTCCGGTTCGTGTTTTTCATAATAAGGCTCGATAAAAACAATTTTGTTATTAAACCGATTGTATTTTTTGGATACGATTTAGCTGGAATTCTTGCTGAAATAAAAGTCAGTGCTACACTAGTTCAAAACTAACGAGATTTCAATTTTAACCATAACATGTAGAAAATGTTCCGGACGTTTTTGCTGACTGGACAAGCCAACACTGAATGTGTGTGTTTGAAAATCCATAAATTCCTTTGGGTTGCAAATTACACAAGTAGACAGTAGATATTATTAATCAAACATATTTCAGAACGATACTTTTTGACGCTAATAATTATTCTTACAAATGAATAATAAACACAAGTTATTCAAGCTACAGACTTCGTTCGCGGAGCTTATTCAGTGATCACTGATCCCGGATCATTGACCAGTGAGCGCGGATTTGTTGTGTCGATCTTCGATCTTCCATACACTACTCAAAAGAAGAAATAAAGAAGAAGTACGGAATCAAATGAAATAAGCAACATTTTAGGAAAGAAATGGAGAGTTGAAAGATTAAAACAAATATTGCTTGCTGTGGGACTTCAACCCGACCAAACCTGATTTACGGTCTGACAGGCTACCAATTAAGTTGCATGGCTAACTGTCCCGCAGTGCCAACAATTTAAGCTCTCTTTTGAGTTACTGGTGAGTTTTTGACCTTGGGGGTCCGTAATTTGGCCACTACGTTCGTATTTAGTCTATCGATATCACGTTGCCTTAACTTCATGGCTGTCCTTTTTCTCCTGATCACTTAATACTTTTGAAAGCAAAATGAAATGAATACAGCGTAGTGAACAACATAATGTTGGCAATAACATCGAATCGCATTGACCAATCACCGTAGGGCCATTACGTCAATTCTCTTTGGTTTGGAACATTTGAAAGCTTGTTTGGTGCGATGACACTCTATGCTCGGTTAATCATGCAAAGGGAAGCAACCAGTTGCATGCGGGTGTCGACATAAGAAGAATAGACTAATTCTTAGTAATAGTCTTGTGGTATTCTGAAATAGAATGACTCTTTTACATATCTGTTTTACATCTTAACAGCGACAGATTTGTGTGCAGACAGGTGTTTTAGTTGAGAACAATGTTATTAATTGCTAAATATATTCAAATATAATATTAATGTTAGAGTCTTTCGTTTGTCTTTATGTTATAAGTACCACCACTGCAATTTCTCCATGTGAGATTATACAGTTAATTTGATTTGATTGATTTGACAGAATTTCAAGATGTTCAAGCAGCAGCAACAACATTAACGCTAACGCAACAATCAAACTAAAAAAACAAGAAAGGTAGGTTGTTGGAACGTTTGTTATTGACAAAACAATACACTAATTTTTTTTTGATTAATATTTTAATATTTTAATATTGAATGTAATGTTTTGTCAATAACAAACGTTCCAACAACCTACCTTTCTTGTTTTTTGATTCTGAATTTTGGAACGTTGGCAGTCTCTTTGTTTTTGCATTTGCAACAATCAAACATAAAACCAGCGATGAAATAACAGAAGAAGACCAGAATGATGAAGGAATTCATTACGAGGTACCTCGTAATTGACACACACAAAGAATGCGGTTTCTTTTCTCCTATAATTTCAAGCTGATTTTTCCTTATCAATCAGTGGCCAGATTAAAACAACAAACAACCAAACCTGTACATTCAAATGATCCCAAACCCCCTGCGGGTTAGGGGGAAGAATTTACCCGATGCTCCCCAGTATGTCGTAAGAGGCGACTAACGGATTTGTTTCTCCTTTTACCCTGTTAACGTGTTTCTTGTATAGAATATGGTCAATTTTTGTAAAGATTTTAGTCAAGCAGTATGTAAGAAATGTTAAGTCCTTTGTGCTGGAAACTTGCATTCTCCCAGTAAGGTAATATATTGTACTACGTTGCAAGCCCCTGGAGCAAATTTTTGATTAGTGCTTTTGTGAACAAGAAACAATTGACAAGTGGCTCTATCCCATCTTCCCCCTTTCCCCGTCGCGATATAACCCTTCGTGGTTGAAAACGACGTTAAACACCAAATAAAGAAAGAAAGAAAGAAATATGATCCCAAGTAGAGAAATGTTGAACATTTGAGTAAAATGCCAGGTCAACAGCATACCCTAACTACCACAATGGTCACATGTAGTGGCGTGCACGAGATACAGTCCAAATGGAGGGAAACCAAGCGTTGGGTCGGATTTGCTGAAACCGAGTATTGCTTGAAACAATTTCAAACAATTCGGTCAAGTGCTTGGGTTCCCTTCACTTGGACACGTTCTCTTGCACACCACAACAGCGATAATTAATCTTGGAGATGCAGTGTCTGTCATTAAGATTAAAGCACTGATGTCTTCTTCCAGCCAGCTACACAAACATCACACACAACTGATTTGTCTTGGAAGTCGACAGTTCAATACCATTGTGAAACCGGTGAGTGGATGTGGATAAAGCGCGTGGTGGATGTGTTTGTTCGTGCACTCATGAGTCCAGAAAGATCGCGCGTGCGTGTGTGTGTGTGTGTGTGTGTGTGTGTGTGTGTGTGTGTGTGTGTGTGTGTGTGTCTGTGTGTGTCTGTGTGTGTGTGTTGATGTGATACTATGTGACATGCGATAGCGTTGGGAAAAAAGGGACATAAGTCCCGCTATACACACTTCCGGGTAACTTGCTAAAAATCGTTAGCAGCTTTAACTAATTTTGGAATATTTAGTGTCAAATCTATCTAGATGAATGTTTCTTTGGAATTACACAAATAGCAAGATACCTTGCTTACAAGGCAGTATCCCTGTCCAAAATTTCCATAAATCAAGTACCCTTGAGTTAATTTCTCACAAACATGGATGTTTAGCCCCTGTGCATTTAGAAGTTCAAAATTTTAAAAGAGGAAACACCATGAAATTAATCTTATACCCTCTTTTCACATGAACCGTCTCGTATCTCCATGTCAGTGTCTTTCCGTTGGCGTTCGAAATTAGATAGAACCACTTTGTTTTCTTTCAGTGTTCCAACATCATCGAACAAGATATTCCACATATTTGGCCTATTCAATTTGAAGGCAAGTTTGAAAAGACAACTATATCGACACGAGCAAGAAGAGAGGTTAATAGTCCCTTGTACAAAGGAAAAGACCACCCAAGTAGAGTTATTGCATACACACAAAATGGGAAACGAAGTGTCCACGAGTGATATGTCTAGCAGACTTAGTACTCAGACACATCTGAACGAAGAACATAAGAAGCAAATCCAGGCCTTGATAGGAGAACTTAAAAGAGTCCGTGAGAATGTTGTTGATCTGAACAAAATAATTGGGAGGCTGGAAGGTGAAATGAAATCACATACGAGCAAGACATCGTCTCTTTCGTCAGAAAAAAATACACTGGCCAAGGACCTAAAGGAAAAAAGTGAAAAGGCTGCTGACCTAGAAGTCGTGAGAAGCGGTCTTTACGAAAAACTGCAAGGTCAAGAAAGCAACTTAAACCAGACGAGAGACAATTTGAAGGACACAGAATGCCGCTTAGAAGAAGAGAAAAATAAAAACAGCACGTTACAAAGCACGCTGAGCTCTGTAGAGCAAGAAATTAAAGACCTCAAGTCTCGGAAGACAGAACTTGAAGTGCAAGTGGACACGTTGAAGGCGGAACTGGAAGATTACAGGTCAAAGTACACCGATGTCGCTGTGGAGCAGAGTGCCACTGCCAAAGAAGTCGAGTGCCTCATTGCTGAAAAAAGTACCCTGGAGTCGTGGAACAAAGACAAACAAGAACTGGTAACAGACCTGAGGACAGAGAAAACGACGCTGATGGAAGACAACGCAGCACGCCACCAGGAGGTGGTGGGCCTGAAAGAACTGAAGAGCGCCCTTGAGGTATCTGTCCAGTCGGGCGAGCAACGAATCGAAGATCTGAAGGGAGAAAAAGCTGCAATCGCCGAGGTAGCTGATGCTCGAGAAAAAGAGATGCGAGAGAGGCACGACAGTCAGCTAGACAAGCAGAACGAACAAACCAAAGCCTTACTTCACCAGCAAGCCAGCGACCACAGGTTTACCACAGAGGCCATGCAGTCTCAGTCCAAACTATTTTTAGACTTTCTGACGACACAACAGATGGAAGAGCGAAAGAATACACAGATGGCTCTGAAGCAACTGATCAATTCCAACGACCAGTCCAACCAATTCATGAGAGCCATGATACAGCCCAACCCCAATGCCAGCACTACATCAGAATTGAAGCAGGCCCCGCAGCGCAGTCTGGAAGATGGCGCAGCGGAAAGCAACGAATAAATCTCAAATGTTAATCGCGAGAATTCGGCCAAAATGGAAGACAGACTGTACTTTTGTGGGACAATAGCTAGTATATGTTTCTTTAGATTAGAACTATCTTCATCTGAATGAAGTTTCATTCTCATTTTGCAAATGTATTGTACAAGTATAGTGATTTGGTATCGATGGTCGAAAGAAATGGTCAAGTCACGTTCTGGATGGTTTATTTTATGACAGGAGTTTTTAAACTTAACAGGGCTGAATTGTTTTTGTAATCTATTTGACTGTGTGACAAGAACCACCATAAGTGTGTTTAAGGTGGGAATTTGTGCCTTATAGAAATAGGAATAGGTTTATAGAATATAATAGCGGCTCAACCCAAAACATGAATAAATGAATAATCCATCCACAAAAAAACACACCTGATAGTTACTTTGCTTGCTGACGTTGTATTGTTATTGTTGTATGCAATTGCACAAACTATTATTTGTTTAGATTTTTGAAATCTGTAAATTGTCACATTGGCAGAATATTGTGACAATGTTTGTTTGCTTGTTTCTTTCATTTTTTGCCTAGTTCTTACCTCTGTCGATACCGGCACGGTTGGCCTAGTGGTAAGGCGTCCGCCCCGTGATCGGGAGGTCGTGGGTTCGAACCCCGGCCGGGTCATACCTAAGACTTTAAAATTGGCAATCTAGTGGCTGCTCCGCCTGGCGTCTGGCATTATGGGGTTAGTGCTAGGACTGGTTGGTCCGGTGTCAGAATAATGTGACTGGGTGAGACATGAAGCCTGTGCTGCGACTTCTGTCTTGTGTGTGGCGCACGTTATATGTCAAAGCAGCACCGCCCTGATATGGCCCTTCGTGGTCGGCTGGGCGTTAAGCAAACAAACAAACAAACAAACCTCTGTCGATGTTTTTTTCTTTTATCATCTTCCCTAATTCATTTTCACTTTTTTTTTTACTATTACACGCTTTCAATTTTTTAGGACTAGAACATATGGTGTAGGTATATAATCGTGTCGTCTAAATCACTGGAACGCTTTTGTTTCATAAAGAAGTCACTGATCAGTTTTTTTAATTTTAAATTCAGTACGATTAATCACCGTGAAGGCCTTCTTTTTGGCTATTCTTTACCTCGGTCAATAAATATGAAACAGAAGACGATATGCTCCCCCCAGACCGACAAAAAAGCTTGTCTGACAACAAGCCACCAAACATCTTATAATTTTTCCTCTATATTAATAATTATTGTCTACCACAGTGAAAGTCTAAAAGGCGTGTTTTAACGTTGTTTGTTGCTTTAGTGCGTTCTTAAGTCATTCTGTAACATCCGGAGACATCAATAAAAGGTAAACGATGCTATTTATATGGACTGTACGTTATTGTATTCTCTTGTTAATTGTATTATCTTCTCAGATACATTCCTAAAAGTTCTTTGTTAGAAAGCAAAAAGCAAAGGAGAGGGAGACAGAGGGATACAGAAAGGTCTGTTTCTTTTCAGACAAACACAAGAGGTCAGCTGATACGTACACCTACCCGTGAGTCACCCTTTTACTACTACCACCTAACAATCATGTCCCATGGAAGAGGGCATCGGCATTATCCTAACACGGGTATGCCACGTGAGAATGACAGCGAATCAGACCAGTATAACTCAAACTCATTCCAATCAGATGGCAAGGGTATTGTGTTTCCTACAGCGCATGACACATTTGCAACCCATAACTGCCATTTTCAGGGCGAATGTGAAAATCTCACCACTAAAGTAACAGATCTTGACAGTCAGATTGAAGAACTGTGCTTTGAAAAGAACACATTAGAGGAGAACATTCGCAAACTTAAGAAAGAGGCAAAGCTGTATGATGAGCGTGAGGAGGACCTGATGGGAAAGGTCCGAAGTTTAGAGCAGAAGAATCGCAGCATGACGAGCAAGATCAGTTCGCTGGAACCAGAAGTGGACATGAAAAAACGGCAAATTTCAGAGCTGGAGGAAGAGGCAGAGGAATGGAAGAAAAAGTTCAAAACAGTATCGACTCAGAAGAGCGCTACCGATAGTGAGCTCGCAAGTCTCAAAAAGCAGGTTGCAACACTCAGAGGCAAGAACGCCGAACTCCAAAAAGAAGTCGAAGGGACTGGGAAAAGAAACATCGTTTCACAGAACCAAATCAAGACCTTGGAAAAGGAGTTAGCACAGCGAAAAGAAGAACTCTCTAAGTTAAGAAAGGACTACGAAACCCGTCACACAGAGAACGACAAGTTACGAGAAGAAAAGAGCATCTCCGAAGCCTGGAACTTCGCTCATCAGAAGGAGCTTGGGGAGCTGAAGAAGGAGATGTCTGCTTTGCGCCTCTCTGCAACAACCGGCAACCGCGCTCAACAAGAGGATAACCGAAGGGAAATAGAGCGGCTGAAACAGCAGCATGCGTTGGAACTTGATGAGCAAGGAAAGCGGCATGCAACCGCGATTGAAGCGATGCAAGCAGAGATGGAGCTGTTTCTTCAGACGCTCGGCAATGATCAAGAAATTGAGAACGAGACCATCAGGACTGCGATTCAACGCTTAGCTCAGTCAACTAACGCCACAACGCACCTGCTTAATGCTGCATTCAGAGCTTTCCAGAGGAAGTACCATCTTCCGGAGGATCAATCTACGCCGAAGATTCGCCTTCTGTCAGATAATGACGAGAAATCCGACTCGCAGTGAACAGTACAACCGACACGTTTAGAGGCTATGACATGTTCAATTGAATATTATTGTGCTTGTGTGCGATTATGTAGCAGTCTTTGTCTCTGTCTGTGTGTCCGTGTATGCGTGTGTTTGTGTTTCTCTCTGTCTCTGTCTGTCTGTCTGTCTCTCTTTCGGTCTCTCTTTCGGTCTCTCTCTCTCTCTCTCTCTCTCTCTCTCTCTCTCTCTCTCTCTCTCCTGGCTGGATGGTTGCTGTGTCTACCTGCTTGTCTATCTGTCTGCCAATGCATGCATGACTGTGTCTGCGGTCCTGTGCGTTTGTGGGATGTATCTATCGAACTATTTCTTTTTTCAGGGACACGATTGGTTACAGAAAGAAGACTGTGTATATGTGAAACGCTAGCTTTCTCCAACAAACAATGGGAAATACCTACGTGCTTCCCAGTCGTGAGGTGATTATAAATACATTTGCAGAACTTAGCAATGAAGTGAAACAATTGCGTAAACAAAATGGCGACCTACAAAGACTCAAAGGGACTCTGTCTGGCCAAGTGAGTAACCTCGAAAGTCGAATAAACAGTCTTAAATGGGAAAACAGCTCAAAAGATAATGAAATAAGTCAACTTGGAAACGAGAAACACCAACGTGACTGCACAATCAGTTCTTTAAAATCAACAGTCAGTGGCCTTAAAGGTGACAAAAATGCACTCTTGTCCCAGGAAAGCGCACTAAAGTCAAAACTCCAAGCAGCTGAATCAAAAGTCGCTTTGAAAAATTGCAAGATCAGTCAACTTGAGACTGAGTTATCCAACTTGAAGGATCGCTGCACAGATTTGGAAAAAGACAAAAAAGATCTTGAATGCGCTTTGGCTGAGCTCAGAAAACAATACGAGACGGTTGTTTGCGAAAATGGCGCCCTCAAACAAGAGATACAATGCAAGGCGGACCAAATATACTTTCTCACAGAGAGAGTACGATCCTTGGATGAAAAATTGGAAGACCGAGAAAACCAAATCAGTCAACTGAAAGAGCAATGCATTCAGCTGCAAGGCGAAGT
Organism: Littorina saxatilis; assembly: GCF_037325665.1. Taxonomy (NCBI): domain Eukaryota; kingdom Metazoa; phylum Mollusca; class Gastropoda; order Littorinimorpha; family Littorinidae; genus Littorina; species Littorina saxatilis. The sequence continues at coordinate 55,011,334 of NC_090247.1, forward strand.
GAAATGGCTCAACATTTTGAAGAGCAGAGTAGAAGCCAAAAACAAAGTCCATGAGAAAAATGAAAGGGAATTTGAGAAACAGATGACAGCTTTAAAAACAACACTGAGGTCTCGCAGAATCGACATGAGATTTCGCTATCAGGATGAACTTGACAAGCAGTCTGTGATGCACGCCGAAGAACTACAGAAGCAAGCCAAAATGTACCAAAGAGCCATGGACGAAATGCGGACTAGGAGCCAAACAGTTCTGAAAGCCATGCACGAAAGTCAGAAAGCCGAGAGAGATACCTTGACAGAGACAGCAATGCAGCTCGCCGAGTCGAACACAGCTGCTACGGAACTGTTGAACGTTATCGCCAGGACGCTTCGGAGCTCCAAAATATTTCTTCTTGATGATCAGCAAAACGCGCGTCTCCAACTCTTGGCTGGACCCGCAGTGGAAGCCCAACATATTGGATGAAGATATCTAGAGTCAATGTAGAGTGCAACACGTGCTTCTGCGTAAATTAGTGGAAAAAAGAGTACACAGTTCTTGTGATAGATTGTTTTTAAGGAGTAGAAACAATAATAATTATTTAGACCATAGAGTAAAATGGACGTTAGTTACTGTCAGATGCAATAGAAAACAAAACGATTTAAAGAAAGGTCTGGTGTTTGAGGGAAGAATTTTGTTGTATGTTTTGTTTGATCGTATTGTCAGTTTATTTATGTGTTCGATTGTTAGCTTTTTAACATGCTTTCTTTTTTTCCATTTCAAAAACCAGCTCAAAACCTGTTACCAGTTCCTACTGTGAAAGAGTTGTCGGCTAATGGTTGGAAATGACTGCTCCCCCTCCCTCATGTTAGAAACTAGCGACACCATCAGTACAACAAGAGTGCCAGGGGCGGACGAGGGGGGGGGGGGGGGGGGCACAGGGGGCACGTGCCCCCCCCCCCCGAAAAAAAAGAAGAAAAAAAAAAAGATTTTTCTATGCTGATTCTATGACCATTTCTAAGTTCAAATGGCACCAGATGGCACCATTTTGCTTCTTTGGGCAACATTTTTTTCCGGGGGGGCATGCCCCCGGACCCCCCTAGCAAATTCGGGCGCTTCGCGCCCATCACATTCACTTTCGATTCAAAGTGCCCCCCCCCTTACAAAGCAACTGATCCGCCCCTGAGTGCTCTTTAGAGAATTAAGTACTGCTATATATAATACATATTGTTGCGAAACGACGACCCTTCTCTGTTTCAAAAATGATCCCTTTGTCCCTTTCTCTCTCATGCTCTCCGTCTCTTAATAAACCAAAATACACATGCACGGAGAAGCAGGCTGTCACAGACAGACAGACACATACACATATACAAAGTCACCCACGTTTTCTTTTCAGACGCGCGCGTGAGCTTCCATAAGGGGCTCCGCTCACATATGTAACTTCAGCAGGACCGACGACGCACTACAGATTATCCCAGCCCGCTACACGTTGCATGAAAGGAAAACAGGCCAAGTACTCGTCATAATCCCTATCGCTGCATAAATAATATGCAGTGCGTCGTCTGTGCCGCTGTGCGCAGGTATATTCTGCCCATAACCTCTATAATCTGCAGTGCGTCGTCGGTCCTGCTGAAGTTACATAGGTGAGCGGAGCCCCTTAGTGCGAGCGTACCGTGCGTGTGTTTGAACAGTGCTTGTAGAGGCTCTTCTTTTACTTTTGGGTAACATTTTTTTGTCATCCTAAAAGCCCAGGTCGCTCATAAATACAGCGTGGTTTTCTTTTGAATTTGTCCACAATAATGCATTATCCTTGAATGACAATTTTCCATTCGTTTCATAACGTTTGACGCTGTCAAGAGTCAAGCTTTTCATTCCGACCATGCCGACCTTAGAGCAATGAAAAGCTAAAGCGTGTTTTGCCAGGCTTCAACAAACTGATTATTGTGCTCTTTAAAGCTTATCGGAGTGAATAATACAACTTTTTTTAAACAGAAATTAACTTTGAGCTACTTGCAATCAGTACGCTTGCACGAAAGTTATTTTTTGAAAGAACATTCAGCAAGCAGAACATCTAAATTTGAATGTAAAACTGCCGTGTGAACATGATCAATGCTAAATCTTTTGTTACGATCACATAACGATTTAGATCAAACGTGCAATCACGTAGACCGTGCCACGCAAAATATTTCCGAAGCCAACCTTGTTGCCAAGAGTTATCTTCAGAAACGGTTTGAATGGTCTTCTGTAAAGCGTCTCCGATACCCGTATATCCTTGGCATTAAACACCCCAAAGGCAAAGACAAAAAACAGGTCAACGAATGTGTGCTATGCTACAACTGTTCAAAGTGCAAACACGAAATTATATTTACACGAAGGAAAAAAAGGAAGGAAACCGAATCACATCAAACGGAAAGACAGTTTCTCTATTTTAATTCTTCGTTGGGGTTGTATTTTATCTTATTCAAGTAAAATACACTCGCGCCAAAAAGTTAAACATCTAAATTGCATTAGTCCTCCATCCACGGGGCCATTGCGCATCCAACAGGAAATAAGATAATGTTAATATATATATATAACAGTTTGCTGTTGAATTTTGTTGTTTTGTTTTATATTTTTGTATGTGGTAATTTTGTTACCTTATCGGTAGGCTTTCACAGCTTCAACTAAACATGTTTTTTCAGCCTCTAAGAGGAATGACGAACAATGTCCATAAACCAGTTTGATTTTAATTCGCCTCTGTTTGTTTCTTACAAGTATCCACTATCGACTAGCCTTTTTTGTTTGTTCTTGATGCACGATACTTTTGCTTGAGTTCATACAACGAATGTATCTCCAGATGCCAATTTAAGTGGATCGATAAGACATTTGATTTTGTGTGTAACTAACGTTTGCTTACCTTAAAAATGAAGCAACTCATGTTGTTTTATGAGTATTTAGTCTGTGTGGCTTAGCAGATAATTATGTACGATCTTCCATTTTGTATATTTCAATTTGATGTTGATGCTTTTGATTGTCATGTAAAACTCTGCCCATGTCTGCTATTTTTGAACTTCTGATAGAAAAGTGAAAATGAAACCTGTACTAAAGATTTCATAGTTGTGCTAGCTAATGAAACCAAAACACGTCCAGTTTACACGCTGAATGAATTAGTAAGAATTAGGAAACTGATTTCAACCAACATTTATGGTGAGGGAGTGTTTGTGTCTGCATGTCATATTTTCTGTCTCTCAGTCTGGCTACCTATCTATATCTTTCTCTCTTCCTGATTTTCGCTTTGTCTGTACCGCTCTATTAATATATCTCAGGCTCAATATCTCGTTCTCACTGTCTTATTCTTCAGAAAAAAGTCCACGTTAAGCTTAATTGCTGCTACCTGTGTACTTACACTAATAGCAAATCAAAAGTAAAGATAACTGGTCGTCCCGACCAAGTCAAAATAAAATTGCATTTGCCACCCTTGAAGCAGCAGTCTGACTAAAACATGCACACACACACCCACATGCCGAAAGCTCAAGACAACACGCACGCACGTAAGAGCTTGATTATACACACACCCACACGCACACACACACACACACACACACATACACACACACACACACACACACACACACACACACACACACACACACACACACACACAAACACATATACATACATATATACACTCACACACTTTGTGTGTGACGTCCAGTCAAAGGTGTTCAGGTGTTACACAGATTACATTTTAGCGACACTGTTTCTGACTGTTTAATAATAACATCCATGTAGGTTCATACAGAAATACTGTACCCGGTTCTCGGGCAATGTTGACAAAGCGTACATCACAAACACAAACGGCTGAACAGACATGATAAAATCAACAAATGAGAGTATGCTTTTAGTCACTGGAACCACCCAGTGGAAGACAGAATGTCGGTTTGGCAAAGGGGTTTCAAATACTGAACCTCTAGCTTTGGATCAAGAATTCCGCCTTGCAAGTAAACAGCAGCCATTTTAAAGCATCGTGAATATGTATCTGAACATTAGCAAGCCAACACAATGTACATTACAATCAGATGAAAGTATAAACAAACATTATTCGGGTATCGATGCACACCGGTGTAGCAGCCTATTTTGAAGCAGCCCAGTTTGACCGGCCCAGAATGACCTCCCGGTCATTCTAGGCTAGCCTATTTTGACCGGGAGGTCATTCTGGGCTAGTCAGTTTTGACCCCCCTAGTCAATTTTGACCCCCCCTGCAAACTTCAAGAATGAGTACATTAAGACCTTTAGAAACAATATTTATGCATATATGTATATCTATCTATACATATAAATAAAAGAGAGTGTCTGTGTGTGTGTGTGTGTGTGTGTGTGTGTGTGTGTGTGTGTGTGTCTGTCTGTGATCGCCATACCTCAGAGATGGCAAAAGATAAGCACAAGATATTTTGCATGCACACTGCCCTGGACCCACAAATGTGCACCTGGGTTTTAGTTTCTCCAGACATTGTTTCCTTCCTCGGATAATTACCCTCCCCATCTATCAATACAGTCTATATAGTGCAAGGGAGGTAAGTCATGGTTTGTCACCCACGGAAGGGAGGTAACTCTCATCAAACCAGTATACCGTGTCATTCTCAAGGGTTACCCCCCGCCCGCTATCATCCCGCCGCCCCCCCCCCCCCCCACACACACACACTAACCCTGCCCCCTGCTCCCCCTCCCTGCCTTCCAGATCATCGCGAATAATGTTTACGAAACGATCGCCTCAGTGAAAGATCACGAGAATTTACAGATTTCTCTCCCCTGTTCAAAAAGGTATGACGCGCTCACTCATGAGGTATGCGTGCTTTGATCAGACGGTAACTACAGTGGGTGCGAGAAGGGGTAAACAAATCACGAAGAACACGTTGAACTAAATAAAACTTGCCTTGCCTATACATCCAAATGTATGAGCTCACACTGTCATTTTTCTTATTATGGGGGCGAGGACGCCCCCATTCTATACGGATAGTTTAGAGGTTGACCATGGGCAGCGCCATTTTGTTGTGAAATACGTCATCAGTTTGTGTACACAGGAAGTTGTGACATCCGTCACCCTATGGGAGGGGTGAAGGCAACATTGTTCATCTGTAGAAAGTTGTGAAATCCGTCACCCTATGGGAGGGGTGACGTCAAAATTGGTCATCACAGAGTTTGTGTAACACAGGAAGTTGTGAAATACGTCACCCTATGGGAGGGGTGACGTCAAAATTGTTCAACAAAAACATGATATGTCGCATTGTGCAGGGTCAACTGCAACAAACTCAAACCGAGCCATTCATACCTAGCTGTATTTGAGTGACTTATATACCCGACATTTTTATTTCTTATTTTTAGCACAGGTGTAGGAAAAATCATGAACCAAAATGTTATTTATTTTCTAATTTAACATTTTTTTTACAAATATGACCATGGTCTTTTAAACATACAGTGACATTAAACATTGTTATGTTAAAAAAAAGAAAAAAGAAAAAAAGCTTTTGTGCAGAAATCAGAAAATACATTGTACATTTTACCTACAGGCCAAACAGTGTCTGTTGGCGGCAAAGGGCCCAGCAAGTTGCTATTTTTAGATCGATTAAAAGTTGTCAAGAACAGGCGCTTACATTTGGATGTGTCCACTGATAGTAGGTTTGGTTGTGATCAATCAGAATGATGTAGGAATAAAAATGTATGACAGTTTGGTATGATGACATGTAATTCAAATATGCTGAAATGTAATATTATACATGATATAATATTATTATGGCTGTTGCCATGACCATGAACCCCAAGAAAGGTTTAATGTTATGTAAAATCAAAATACCAAAATCAAGCACCTACTAATCTGATCTACGGTGCGGCTTGGACCAACTCGCTCAGCCAGCCAGCGCTGCGAGACTTACAGCGGCCAACTTCGCCGCGGCGCGCTCATTGGTTCAGTATTGAACTTGCGTCAAGGCCGATGCGCGTAGATTCCCAGAATGTTTACTTTCGGTTAGATTCTTCGACAGCATTCGCAGAGGTGACTGCCGTATTGTGTACCGCAGTCAGAAGTAATTTATTACTTTTGGGAGTTTAGTAACGTGATATCAGTTTTCAATTGTTCGTTCACTTATATTGCTTTCAGATTTAACACACAAGAAACAGTAGCACGGTTTTCGTTGCGAAAATGTGCATTGGCAGTGCTACGCGATCGAATTGTGTATTATGTACACGCGGTGTTCTGGAAAAGACCGAAGCGACATGTGACGTCAGTCGTTCAGCCCGCGAGCGGTGGGATGGGGGGGTTCACATGGTTTGTTTGTTTCAGAACCACACCCATATACACACATTTCACATGTAAACCATTTGTCCGCCCCCTGTCGATATTTATCGACTAAGTTCCTTATCCACATTGGAATTAGATTCGAGAGGTTTCTGAGAGAGGGGAGAGCAGAAACACCCGGGCGAAGCCGGGCCTGACTGCTAGTCTATACATATAAATAAAAGAGAGTGTCTGTCTGTCTGTGTGTGTGTGTGTGTGTCTGTCTGTGGTCGCCATACCTCTGAGATGGCAAGAGGCAGGAACAAGATAGTGTGCACGTACACTCCCTAGGTGCCGCAGATGTGCACCTGGGTTTTAGTTTCTTGATTCATTGTTTCCTTTTTCAGATTATGGACCTCCCATTTATTGGATACAGCCTATATGGTGCAAGACCAGTTCAGTGCCTACTGTTCACCTGTAGCAAGCACATCATGCCAGTGATATTAGAGACTCGCTATTGCTCCTATGAGGGGAAGAAATGAAGAAAGAAAAATTAACTGGACAGTTCCGGAAATTTCTAGATGATAATGGGACTCCCGGGCGAAGCCGGGTGCCTACTGTTCACCTGTAGCAAGCACACTATGCCAGGCATATTAGAGACTCTGTATGGCTCCTATAAGGAGAAGAAATGAAGAAAGAAAATTAACTGTACAGTTCGAGAAATTTCTAGAAGCTAAGGGAGGTAACTCGTGCTTTGTTATCCATGGACAGGAGGTAACTCTTATCACACCAACACATCGCATCTACGGGTGTAGCATGATCAGTTGAACCTGCAGGTCAATTATCTGGAATTTTCTCAAGAAAGGGAGGTAACTCATTCTATAAAAACCATGTAAGTAGGAATCTATATCTATCTATACATCTAAATAAAAGAGAGTGTCTGTCTGTCTGTCTGTGTGTGTGTGTGTCTGTCTGTGGTCGCCATACCTCAGAGATGGCAAAAGATAAGCACAAGATATTTTGCATGCACACTGCCCTGGACCCACAAATGTGCACCTGGGTTTTAGTTTCTCCAGACATTGTTTCCTTCCTCGGATAATTACCCTCCCCATCTATCAATACAGTCTATATAGTGCAAGGGAGGTAAGTCATGGTTTGTCACTCACGGAAGGGAGGTAACTCTCATCAAACCAGTATACCGTGTCATTCTCAAGGGTTACCCCCTGCCCGCTATCATCCCGCCGCCCCCCCCACACACACACACACACACTAACCCTGCCCCCTGCTCCCCCTCCCTGCCTTCCAGATCATCGCGAATAATGTTTACGAAACGATCGCCTCAGTGAAAGATCACGAGAATTTACAGATTTCTCTCCCCTGTTCAAAAAGGTATGACGCGCTCACTCATGAGGTATGCGTGCTTTGATCAGACGGTAACTACAGTGGGTGTGAGAAGGGGTAAACAAATCACGAAGAACACGTTGAACCAAATAGAAACTTGCCTTGCCTATACATCCAAATGTATGAGCTCACACTGTCATTTTTATATTTAGTCAAGTTTTGACTAAATATTTTAACATCGAGGGGGAATCGAAACGAGGGTCGTGGTGTATGTGCGTGTGTGCGTGTGTGTGTCTGTGTGTGTGTCTGTGTGTGTGTGTGTGTAGAGCGATTCAGACTAAACTACTGGACCGATCTTTATGAAATTTGACATGAGAGTTCCTGGGTATGAAATCCCCGAACGTTTTTTTCATTTTTTTGATAAATGTCTTTGATGACGTCATATCCGGCTTTTCGTGAAAGTTGAGGCGGCACTGTCACGCCCTCATTTTTCAACCAAATTGGTTGAAATTTTGGTCAAGTACTCTTCGACGAAGCCCGGGGTTCGGTATTGCATTTCAGCTTGGTGGCTTAAAAATTAATTAATGACTTTGGTCATTAAAAATCTGAAAATTGTAAAAAAAATTAAAAATTTATAAAACGATCCAAATTTACGTTTATCTTATTCTCCATCATTTGCTGATTCCAAAAACATATCAATATGTTATATTTGGATTAAAAACAAGCTCTGAAAATTAAATATATAAAAATTATTATCAAATTTTTTTTTTCGAAATCAATTTAAAAACACTTTCATCTTATTCCTTGTCGGTTCCTGATTCCAAAAACATACTCAGAAAGTTAAAACGAAGAGAGGTACAGAAAAGCGTGCTATCCTTCTTAGCGCAACGAATACCCCGCTCTTCTTGTCAATTCCACGGGCACTGCCTTTGCCACGGGCGGTGGAGTGACGATGCTACGAGTATACGGTCTTGCTGCGTTCAGTTTCATTCTGTGAGTTCGACAGCTACTTGACTAAATATTGTATTTTCGCCTTACGCGACTTGTTCTTATCCACATTGGAATAAGATTCGAGAGGTTTCTGAGAGAGGGGAGAGCAGAAACACCCGGGCGAAGCCGGGCCTGACTGCTAGTATATATATAACAAGTCGCGTAAGGCGAAAATACAATATTTAGTCAAGTAGCTGTCAAACTCACAGAATGAAACGCAATGCCATTTTACTCGTAGCATCGTCAGGCCACCGCTCATGGCAAAGGCAGTGCAGTGAAATTGACAAGAAGAGCGGGGTAGTAGTTGCGCTAAGAAGGATAGCACGCTTTTCTGTACCTCTCTTTGTTTTAACTTTCTGAGCGTGTTTTTAATCCAAACATATCATATCTATATATTTTTGGAATCAGGAACCGACAAGGAATAAGATGAAAGTGTTTTTAAATTGATTTCGAAAAAAAAAATTTGATAATAATTTTTATATATTTAATTTTCAGAGCTTGTTTTTAATCCAAATATAACATATTTATATGTTTTTGGAATCAGCAAATGATGGAGAATAAGATAAACGTAAATTTGGATCGTTTTATAAATTGTTATTTTTTTTTACAATTTTCAGATTTTTAATGACCAAAGTCATTAATTAATTTTTAAGCCACCAAGCTGAAATGCAATACCGAACCCCGGGCTTCGTCGAAGAGTACTTGACCAAAATTTCAACCAATTTGGTTGAAAAATGAGGGCGTGACAGTGCCGCCTCAACTTTCACGAAAAGCCGGATATGACGTCATCAAAGACATTTATCAAAAAAATGAAAAAAACGTTCGGGGATATCATACCCAGGAACTCTCATGTCAAATTTCATAAAGATCGGTCCAGTAGTTTAGTCTGAATCGCTCTACACACACACACACACACACACACAGACACACACACACACACACACACACACACACGCACATACACCACGACCCTCGTTTCGATTCCCCCTCGATGTTAAAATATTTAGTCAAAACTTGACTAAATATAAAAATGGAGTAAGTGTGTGTGTGTGGGTGTGTGTGTGTCTGTGGTCGCCATACCTCTGAGATGGCAAGAGGCAGGAACAAGATAGTGTGCACGTACACTCCCTAGGTGCCGCAGATGTGCACCTGGGTTTTAGTTTCTTGATTCATTGTTTCCTTTCTCAGATTATGGACCTCCCATTTATTGAATACCGCCTATATGGTGCAAGACCAGTTCAGTGCCTACTGTTCACCTGTAGCAAGCACATCATGCCAGTGATATTAGAGACTCGCTATTGCTCCTATGAGGGGAAGAAATGAAGAAAGAACAAGTCGCGTAAGGCGAAAATACAATATTTAGTCAAGTAGCTGTCGAACTCACAGAATGAAACTGAACGCAATGCCATTTTACTCGTAGCATCGTCAGGCCACCGCTCATGGCAAAGGCAGTGAAATTGACAAGAAGAGCGGGGTAGTAGTTGCGCTAAGAAGGATAGCACGCTTTTCTGTACCTCTCTTTGTTTTAACTTTCTGAGCGTGTTTTTAATCCAAACATATCATATATATATGTTTTTGGAATCAGGAACCGACAAGGAATAAGATGAAAGTGTTTTTAAATTGATTTGGACAATTTAATTTTGATAATAATTTTTATATATTTAATTTTCAGAGCTTGTTTTTAATCCGAATATAACATATTTATATGTTTTTGGAATCAGCAAATGATGGAGAATAAGATAAACGTAAATTTGGATCGTTTTATAAATTTTTATTTTTTTTTACAATTTTCAGATTTTTAATGACCAAAGTCATTAATTAATTTTTAAGCCACCAAGCTGAAATGCAATACCGAACCCCGGGCTTCGTCGAAGATTACTTGACCAAAATTTGAACCAATTTGGTTGAAAAATGAGGGCGTGACAGTGCCGCCTCAACTTTCACGAAAAGCCGGATATGACGTCATCAAAGACATTTATAAAAAAAAAATGAAAAAAACGTTCGGGGATTTCATACCCAGGAACTCTCATGTCAAATTTCATAAAGATCGGTCCAGTAGTTTAGTCTGAATCGCTCTACACACACACACACACACACGCACGCACGCACATACACCACGACCCTCGTTTCGATTCCCCCTCGATGTTAAAATATTTAGTCAAAACTTGACTAAATTTATATAAAAATTAACTGGACAGTTCCGGAAATTTCTAGAAGGTAAGGGAGATAACTCTTTTTTTGTATCCAAACAAAGGAGGTAAAGCTAATGATGATGGGATAGCGAGCGTCTTAAATTGCTACACACAGGTTTCACAGTCTTCAGAGTCGGGTATGTCCCAGACTTTGATATTAAATAAAATGTTTCGTTTTGTTTAGTCGTGAATTTTCACTGGTCTGTGTCGAATGTCCTCGGAATTTACATATGAAAAATAAACTTTGATCGAATTTAAGTCAAGTTTGTATTCCCCACCAGCGAAAAAGGTAGGTCGGTCGTGAGAAATGAGACAGACACGATTTCCCTTTTTAGCCACATTGCAATAGACAAAGGCACCAGTACAAAAACACACAAAGAAATCCAGTGAAAAGTACATTAGAAACCAAAGAACAGAGATAGATGAACACACTTAGTTAAAAAAAACAATGAATGTGTTTATGTTTAGTCGATACAATCGCATGTGAAGTAAACGGTCTTTTTTCTAAATGTGTCTGTCTCAAAAACGTTAATTACAAATCTGTTCAGTTGGAATGGCTGTTAAAAGGTTTGGACGTAACATGCTTTTAATAAGTAGCAATTTCCATCAAATCACGACATGAAAGGGTTTTGAAAGGCTAACTACGGCTTATTCTACTTGCGCTTGGTCATTTTGTCACTCGGGCAAGGTGTCTGTCTCATTTTTTCTCACGACCGCCCTGCAGACAAATCGTCTGCTATAACCGCCATACACAGCAAATTGTCATGATGCAACCAATTTTACACTTCCTATCCGTTGTCAGGCAGATAATCAACTGGCTGACTAAAGAATTTTTCGGCATGTGTTTATTTCAGAGCACGTTATTTACTGTCTAGTAACTCGGGCAAGGTGTCTGTCTCATTTTTTCTCACGACCGCCCTGCAGACAAATCGTCTGCTATAACCGCCATACACAGCAAATTGTCATGATGCAACCAATTTTACACTTCCTATCCGTTGTCAGGCAGATGATCAACTGGCTGACTAAAGAATTTTTCGGCATGTGTTTATTTCAGAGCACGTTATTTACTGTCTAGTCACTCGGGCAAGGTGTCTGTCTCATTTTTTCTCACGACCGTCCTGAAGACAAATCGTCTGCTATGACCGCCATACACAGCAAATTGCCATGATGCGACCAATTTTATACTTCCTATCCGTTGTCAGGCAGATGATCAACTGGCTGACTAAAGAATTGTTCGGCATGTGTTTATTTCAGAGCACGTTATTTACTGTCTGTCTCTGAAAACCTTGAATTCTCACGACCGCCCGGCACTATTGACGGTCATTTCTTACCAAATGTTAAGCAGATTCATTTGTAAAATAACAACATTCAGTGACTGTGTCTGATCAACGCCAGTGTTTTTTTCAATCCTTTAATGCACTGCATTGTGAATGTTGTGGTCAAGTGAGAGTTTTATAGACATCGCCGTACGTTTTTCAACACTTTGATGACGTCAGACAGCAGATTGAAAACGTTCCAACTTGGAAAGAGAGCCAGTCACGATCATAATATTATAATCGTAGGGAATCAATAGTTGCTTTGTGTATTAACTTTCAAGTGCTTTTAAAAGTTTGATTTTTGTCATTGTTATTGTTGCATATGTGCGTGCGTACGTGCGCGCGCGCCTGTCAGTGTGGAAGAGTGTAGGGTAAGTGTATCCAATTCCGACCGACTTCGGGGATACCTAAATCCGACCGATTTTCCAAGTCACTAATGATGAGGTTCACACGTCATCCCAACAGAAAGAATGCCATTCATACAAGGGCCATTCATGAACGGTTGATGACGCGACGTCACGAACCAATCGTTTCGTCACGAGAGTTAATTGCGTCATCTGCACAGCGGCGCGAAACTATGTGCCTTCGCCATACGTTTCTTGCAAAGGGTGAGATAATTTGATGAACAGAGTTGTGTTTCTTTTACATGGATGTTAATAAGTGTTTTTGGAAGAATAATGTTATGGTTCTGACTAAATCTCATTGTACTTTTTAATCGAAAAGGGGAAAATCTTATCGGTCGTGATTAGATACCCAGTTTTTGAGAGAGTATTTAAATCCGACAACAACGCAGATAATACTAAACGCTGCACAAAATCCCAGTAAAACCATTCATTGTTTACGTTTATGACTTGAAAAAAGCATATGAACAAGGAAACATATCAGATGATGTATTATCTAGCTGTGTGTGTGTGTGTGTGTGTGTGTGTGTGTGCGTGCGGCCGAGCGTTGCGCGCACGTGTTCGTTTGTCTGTGTGTGTGTGTGTGTGCGTGCGTGCGTGCGTGCGTGTGTGTGTGTGTGTGTGTGTGTGTGTGTGTGTGTGTAAGCGTGCGCGCGAGCGTTGTGCGCACGTGTTCGTTTGTGTTAGCTTATGTGTGTGTGTGTGTGTGTGTGTGTGTGTGTGTGTGAGTGTTGATGCGTGAGTGTTGATGCGTGCGTACTTGCATGTGTGCGTGCGAGAGGGGTTGGGTTTTCTTATGTGTGCAGAGTAGTTGTTGTAGAAAATGCAAGACATTAAGGTTCAGTCTGTAGTGGATATACTGGGACAGCGTCCATGTACTATGCCACAGTTCAGTCTGTAGTGGATATACTGGGACTGCGTCCAGGTACTATGCCACAGTTCAGTCAGTAGTGGATATACTAGGACTGCGTTAAGGTACTCTGCCACAGTCTTTGATGACGTCATTTCCGTTTTTGTGATAGTTGAGGCGGACCTGTTAAGTAATCTTTGATTAAGTCGGGACTTTGATATTGCATTTGAGCCAGGTAGCTTGAAAATAAGTGAATTAGTTCGCTCATTAAAATTGTCATCAAAAACGAATATTTCATTACAGATTCAAACACTACTGCATTGTACTTCTTATCTTCTCCTGATTTAAAAAATATATATACATATGTTATGTTTACTTTAAAAACGCGTTCAGAATTAAAGAAAACAGGTTGAGTATGCTTCGCGGAGATGAGTGTGATCCGTGACGGTTTTCGGGTATGGTTAGCCGAGACTATCTGAATTTAGTCCCGCCGATCGGACTGTTTTTTTTTTTAGTTTATCCTTCAATTTGATGCCTATAGATTGACTACATGTTTTTATATCGCTTTACGCGACTTGTTTTACATTTCGTCAAGTTATGAAATGTATTATAAAATTTGGTACATAACATTCTAAAAATTGCAAATAACAATAACACTTTTGATTACAGATTCAAAAGTTATTGCATTGTATCCTTTGGATTTCCTGGATCCCAATGTATAAACAGATATGTCATGCTTAGTGTGAAAATCTGCTCAAATGAGAAAAATCGCCCGTTTTGTTCATATGCTTCGCGGAGGCAACCCGTCTCGGTCTTCTGGTTTCGGCTAGCCAAATCTCACTAGCATTGTTAATGACTCGTCCCTGATTCCAATGTTGATCTTTTAGTTTCAAACCAACTTAATGTTTTATTATCGCTTCACATGACTTGTTCTGTATATTTTTTTTTGCTGTCATGATGTCACCATTTAGAGGGTAGGGTTACATTTTCAGGTATTTATTCCCCAAGAATATGCAAAAAAAATTCCAAACTCGTTTTTTTCTATTGGTCAATGATTCTACTTTTTTTTAAGTGAGAAATGGAGTGCAATTAACATTGTTACTTTTGAAGGTATGCTCATGACGTGCATCACAGCGAAATAGCAGTTCAGAAGAACGGAATTCCCATAATTAGTCCTTATTTGCTGCTTTTTCACTGAGCTCGGAAATGATATTTTGCTTGCATTGTTATTGCTTAATTTATTAAAGCCTCTGGACAATATTCTTTGAATAAATCGTTACCCAATTCTGTTTACGTCTATCCCTTTGTTTGATAGGGTACTGTAACAAGCTATCACATTATGTCGACAAGAATGCGTCTCCATACAAGTTTTTGTCTTGATTCCACCCAGGAGGATGTAAGGCTTTAATAAAAACACTATTTCAAAGATCTCTGTCCAGATTGATTTTGTTGAAAAAAAAGGAAGTCTGTGATTGAAGATTGTGAAACCTGCCCGCAGGGCTCCGCTTACTCCCGGTGTAACACGAAATTTTTACTCCACGAAAAATTTACTCCGGAGTAAATATTTCGTACGAAATTCTTACTCCGAGTACACTTTTCGTACGAGAAAAGAACTCCCCAAGGCACGAAAAAATTACTCCCTCCACGAAATTTTTACTCCCCATTTTTTTATATTTAGTCAAGTTTTGACTAAATATTTTAACATCGAGGGGGAATCGAAACGAGGGTCGTGGTGTATGTGCGTATGTGTGTGCGTGCGTGTGTGTGTGTGTGTGTGTGTGTAGAGCGATTCAGACTAAACTACTGGACCGATCTTTATGAAATTTGACATGAGAGTTCCTGGGTATGAAATCCCCGAACGTTTTTTTCAGTTTTTTGATAAATGTCTTTGATGACGTCATATCCGGCTTTTCGTGAAAGTTGAGGCGGCACTGTCACGCCCTCATTTTTCAACCAAATTGGTTGAAAGTTTGGTCAAGTACTCTTCGACGAAGCCCGGGGTTCGGTATTGCATTTCAGCTTGGTGGCTTAAAAATTAATTAATGACTTTGGTCATTAAAAATCTGAAAATTGTAAAAAAAAATAAAAATTTATAAAACGATCCAAATTTACGTTTATCTTATTCTCCATCATTTGCTGATTCCAAAAACATATAAATATGTTATATTCGGATTAAAAACAAGCTCTGAAAATTAAATATATAAAAATTATTATCAAATTTTTTTTTTCGAAATCAATTTAAAAACACTTTCATCTTATTCCTTGTCGGTTCCTGATTCCAAAAATATATAGATATGATATGTTTGGATTAAAAACACGCTCAGAAAGTTAAAACGAAGAGAGGTACAGAAAAGCGTGCTATGCAGCATAGCGTAACCACTACCCCGCTCTTCTTGTCAATTCCACGTGCACTGCCTTTGCCACAGGCGGTGGAGTGACGATGCTACGAGTATACGGTCTTGCTGCGTTGCGTTGCGTTCAGTTTCATTCTGTGAGTTCGACAGCTACTTGACTAAATATTGTATTTTCGCCTTACGCGACTTGTTTTTACTTCCAGTAAAAATCTCGTACGCAAAAATGGGATGCGGGCGAAGGGATAATGCCAATAAGTGATCTCGCGCACACGAATGTCGCGCTACCCTCCTTCCACCCCTTCCACCACCAAGACTAACAGGGGACAAGGGAGTACAAATTTCGTACACCTGGCATGGGAAGTTAAATTGCTCGTGTTGGGGTGAAGTAATTTATTCGTTATTTATTCGTCAGGGGAGTAACATTTTTGTACGAAATGTTTACTCGGAACTCACCTGTCTTGGGGAGTAATTTTCTCGTGCAATGGGGGAGTGCTTTTTTCGTAAAGGGAGTAACTTTTTCATACGAAATGTTTACTCCGGAGTAAAAATCTCGTGGGGGTAATTTTCTCGTGTTACACCGGGCTTAACTGCTAGTACATATAAATACAAGTCGCGTAAGGCGAAAATACAATATTTAGTCAAGTAGCTGCCATTTTTCAGCAAGACCGTATACTCGTAGCATCGTCAGTCCACCGCTCATGGCAAAGGCAGTGAAATTGACAAGAAGAGCGGGGTAGTAGTTGCGCTAAGAAGGATAGCACGCTTTTCTGTACCTCTCTTTGTTTTAACTTTCTGAGCGTGTTTTTAATCCAAACATATCAATCTATATGTTTTTGGAATCAGGAACCGACAAGGAATAAGATGAAAGTGTTTTTAAATTGATTTGAACAATTTAATTTTGATAATAATTTTTATATATTTAATTTTCAGAGCTTGTTTTTAATCCAAATATAACATATTTATATGTTTTTGGAATCAGCAAATGATGGAAAATAAGATGAACGTAAATTTGGATCGTTTTATAAATTTTTATTTTTTTTTACAATTTTCAGATTTTTAATGACCAAAGTCATTAATTAATTTTTAAGCCACCAAGCTGAAATGCAATACCGAACCCCGGGCTTCGTCGAAGATTACTTGACCAAAATTTCAACCAATTTGGTTGAAAAATGAGGGCGTGACAGTGCCGCCTCAACTTTCATGAAAAGCCGGATATGACGTCATCAAAGACATTTATCAAAAAAATGAAAAAAACGTTCGGGGATTTCATACCCAGGAACTCTCATGTCAAATTTCATAAAGATCGGTCCAGTAGTTTAGTCTGAATCGCTCTACACACACACACACACACACACACACACACACACACACACACACACACACACGCACGCACGCACACACACACGCACATACACCACGACCCTCGTTTCGATTCCCCCTCGATGTTAAAATATTTAGTCAAAACTTGACTAAATATAAAAATAGACTACACGCAAACTGCTACAAGATTTCTGAGGAACACGGGCTGACGTAAGATCACGCGTCGCGACTAAGTCTACTCATTCTTAGCTTGAGAACAGCAGCTAAACAAACGAACACAATTTTGTGCAGTCATTCCGGCAGGTAGGCAGACTAGGTTCGGTTGAGTTCTTATCAAGTCCTGTTTTTCTTTTCATTTATTTATCCAGACGAAGTGTGTTTTTGCTGGAACCTAACCGCCCATATGCGTGAGTAATACAGGACCAGTTACATGTTGTGTTTTTGTCACTGCACGGTAATTAAGCCACGAAAGGAACGTTTTCATTAAGCTAGACTATGTATTTCCCTGTGTCGAAGACCAGACAGACAGACAGACAGACAGACAGACACACACACACACACACACACACACACACACACACACACACACACAGAGCTAGCCAAAGGACTAGCCTTGAACACTTGCTGACTTCAGAGGGAAGATGAAATTGTGCTACATAAGGTGAAGGGTCCCTAGTATTGATCACTAATATGAACCAGTGAGTAGGCCAGAACAAATCGTTGTAAAAAGCCCATAATACTTCAAAATAACCTGATACAACTCATGGTGTGAGTCAGACTAGAAGTGGATCAAACTAAAGTGCTCAACTATTATTACTAGACAGTTCCAGATTCGCCTTCGTCAAAAGTTCGTGAGTGCCGATCTTCGTGAGATTGCTGCGGTGGTGACGTCACTGCTCGCGTTAGTAGGTCACTCACCGATTTCGATCCAGATTTGCGCAAAGTTCTTCGCGCGCCGTCGTCTGCTTTTCGAATCAGTGATGCCCCTTTTTGATACCAAGTTACCGCCCCTGTAAATTTCTGCCACCTAGTCGAACCTATATATATATATATGTGAGTGGATGGCATGATCTTTTCTGTGTGCTCTTGAACCTATATGGCTATGTGTATGCTTATGTTGGTAAAATAGGCACTAAAATGATTTTTCACAAAACATACACACAGTATAATAACCACCACCCCCTTCCAAAAAATAACAAACAAACAAGTCGCGTAAGGCGAAATTACTACATTTAGTCAAGCTGTGGAACTCACAGAATGAAACTGAACGTAGTCCGCCGCTAGTGCAAAAGGCGGTGAAAGTGACGAGCCTGTTTGGCGCGATAGCGGTTGCGCTGTGCTTCATAGCACGCTTTACTGTACCTCTCTTCGTTTTAACTTTTTGAGCGTGTTTTTAATCCAAACATATCATATCTATATGTTTTTGGAATCAGGAACCGACAAGGAATAAGATGAAATAGTTTTTGAAACGATTTCGGAAATTTAATTTTGATCATAATTTTTATATTTTTAATTTTCAGAGCTTGTTTTTAATCCGAATATAACATATTTATATGTTTTGGGAATCAAAAAAAGGTGAGGAGTAAGATGAACGTAAATTTTGATCGTTTTGTAACAAAATGTTTTTTACCATTTTCAGATTTTTAATGACCAAAGTCATTAATTAATTTTTAAGCCACCAAGCTGAAATGCAATACCGAAGTCCGGCCTTCGTCGAAGATTGCTTGACCAAAATTTCAATCAATTTGATTGAAAAATGAGGGTGTGACAGTGCCGCCTCAACTTTTACAAAAAGCCGGATATGACGTCATCAAAGACATTTATCGAAAAAAAGAAAAAAACGTCTGGGGATATCATTCCCAGAAACTCTCATGTAAAATTTCAGAAAGATTGGTCCAGTAGTTTAGTCTGAATCACTCTACACACACACACGCACAGACACACACACACACACATACACCACGACCCTCGTCTCGATTCCCCCTCTATGTTAAAACATTTAGTCAAAACTTGACTAAATGTAAAAACACTGACACACATACATAGGCCTAGACCAGTACATGTTTGCAGTAGCAAACACACACTTGGCATTCATTTGTGTGCTAGCATATTGTTTTATACATGTCCTGATTGAAATTGAATGAAAATTCGTAACTTCGAACGTTTTATTTTGGGTACAAGCAACTGAGAAAAGGACATTCTGAAAAGCCGACAACACTTGACAGGATGTGTCAAACTATGAGTCTAGATCTAGATCTAAAGCTGCATTTGTTTGCCTTTTGTGTGGGTGTCTGAGTTCATGCACAAGGCCTCCAAAATGAACATTTTACAGTACTTAGCAAAGTCCACAGAAGCGTCGTAGTGATGCTAAACTTGAACACTGCGCCCATAAAACATATTTTTAACATTAGAAAAAGGACTAAAAGTACGCACGAAGATTGCCGATTGACGTTCGTCAAAACCGCCTTTTACACCACGCAGTTTCCAGTCTTCGGCAAGCAAAGTGGGCGCAAAAAACCTAGCGCAT
>NC_090247.1:55035848-55090848 GCF_037325665.1 Littorina saxatilis
GTTCAGGTTACCCATAGAGAGTCAATGTTGTGAAAACAATTGTTTTGAGCGCTCTAGCACCGTTTGTTTGTCAAATCGAGAAGTGGTCCATATTAGGAGCCGGTCCATATCAAGAGCTCTTTCCCTGCCTAGGGACTGAAATGCCGCTTGCCTGTCGATATATATTCATAGCCGTGCTGAAGAGTGTACCATACAATTTACACCATGTTCTTTTTTCAGCTAAAAGTCGAAACTCATCGCCTCTTATTAAATCTCGACTTGTTTAGTTGGGCAAGCCTCAACTCCCTTTCAGTGACCCACTGATAAACAAAAAAAGGCTCCCGGTATCATCAAAGTGATTGAACAAATAGATCATGGTTCAATCTTTATCACTATCAGCCGTTTGGTATTGATACTCCGAACCATTAAAACTGAGTATCGGTTACCCTACCACACGACATTAATCATATTGTAACCGAGCTCGTTACGAACGAAAACTCGTGGAAATAACAACAATTGTCAACATTTTCACGAGTTTTCATTGACAGCCAGCTGGGAAATAAATATCATGTTCCCCATGCAATAAATCCCCGGTCCCTATAGTTGCAGGAAGCAGGTTATACATGGATAATCAAAAGCAAACCCAATAGAAACGCTCGGGGATTCTTCGGCTCTTTTCATTGGCGTTTCCTCAGACCTAGACGGACGACACTGCTTTGCAAAGTACCAAAAACGAACTCGCAAACTGGCAAAAGTAAACAAAATACAGAACTACTTCACGAAAGGTCATAAATTCACCTAGCGATATGTTTTCTCTTCTTACAAAGTCAAGGAGTGCGTGTATCTGAAACACGAACGCCAAACCAATTGACCCTTGACACACACATTTTGACCCGTGCGCAAGACGTTGTATCGATAAACGAAGCGCAAATAAGAAATAATGATAAAAGCAAAGAACATAGCAAGAAGAAATGCAAACATCTAACAAAGGCGAGCAAGCAGAATGACAGGTCTGATGAAAAACAAAGAGACAATGAGTCGGAAACAAGATCGCGATGCTTTCCTTCGCTGCACGGCGCAAATCTTCTGTGACCTTTGACCCAACGTGCCTTGCTGCACGATGCAAATCTTCTGTGACCTTTGACCCAACGTAGCTTCCACATTCGATCACTAAGCTTAATATTTACAACTAAAAAACGAGGGGGTGAAATACTGAGAGGAACATACAGAACTGTGCATCCTCAAACCTGACCGACTTATCTCAACATGTTATGAACTCAAAACACAGAGAAAGTTGCTTTCACACCCCAGCTTTGATTGCAACAACGTGCTGGGGCCCCGAAACAAGTATTATCGAAAAGGATCTCGGGTTTCAAAGAATGGCTCCCTGTGTTGATTTTGCACTTATTTTCTCACAACCAAAATGATGACAAAAACGATGTTTGGTGGTTTGTTGTCAGACCAGTTTTTTTGTCGGTCCTCGGGGGGCATATCGACTTTTGTTTCATATTTATGTCAACAACCCATCAAACATCTTATATAATCTTTTTTCTTTTTTTGTGCAGGCCTAAGGCTGCTGGGAACACCAATTGGACGACTAGGTCAATTTAAGAGACGACATTTCTTCACAAGAGGTGAATCAAGTTTGGATATCTCTAAAAATACAAGCAAAGAAAAAGTATTTTCTACGGATATGACAGAGAAAATGTACATCGTTTATAGGTAAAAACAAAGAGAACTGTAAAGTGCCTTGTTTTTTCAGAAGGAAACATGGTATAGCATGACATTACGAAGTGTCATCACATGCAGATCTGAACGTCGTGTTGTACGTGGCACACCTTGATAATACTGAAGGAACACACGGTCCGGTGCTCAACTGTCCTGCAGTCAACATGAATCAGCAACAGAGGGCTGGAAAACATCCAAGTTTTTCACGGGACAAGAAACCGTACGGCATGGAAAAAGAAACATTTCACAAGAAAAACATTACCCCCAGATCGAAGGGACGTCGAGGATGTAAACATAGCTGTAGAGGTCCTAAGATGTTACGTGCTCATTGGATATTGGTTGACATGGGCATACGTACCATTACACCAGAAATAGAATCCGCTCGACGTGAAATTATGAACGAGAAGTCCTGGCTACACAAATTCAACAATGAGCAATACAAGCAAGCCAGGGAAGATCTGCTTCATGTTGCGGCAATAGAAGCTATATCTAACGAAAAATATGACCAGGCGCTTCGAATTCTCCCTCAGATATCAGACAAGAAACTGGTGATGTGTGTGCTGAACACAACAGCTGCATACTATCCAAATACGTACTTCCTCCGCTGCATGAAAAAGGCGTATGAAAAAAGCGGCGAACCACATGGTTCTTGCCTCAAGGACGCTTTGCACTTCAGACAGTGGTTTCTTGTAAAAACAATGATGAAGTGCTTTGAGTTTTCGAGTGAACAGGCTGACGATATTCTCAGCACAGCAGTTCTAAACGAAAATTGGAAGCTGATACAAGAGTCACTGAAACACAAAGTGAGCAGACGACTGTTGCACACGGCACTCATTCAGGCGCTGATGGGCAGGCAGTGGGGCATAGTGGAAGCGTGTCTCAAACACGGTGGAGATATAGCAACAGCATGCGTTGAGCACGGATTCAACTTAAATATCAAAAATGGTGACTTGCGGCAAACTGTTTTACAGGATGCTATATTTCATTGTAGCCTGACACAGGTAGACCTACTTCTTCAGGCTGGAGCTGACCCCGACATAAGGAATAGAGACGGGGAAACTGCTATTTGCAGAGCTGTAGTGGAACAGGAGTGGGACCTGGCCACACTTTTGTTAAAGTACAGCAATAATGCTGGTAAAATTGCTTCAAAGCGAATAGCAGGTGGTGAAACCCTGCTGCACATCATATGTAGAAATGGTCAAGCGGATATACTCCACACGCTGCTGTTGATGGAGGCGAATCCGCTGGTCACCAATGTGGATGGTGTCACGCTACTGATGACTGCAGTGCAAGCCGGCGAAGAGGCCGAGAATCTTGTTCGTATCCTACTGCAACTTGGGGCAGCGACTCATCAAGGAGAAGTTTCAAGATCCCAGCTAGCGACCACCGGGAAAGGAAATAATACAATCGACAGAGGATTCGATACTCCGATGTGGCGAGCAGTTGAGAAAGGCCAGCTTTGCATAGCCAAGATGCTGTATGCCTCTGGCGGATGTTGCGCAAAAGAAATCCATGCAATGGCAGCTTCAGAATTCATGAGAAAAACACTGGAAAGTTCCAAGCTGCGTGACATCGTGGATTTTCTGAACGACATCTCCAGTCACCCTCGCTCACTGTTGGACAGCTGTGCACTGAAAATCTCACACCTGATTGGCTGTGGGTCGGAGCGTGACGTCAGAGCAGCGAGCCTCGGTCTGCCCAACAAACTGCGTGGCCTTGTTTTGCAGGATCACGTGGTCAATCCTGACTTCCTGAAGGACTGTCCTCCTGGTCCCCCTGGTCCCCCGAGCCATGATATCTTTTCGGGATGGGTTAGATTATCATGGGGCACGCACTTCACGTCTTTACGAGATTATGAATGGTCTCAGTTCAGGCGAGTATTTGAAGGTATGAGACCCCCCAATTCTTACATGTTCGGGGTTAAATCGCTCAGAAGACTCCCTCGCTGCTCCTGTAAGGACATCGACCAGTAAAGCACATCAAATACAGAAGTAAGCAGGTGTTCTGGGCAGTACTGAGTATTCAAAAGCAAGCCAATATTACTTTCGCGCAGCAGGACTGGTAAAGCTCGGTAACTGTTTTTGCATTCACCCCTGAACGCGTATACCCGACATTAATATTAAGGATTCGAGGAAGAAAGAAGAGGACGAGGAGGGATGGTGTCGTTGGCTGTTGCAAACGACGGGTTTAGCGTTATATGTTCTGATATATTTGTTAGATTGCAATTGGACGCAACATCCACACATCAAATGTATGCACTTAGACAGTACACATTCACAATCCGTTCAGTAAAGCATGAAATGGAGAGACCTTCTGAACCGAGAAAACTTAAAAAAAAAAAATCTTTCTCCATAAAATGTTACCTAATCTTTGTAAAGAAGGATGAAGACGTGGAAAACACCAAGCTCAGAATACAAGACTGTTTATCTACAGACGCGACTGAAGGCAGCTTGTCCTGAAATTCATTTGAACAGCAGTGGAAGGGTACTGAGACTTGGAACATGTGAAATAGCGTTAGACAGATCATCTCTTCATGCACATCTTCAGTGGCAGTCACTGACATAGTGTGATTCATATGAGCGTCACGAATTCTGTGGACAAAACTGTTATTACACAGTCATCCTGGAAATTTGATCTGCTCGCTTGATTCTAATACTTTACCGTGAACTATGACAAACATTCTGCGTTACACACGTCGACTTTTGTTGTAGAATAAAATTGTGCCTTGAACTATAGTACTGCGGGATATATAATATGAACCCACATGGCTAAGCAAGGGAGGTAACTCACTGCTGGTGGGTTTTTACATTGTAATTATGGATTTGCCTGTCTGCCGGTAAGTGTTGTGGTTTGATGATGTCTTTTTGCTCCTGAAGTATTTGACACCGGGAGATTCGAGACCCTGAGAACATTTTTAATCCTTTCATTTGAGTTTAATGTACATTCTGTGGGCCTTCTAATGTTTACGTACATATTCACGACGCCGCGGGTGTATTGTTTACAGAAACTGAGCCATGAGATCTCTTAATGTGATTCAAACATTTTACAAAGTGTTTACAGAAGTTGTATTGAGTCTGTGGTTACTTTCGGTTTTGTTCATTGGTTTGGTGGTCTAGGCATCAAAGACCGTAATGTTCTCGACAGAGTGGTGAGAATGTGCAGTAAGATTGTGGGAGAGGGACAGAAGAGTTTGACTGAGCTGTATGAAAGAAGAGTCGTGCGAAAGGCTGATGTGATTGCGAACGATGAAACGCAAGTGCTTGAGCAGTACTTCCGTCTGCCATCCGGCAGATAGTTCCGAGTTCCGAAAGTATGCTTTTAAACTAACAGAAATGTTTCCGTTTCTGTGATCACGGTGCTGCTGCGTAAGCTTTTATTATAACAATTATTATCACTGCGTATTTTTTTTGCTGTTGTTGAATGTTTTTGAAAGACCTCTATTTATGTTTTATTCTGGGATGAATCTTTTACATCCAAATGTGTGTGTGTGTGTGTGTGTGTGTGTGTGTGTGTGTGTGTGTGTGTGTGTGTGTGTGTGTGTGTTTGTGGGTGTATGTGTGTACATATATTTTTCATCTTTACAGAAATATAATTTGTATTCAGCGCGATTTTTGGTTATATAACTTTATAAGAATTGTATAAGTTATAGTACATTTATTTTAATGTTAACAATGTAGTGTTACTGTTCATGTTTATGCGTTACCAATGAAATTTCTCAGATTTGAGATAATAAAATTAATTTGATTTGAATTGATATTGATTTAAAATGGCTTTCATTTACTCGCGAGCGGGAATTCTTAACTAGAGGTTCAGTATTTCAAACCCCTTTGACGAACCGCAAATCTCTCCTTCAGGCACTAAAAGCAGACTCTCAGTTGTTGATTTTATTATGTGTTCCGTTTACGTTTATGTTTGTGATGTGGGGTAAGGGAGGGTAAATTGAACCGGTTGCTCAAGTCAAGTCAATATTTATTTCAATAACCCCTAGGGTTACATGAATAAAATAAAAATTGCAATAAACACGACAAAAAAGATATATGTATTAATGAGACACAACACTTCTAATTAACCGAAAATGAATCAAGCTTAATTCATAACAAAATAATTGTAATCATACTTTTTTTTACAGGAATGTATATGTTTCTGTGTTTGCTTTTGTTTTAATAAAAAAACCAACACGTGATCAAATAATCAGAACTCTTTCAAAATACTCTTAATAAAATATATTAAATTCAATAACTTTCGTTTCTTTGTTAATTCAAATAAATGTTTAAATTTGACTGCATTTGAATTTGTACGAAAATACAATGGTAAAAACCTTTTCCTCACATTTTCAAAAAAATGACACTGAAATATATAATGAAATTCATCCCCGAGTTCTCCAGACTGGCATTTAACACATATTCTTTCGTTATGTGGTATATTTAACATTCGGCCTTTCTGTATTGGTAATTTATGATTTAATGTTCTAAAACGTAAAAAAGAGAGTGCTGGGTTATTGGGTAAAATGTTCAAATAATTTTCAAATATAAATGTATCTTTAAACAATCAATAATTCAAACAAGTTTCTTTTTCATTTCATTCTGAAAACCACGATTGCATATATTGATCTTTTAGGCATTGCAACGTTTTCAATTTAAACCATTTTTCAGAACATCGTAAATTAAACTGGTCATGCCAAAAACCACTAAGACCAAGAGCATTTAAAGTTGTTTCAACATGTTTTAAATAGGGTGCTTCATATATGTTATTTACATAGAGGCGATGCAATAAACGGTACAATACATTTGAAAACTTATTACTATTATTACAATCCACCAATTTGAACCAAAAACTAAATATTCTATTTTTTACGAGGACATCTGGTGGAAATTTGCCTAATTCGCCTAATACCATACACGTTGGGGTCGACTTTCTCAATTTCAAAATAATCTTATAAAAACGTAGCTGCAATTTTGTTGCTAAATTTACCGAATTTGGTCCCCATACTTCACAGCCATATAACATAATCGGTGCAACTATTCTATCAAACAATTCAATTTGTATATCTATGGACAACGACAATTTTCTACACTTCTTTAACAAGCTAAACATTGCTCGAGAGGCCTTATCATATAACAAGTTTTGTGATTTATTAAACTTATTATTATAATTAAAAAATAGACCCAAATATTGAAAACCGAACACGACCTCAACTAATTCATCTTTGTATTTGAATACTGGCAAATTTCGTATTTTACCTCTTGAAAAAACAACTATTTTCGTTTTTTGGGCGTTCACCCGCAAACTCCACAGATCGCAGTATTCGGACAACACATTAAGCGAGTCTTGTAATGCTTCTGGGGATTCTGCTAAAATGGTTGTATCATCTGCATATAATAAAATAAACATTTTAAACATCAGCTCAGCGTCATCCGGCTGTAAGTCCAACATAGCAACCTCTCTTTCAATAGTAGGGAGGTGTTCAGTTTTATCAAACATATAAGCTTGTAAGTCATTTAAATACACAGCAAACAATGCAGGTGACAAGTTTTCCCCTTGATGTACACCGGTAAAACATTGAAAGAAATCTGACTTTTGGTTACCTACCAAAACACATGACTTGGCCTTACTATACAAATTTTGAATAATATTTAGCATTCGCCCATTTATTCCAGCGTCAAACATCTTCTTCCATGGATAGAAAAGCTCTTTTCACATAATCAAATGCTTTTTCATAGTCAATAAAAAGACAATATAACCTTTTTCTCTTTGATAGAAAGTAATCAATAATACTATGTAAAGTAAAAATGTGGTCGAGGGTTGAATGACCTGCTCGAAAACCAGCTTGTTCTTCACCAATGACTGAATACTCATCAAAATAATCAGTTAGCCTATTATTCAGAACACTGGTAAATAACTTTCCAAAGCAGCTCGTCAGGGTTATACCTCTGTAATTTGCTGGGTCTTCAGCATCTCCCTTTTGCTTATACAAGGGGCGTAAAAGTCCAACAGACCATTCGTCGGGCATGTGTCCAGAACAAAGAATTACATTAAACAGCTTTGTATATACTTTAATCAACTTCCCAGCAGAAGCTTTCAAAAACTCATTTATAATTTGATCATTTCCACAGGCTTTATTATTCTTTAGCTTTTTAACTGCTTTTAAAACTTCATCTTCTGTTATCATACAATTTAAATCAGCGTTATCATTATGTACCATTTCATTTAAATTAGATTCATTTT
Source organism: Littorina saxatilis (assembly GCF_037325665.1). NCBI lineage: Eukaryota > Metazoa > Mollusca > Gastropoda > Littorinimorpha > Littorinidae > Littorina > Littorina saxatilis. The sequence goes on from NC_090247.1 coordinate 55,043,781, forward strand.
TATCAACCTCATCTTCACCTGCTGAAAACATACCTTTAAAGTGTTTCAAAAAAAGGTCAGAAGAGACTTTTGGTAATTCTTCATTTTTTTCTCTTAGTGTTCCATTAATAATCTTCCAATACGATTTTGGATCATGGCTTTTTAGGTTTTTAATTTTTTTAACAAGGTCTGCTTGATATTTTTTAAATTGCTTATTTACTTCCTGTTTATAACTTCGACTTGTTTTGGTGCGGAGCTCACGCGAAAAGGCAGTCTTCATTCTTCTATGTACATTTTTTTGCTTTAAAAAAGGACTTTCTCTTTTTCTCACATGTAACATTAAACCATGGACAATTTTCGGTTTTCCTTTTATACTGTTTCTTACCAAAATTATTTCGTTTAAATAACCCTAACTTCTGTGCACTACTCTTCAATATATTATTAACTTCTAAAACAACTCTATTAACTTCGTCAGCAGAAACATATTCTTTAAATACTAACAATTCATCTAATTGTAAATCAATATCGTTTATCGATGAATCTTCCAGACCACAGATATAATCAGTTTCCAATTCTGCTTTCCATTTTGGTCTTCCTTCGAAATGTTCTGCTACATTACAAGCAGGCACTTCGTTCCCAACTTCATCATCACAATCATGACTTAAAACATTGTCTCCAAAAATACAATCAAGCTTAATTACCAAGGGACAGTGAACATCCGAGAACATTTCGCAAAAATCCATAACAACAAATTCTTTGATGGTATGAAACAGGTTGGCTGATATCAAAACATAATCAACAACGCTAATATTTTTACATGTAAATTTCCCGGTGCCTCTGTCTGATCCAACCCGACCATTTACAATAACCATATCTGATGTTTTACAAAAATCCACTAAATCATGCCCGAAATTATTTACTAACACATCTTGTGAATGTCTCTTCGGGATATAAAAATTGTTGTCACCTTCGTCATTTTCTCTGCACATATCTTGTGTTTCACAGGGCATACCAAAATCAACATCAAATAAATCTTCAGTGGTATCTATAAGCTAAATGAACCAGGCGAATAGTTTTAACAGTTACTGTATTTGTACGTTATTTGTGATGGACAATGACGTTGGCAAAGTAAAATGCCAAACAACGCGTGGCAGATGAGCACTTTTAGAAAATTTTAGCTGAATGTCTAACCTTTTTTTAATTTCATTTGTAGATGTACAACAAGAAACATTAAACATTTGACGAATTAATATTAATAGGTTTAGATTCAAAATACTATTTCCTTACTTTTTTCCGAAAAAAATCAAAGTCTCTTCGTTCTGATTGTGGACTATGGATTAAAGTTTACATCTGTATGAAGTCGGGTAATTTGAACTCAGCAACTGCGTGTAATTTTGACACACTGTTCAATTTATATTTTGCGTGTTTTTTTCTTTTTTTTTTCTTTAAATGAATTGCGATTTTTTTTAAATTGAAAACCTTAACATGTTGCTCTTGTAAACAACAGAATATACATAAAGCAATACGCCATTAACCCCTCGCGTATGTCCAATATAAACGAAAAACAGCTGGTACCGAATCCAGGCGAATTGTGATGTTAGAACATTGCACGATCTCTACGCTTTGGTCTTTCTGTCATGGGAAATGGCATGAAGAAGACATGAAGAGCGCTCTGACATCAACGAAAGAGAGTTGGCTTGGGTTAAATATATCTACAAATGAGTTCGGCTAATTTGAACTTTGCCCTGTTCAATATACCCGAGTAGTCGGCTAATTTGAACTTTGCCCTGTTCAATATACCCGAGTAGTCGGCTAATTTGAACTTTGCCCTGTTCAATATACCCGACCAGTCGGCTAATTTGAACTTTACCCTGTTCAATATACCCGACCAGTCGGCTAATTTGAACTTTACCCTGTTCAATATACCCGACCAGTCGGCTAATTTGAACTTTACCCTGTTCAATATACCCGAGTAGTCGGCCAATTTGAACTTTGCCCTGTTCAATATACCCGAGTAGTCGGCCAATTTGAACTTTTCTCATATTTTAAGAAACAAGTCCGTGTGTTGACAAAACACATAAGATCCTTTATTTTACTTGCATACGTGTAGGACTAAACCCAATCTTGAGATATTACTGACTTCAATGGGCCAGCTACAGCGTCTAGTTCTTTGGGTGTCCAAATTACCCCCTTCACCTTACGTGTTGTCAACATTGCCTAAGAACCGGGGACAGTATTTTTTTTCAAACCTACATTGATGTAATTCTCCAACAGTCAAAGAAAGTGCCGCTAAAATGTAATCTTTGCAACACCTGCATGAACACCTTTGAGTGGACGTCACACACAAAGTGTGTGTGTGTGTGTGTGTGTGTGTGTGTGTGTGTGTGTGAGAGTGTGTTTGTGTGTGAGTGTGTGTTTGTGTGTGTGTGCGTGCGAGCATGTGTGTGTGTGTGTGTGTGCGTTTGTGTGTGTATGTGAGTGTATATATGTGTGTGTGTGTGTGTGTATGCGTGCGTATGTGTGTGTGTGCGTTCGTGCCTATGTGTCCGCACATCTGCCTGTCTCTATCTTAACCTCTCTTGCTCTCTCTCTCTCCCTCTATTTCTTTCTCTCTCTCTATCACACACACACACACACACACACACACACTATCACACACACACACACACACACACAAACACACACAAACATAAACAAACAGAAACACACACACACACACAAACAAACACACACACACACAGACATAGACACTCATACACACACACATACACACACACACACACACACACACACATACACAGACACACACTTAATATATATTTTTGTTTTATTCCCCCCTCTGCTTCTTTACCTCTCAAACTTGTAGAGCTAGTTATTTTTCGATAAACACCCAGCAACCAAACAAATAACGACCCAGCAACAGCCTGAATCCTCGATAGCGCAATGGGTTGAGAAGCTGTTTTGCGTCGGTACTACTTTTGCGACTGAAAAGTTCCGAACGCTCTAATGTACGAAGTATACATCTCTGGAGCAAACAATACAAACATACCGCATTTAAATTAACAACTACAGGCTTGAACACATGAATCTCCATATAAAATCCATGAGTTTGGTTGTTTTCTGAATCTAGATCTGCTGTGCACAAACCGTTCATCACAAGCAAATTCCCAAGGCAAGTAACTCTCATACTTTGTCTAGCGACAAGAGTAGTTCCCCTTTCAAATTTCTTTTCACTCAGTTTCTTCGACAACAGACTGCAATCCGACGGTCAGTTTTCAACAATATTTCATTTAATAAACAGATCACGCGCAACCAAATGCACACATCTCATCAATTTAAACAACATACAGCGGTTTCATACACTATTTTTCCCAGAAAACCGAACTTCATACAGTTTTTAACGTTGGAACACGGGTGCAAAAGTTCGTCTGCTAGTCCCATTTGACGAAAGAACATTATCCTAAGCAATACCAAAACATATACAGAACACACAATATCTGCCTTTGCTGCCACAGCAGAATAACAGCATTTATCCCCCCTCTGCTTCTTTCTCTCTGTAAACTTGTAGGGCTAGTTATTTTTCGGTAACTTACCCAACAACCAAAATCACTTACCCAACAACGGGCCTGAATCCTCGATAGCTCATGGGTAGAGACTGTACACATTGTGGATCTACTTTTTGCGACTCAAAAGTTCAGAACACTCTAATGTACAAAAGTATACATTTCTGGAGCAAACAATACAACCATACCGCATTTAAACCAGCAACTACAGGCTTGAACACATGAATCTCAATATAAAATCCATGAGTTTGGTTGTTTTCTGAATTCAGATCTGCCGTGCACAATCGTTTATCGCTAGCAAGATTCCAAGGAAAAGTAACTCTCATACTTTGTCTAGCGACACGAGTAGTTCCCCTTCCAGATTTCGGCTGCATCTACAAGACTGCAATCCGACGGTCAGTTTTCAACAATATTTCATTTTATAAACAGATCACACGCAATCAATTACAAACATTTAATCAACTTGAAGAACATGCAGCGGTTTCATACACTATTTTGCCCCAGAAAACTAAACTTCATACAGTTTTTAGCGTTGGAACACGGGTGTAAAACTTCGTCTGCTAGTCAGATTCGAGGAAAGAACATTTCCTGAGCGATACCAAAACATGAACAGAACACACACTATCTGCCTTTACCGCCACAGCAGAATGACAACATAACTGTGTACTTGATTTTAGTTCAAAACATGGAAACTGACAAGAAGTGTTAACAAAATTGAATGATTTGCACGGAACTATTCAACCGCGCATTAATCGATCGCCTGCGCAGGTAGACTGGTTGGGTGAATATGATTCGATCAAACTTTCGCACAAAAAATCCTCTTTTCTTTGAATAACTGAAGGAAGGAGGGATAAAGAGGTTACATACCTCGTCTCAGTGATTATCAAAAATAATGGTCTCAGTTCGCGGTCATGAAAAAGCTCGCTGAAGCTCGCATTTTTCATGATCCGCTAACTTCGACCATTATTTTTGATAATCACTGAGACTCGGCATGTAACCTCTACATCTGTGTACTTGATTTTTAGTCCAAAATAGGAAAACTGACAAGAAGTGTTAACAGAATGGAATGATTTGCACGGAACTATACAACCGCGCATTAATCGATCGCCTGCGCAGGTTGACTGGTTGAGTGAATAGGATTCGATCAAACTTTCGCAAAAAAAAATCCTCTTTTCTTTGAATAACTGAAGAAAGGAGGAATAAAGAGGTTACACACCTCGTCTCAGTGATTATAAAAAATAATGGTCTCAGTTCGCGGTCATGAAAAAGCTCGCTGAAGCTCGCATTTTTCATGATCCGCTAACTTCGACCATTATTTTTAATAATCAATGAGACTCGGCATGTAACCTCTACATAGACTATCCATTGTAAAAAAACAAACAAGTCGCGTGAAGCGATATAAAAACATTTAGTCAATCGTTAACAAACTATTAAGATCAATAACCCATAAAAAAAAAGTCATCGCCGAGACTATCTTCAGATAGTCTTCGCTAACCTGAAGACCGAGACGGGTCACCATCGTCTCCGCGAAGCAAGCGACCAAAGTACTTAATTACTGGACCTATTTTCTTCAACTCTGAGCACATTTTTAGAGTAAACATGACATAAGCGTATCCATATTTTTTTGAATTCAGGAGAAGATGAGGAATACAATGCGATCATTATTTAATCTGTAAGTAAAACTTCGATTTTAATGTCAACTTTAATGCGCAAACTAATTAACTAATTTTTAGACTTCCGAGCTGAAATGCAATCCCATAGTCCGGACGTCGTCGAAGATTGCTTGACCAAAATATCAATCAAGTTGGTTGAAAAATGAGGGTATATATATGACAGTGCAGTGCGGCCTTAACTTTCACCAAAAGCCGGATATGACGTCATCCAAGATAGTTATCGCAAAAATGGAAAACATTCTGGGGATATCATATCCAGGAACCCCCATGTGAAGTTTCATGAAGATCATTATAGTAGTTTTCTTGGAATCGTTCTACACGCACACACATACATACACACACACTCATACACCACCACCCTCGTCTCGATTCCCTGTCTATGTTAAAGGCACAGTAAGCCTCCCGTAAACCATCACAGAGCTCCCCGAGCGTCGACATACAGTACAAGCATACTTCCATTTAAACGCTCACCGAACGGGAACATCCTGCCTGCTTTCTGTCGAGCGTGAGAAATTTTCAAAGAATTTATTTTCGTGGACTTGGCCCTTTACAACAATGGCGCCTCGTTTTGGTGCTGGACGGCTGTTATGAATATCCCCAGAGACATACATACACATACATACATCTATCTATGTCTCTGATATCCCGGAAATCACGCCCGGACAGTAAGCCTCCCGTAAACCATCACAGATACTGTCAGGCTTTTACACACAGTACAAACACCCTTCCATTTGAACGCTCACCAAACGGGAACATCCTAGGTGCCCTACGTAAAGAGCGAGCAATTTTTAAAAAATTAATTTTGCAGATTGTCTCGAACACTTTTTGGAACCATCCTAAACTCAGGTCAAAAATGAGTTACTTCCCTTAAACTGACGATAGCCGTGGATCGATGATAATCAGAATGTTTTTGGACCGTGGTGCATTTTTGCGCTAGACCTAACTTTTAAAATCTAAATAATAAATTGACAGCGTGTTTTCATCAAGACAAGATCAGTGCAATTCGAAGTTGTGAAAGTTTGAAAAAAGAAAAGCCCGGAAGCAGGGTCACGCAAGGGTCGTAGCAGACGACGGTTTATGCGCCATATCGCCGTTCCTCTCAACAGTCAAAAGCCATCGCTAGAGTTCTTGTGAACCACAGCCGTTTGTTTTGTGCATAAAAACGTGCTATTGTAGATAAGCTCACATCGAGTCGCATGTCAAATGACTAACTGACAACTACATTGTGAAAAATGGAAACTGGATCACACGGGTTCACGATGGCTCAGGGGTAAGATAAACCACACTAAATTCTTTGAAAATTGTTCGCTCTTTACGGAGGGCACCAAGGATGTTCTCAATCGGTGAGTGTTTAAATGAAAGGGTGTTTGTACTGTGTGTAAAAGCCTGACCGTATCTGTGATGGTTTACGGGAGGCTTACTGTGCCTTTAAAACATTTAGTCAAAACTTGACTACATGTAAAAAAAAAAAAAAAAGTCGCGTAAGGCGAAATTACTACATCTAGTCAAGCTGACGAACTCACAGAATAAAACTGAACGCACTGCATTTTTTCACCAAGACCGCATACTCGTGGTTTCGTCCATCGCTCGTGGCAAAGACAGTGAAATCGACAAGCCAGAATAGTGCGGTAATGGTCGCGCTGAACGGGATAGCACGCTTTTCTGTACATATCTTCGTTTTAACTTTCTGAGGGTGTTTTTAATCCAAACATATCATATCTATATGTTTTTGAAATGAGAAACCGACAAGAAATAAAATGAAATTGTTTTTAAATCGATTTCGGACATTTTATTTTAATCATAATTTTTATATTTTTAATTTTCAGAGCTTGTTTTTAATCCGAATATAACATATTTATATGCTTTTGGAATCAGAAAAAGATGAAGAATAAAATGAACGTAATGAACGTTTAAAAAAAAATGTTTAATTACAATTTTCAGATTTTTAATGACCAAACTCATTAATTAATTTTAAGCCTCCAAGCTGAAATGCAATACCAAAGTCCGGCCTTTGTCGAAGATTGCTTGGCCAAAATTTTAATCAATTTGATTGAAAAATGTGCCGCCTCAACTTTTACAAAAAGCCGGACATGACGTCATCAAAGACATTTATGAAAAAAATGAAAAACACGTCTGGGGATATCATATCCAGAAACCCTCATGTAAAATTTCATAAAGATCCGTCCAGTAGTTTACTCTGAATCGCTCTCTCTACACACACACACACACACACACACACACACATACACACACACACACACACACACACACACACATGGAGGGAGTAATTTTATCGTGCCTTAGGGAGTTCTTTTCTCGTACGAAAGGTGTACTCGGAGTAAGAATTTCGTACGAAATTTTTACTCCGGAATAATTTTTTCGTGGAGTAAAAATGTCGTGTCACACCGGTCAGAAAGTTTGTGGTTTTTTTAAATAAATAAACAGAACACTGTGCGTTGGTCTATGCATTCGACTCGTGGGTATTTCTGACTGTTGGTATCACCTTTGGGCTTAGTCCCTTTTCCACCTCACTCCTTCTCCGCTTCCTCAATTCCGAGAATAGGCCGCCATTCGTCGACCGCTAACATTCGCCGTCGTCCTTCTTTGATTGGCGAACACGAAGAGACCAACGCTTTGAAGCAAGGTAAGACAAACCGGAATGACATTTAAAATAGTTGTCCATGCCATGAACCTGAACAAACAAGATCGTTTACATCGAATAGTTTTAGTGGGTAGGTGTCCATGAAAGAATATTTCAAGCGAGATCGAGAAAGTATTTTATGAAGAAAATCAGTTGGAACAGAATCGTTTTATCACAGAGAAGTAAACCCGTGTGAACAGACGCCTTTGTACATACAGGCGACTAGTTCAGTGTAACTTATTTTCTTGTAAGTTTGTGCCTGGGAGTGTTTCAGGTGTTTTATTCATTGTATTGAAATAAGGCGTACTCTGTCAAGCAGCTAGCATTGGATCAGTAACCAATACTAACGTACTCCTGTGTTTTGTTGTTGTGAAAACTGCACTCTTAGAGCACGAACACAATCTTGGTGTAATGTATGTATCTACAGCTCTGATATTTCTATGTACCGCCACAATACATCGGAGTTTGTTTGTATCTACCACACAGCTCCGCAAGACACATAAAGTATGTTCACTCGTGCAGCTTTGCGTGCAAAAAGCTAAACAAGGAAGATATAAAGTTATGTACACTCAAAAATGGCGACGGAGACTGCATACTAGCCGAAGTGGCTTACACGAGTAGATAGGCTGTCACAGTAGGTTGCAGTTACTGGCTAACGCAAACTTTAACAAGAAAAATGTTCATTCAAAATGAACAGCGTCGATGCAATGTCCACCAAAGATTTATTTTGGGAAGTGTTAAAGGTTAGGGTCAAAAGTTAATGAATTGCATGTTGTGCTGGATATATAAATTGTTTATTTCAGTCAATGCTTGATTCATAAGTACATTTTTCAGCATGGTGCATCTACAGGAGGGTGCTCCAACAATGATGCATAGTGCCAACATTTAGCGCAAACTTTTCACAACAGTGCATTATTACCACAAAGCGCATACAGCGATTATATAGTAGCAAGTTGCACTAAACATTTGAACAAAATGCATTTTGTTCAAATGTTAACAGCACAGCACCAAGTTTTGCATAAGTGCACAACAGCACTGACCATTTCACAAAAGTGCATAACAGCTGTGACAATTTTACAAAAGTGCATTGACCATTTCAGGCAGATGGCTAACATACAGATTTCGCTTTTGTCTGTCTTTCTTTGAAAAGTAGGCATGTTCAAGATCGATGAAGTCATGAGCAATTGGGTTAGATGACAGAAAAGATTCAAAAACGTCAGATTCAGTTAGATGACAGAAAAGATTCAAAAACGTCAGATTCAGTGTTTTGGGCACTGTTGAACAGGAACATTCTCTCCTGTTCAACAAATGTGGGTTCAATTCAAAAGCAACATTGTCACAGATAGGCTAGTGTTACATTTCTGTAAAGTTTCAAAAACATCTTCCATGTTTTGGTTACTGTTGAACAGAGGCATATTTCCCTGTTCAAAAAAGTCTGACACAAATTGTCGTAGTTGTGGGTTAAGGTCAAAACTGTCCTTCAAACGAGTCGTAGAACCGTCATTGTCACAGATAGTGTTACATTTCTGTTTTACATTCAAACGAGTCGTAGAAGTAGTAGTACATTTGCGTTTGGTTGTTTTTATATTTAGTCAAGTTTTGACTGAATATTTTAACATCGAGGGGGAATCGAAACGAGGGTCGTGGTGTATGTGCGTGTGTGCGTGCGTGTGTGCGTGTGTGTGTGTGTGTGTAGAGCGATTCAGACTAAACTACTGGACCGATCTTTATGAAATTTGACATGAGAGTTCCTGGGTATGAAATCCCCGAACGTTTTTTTCATTTTTTTGATAAATGTCTTTGATGACGTCATATCCGGCTTTTCGTGAAAGTTGAGGCGGCACTGTCACGCCCTCATTTTTCAACCAAATTGGTTCAAATTTTGGTCAAGTAATCTTCGACGAAGCCCGGGGTTTGGTATTGCATTTCAGCTTGGTGGCTTAAAAATTAATGAATGACTTTGGTCATTAAAAATCGGAAAATTGTAAAAAAAAATAAAAATTTATAAAACGATCCAAATTTACGTTTATCTTATTCTCCATCATTTGCTGATTCCAAAAACATATAAATATGTTATATTCGGATTAAAAACAAGCTCTGAAAATTAAATATATAAAAATTATTATCAAAATTAAATTGTCCAAATCAATTTAAAAACATTTTCATCTTATTCCTTGTCGGTTCCTGATTCCAAAAACATATAGATATGATATGTTTGGATTAAAAACACGCTCAGAAAGTTAAAACAAAGAGAGGTACAGAAAAGCGTGCTATCCTTCTTAGCGCAACTACTACCCCGCTCTTCTTGTCAATTTCACTGCCTTTGCCATGAGCGGTGGACTGACGATGCTACGAGTATACGGTCTTGCTGAAAAATTACATTGCGTTCACTTTCATTCTGTGAGTTCCACAGCTACTTGACTAAATATTGTATTTTCGCCTTACGCGACTTGTTTCTTTTAGATTCCTGTCACTCATACTAGCAGTATTGATTGAGGTACATAAATCTGTTGATGTACAGGGATGACTTGTTTGTAATGAATCCTTGTTTCCTCCACATTGAGTTTGCATTGCAGTTGGACAGAAATGAACAGGTGTTAATTGATAAACACATTGATAATGGCTTTTGACAAAATCAATCAATTCTGCAAAGGAATTAACTTGATGACATCAAAACTGCAGCGCCATTTGAAGAATGGTTACCATTTCTGTTTCTTTGATGGGAATCAAACAAATAAAAACATTGACTATCCAAGTTACCATGAATGGCAATAGTTGACTCCTGAAAAGTAGCAAGGATATAATTTGAGACGATAAACGCCTGATGCAATCCCTCCTCAAGGTCAGTCAACTCAAAACCTTCATCATTCGCAACATCAGTAGGCAACACAGCGGGATTCGTATGTCCAGAAATCATGTCGAAAAAATATTACATTTCAAAAGCATGTCCAACCACAGTTGTTGGCAAGTGTTCGTGTCCGAAGTAGCTAGCCTTCAGTGTGTGTATATGTATTCATGTGACAGAGAACGTGACCTCATTGTTCAATCCTCTCTCTCTCTTCTTTCTCATTCGAACGCACACACGCAAGAACGTAGCCTACGCGGCACGCATGCACGCGCACGCACACACACACACACACACACACACACACACCCCGCTGACGCACACGGCAAACCACGCACACACACACTGACTGTCGGCAAGCATCTCTTTTTGTTATATTTAGTCAAGTTTTGACTAAATATTTTAACATCGAGGGGGAATCGAAACGAGGGTCGTGGTGTATGTGCGTGTGTGTGTGTGTGTGTGTGTGTGTGTGTGTGTGTGTGTGTGTGTGTGTAGAGCGATTCAGACTAAACTACTGGACCGATCTTTATGAAATTTGACATGAGAGTTCCTGGGTATGAAATCCCCGAACGTTTTTTTCATTTTTTTGATAAATGTCTTTGATGACGTCATATCCGGCTTTTCGTGAAAGTTGAGGCGGCACTGTCACGCCCTCATTTTTCAACCAAATTGGTTGAAATTTTGGTCAAGTAATCTTCGACGAAGCCCGGACTTCGGTATTGCATTTCAGCTTGGTGGCTTAAAAATTAATTAATGACTTTGGTCATTAAAAATCTGAAAATTGTAAAAAAAATTAAAAATTTATAAAACGATCCAAATTTACGTTTATCTTATTTTCCATCATTTGCTGATTCCAAAAACATATACATATGTTATATTCGGATTAAAAACAAGCTCTGAAAATTAAATATATAAAAATTATTATCAAAATTAAATTGTCCAAATCAATTTAAAAACACTTTCATCTTATTCCTTGTCGGTTCCTGATTCCAAAAACATATACATATGATATGTTTGGATTAAAAACACGCTCAGAAAGTTAAAACAAAGAGAGGTACAGAAAAGCGTGCTATCCTTCTTAGCGCAACTACTACCCCGCTCTTCTTGTCAATTTCACTGCCTTTGCCATGAGCGGTGGACTGACGATGCTACGAGTATACGGTCTTGCTGAAAAATGGCATTGCGTTCAGTTTCATTCTGTGAGTTCGACAGCTACTTGACTAAATATTGTATTTTCGCCTTACGCGACTTGTTTTCTTTACCTTTGTTTATTGTGTTTTCGATATTTGTATTTATTTTTTGCTTGACTTATCTGTTTTATTTTAATGTTTGCTATCCACATCGTGTGATAGTAAATGTTTCTTCTCAGTCTCCGAGTCAGTTTAGTTTCTGCACGCCGCTTTGGTACTCCTTGTTTTTCTAACTGGTGTATTGTGCGCGACTGATTTGCAGATTTATTTTTATTCCTTTCATATTATGCAGTTGAAGTGTTGTGGGTGTTATTGTCTGTATATGCTATGTTGCGTCTGTGTATGCCTACAAGAATTTTGGGTGTAATGTGCCTGTGGTCTGCTCGCAGTCGAGCACAGAAAACATGGCGGCGCCCTGTGGCAAATTCGTGGAAAGTCTTCCCGACCGCAGATACCAGCGTCGTCCGCGAAAAACATAAGCTTCTCTTCTTTTTCAGTACAAACTACTGCAAACGCCTTTCTGCTTTTGGTTCACTGATAGAAGAAAATCAAATAACAATCAACAGGGTAGACTGAAGTTTCGACTTCCAGTCAAGTGTGTTGAGCTGTGCCCAACGGTTGATCGGTAAGATGACTAACAATAAGTTCGTGTCAACGGCGAGCACAAAGAGTAAACATTTCAGGAGCTGTCGATTATGTTGCGAGGGGAGGCTCGTATGCGGATGTGTGTGTCGACATGTGTTTGTATTGCATAAATTAGAGGAGGACGCAGCGTGTATCTAAACAAAGCATTCTGTTGTTTTGTTGTGCTATTTTCGAGACAAGTACAAGCTGTGAGCGGAAACGCGTAATACTAAACTAAGCTTTTATTTGAAACTATGCGTATTGTGTGTAAGTAAGGGATGTGTCATTACATACACTATGTTGCATGTTGTGGTACTCGTCTGTCTGGTAAGTTTTCTTTTTTAAGTTTGCTTTCCCTAAAGAGATATCTTTGGTATATACAAACGATCAAATCTGTGAAAGAAACAACTGAAAGCCAGCAGAAAATTTCTTCCGAGGTTATGAAAAAGATCTCCCCTCAGCATATCAAAGGAAAAAGTAACATATCCTTTCATAGAAAGTGTACTTGAAAAATCAGACCCTCCTTGTGGGTACTTGAAAGACTTTCCGCAAAGGCCTTTGTGTACCAGCGTGAAGTATGAAAAAGGATATTCAAGTCCTGAGGAGAACCAGTGTCAGTATTACAACAGAGACCAGACACGTGTTTTTGATTCGGCACTAAAGTGTCTCATCGGTCGCCCGGTAGGTACGATATGACGAGAGTTGTCAACCCATGTTATCCAGCTAAGAAGCAAAATACTCTCTGATCGGTAGCTTCTGTTGACACGGGAGACTATCCAGGGCTCCCTATGATGCGTGTCCCTGCGTCCTATACGCACTAGAACCCGAATTCACGTACTACATTCATAGAGGGGTCGCGGGACGCACTAAAAAAAATATGTGGTGCGCCCCGTAGGAATTCTTTTCAGACTGTAGTCGTCAGCTAACATTACAGAAGAAAGACCAGAAGTCAAGTTAAAAGTGTGCGTGTGTCTTGCATTTAACAAGGTATAGTTGAAGTGTCCTCGAATATTCTCAGTGGTGATAAATAACACACTTCATATCACGTTATTCGCGATCACAAAGCGTTTTATATGTACACGGGGGGTTTGGGGATCCGAGACACTTGGGACCCTCTAAAACTCCGCTGAGGGGGTCCATGGACCCTCCAAACATTAAAAGCGGGGGTCCCGGGACCCTCTGGGACGGGTGTCCGTGGGGAGCCCTGCTACCCTCGTCTGACACTCCCAAGTGGGTACCTGTGAATGGAAATACTTTGATTTATGGTCAAAGCATGGAATGGAAGTGTGTTACAATTCGTTTTTAATTCAGACAAGTTTTAACCAGGAAATCACTTTAAAGTTAAAAACCAAACATAGTGTCATAGTTACTTAACTATTAGCAGCAACAGCATTGAAATCCTACAAACGTTCAGTTTCAAATGAATAAAAGGATGTACTTAATAGAGTCAAAAATAAGTTCTAATTTATTCGCGATTACCATTTGTTGCAAACAAAAGCGTAGGCTTTAGGAACACAGTGGCAACACACAAAATGTTGGTCAAGAAACAAAGCGAATCAAACCATGTATAAAGGTGACTGTGGTGACCAAGCATTTTGGTCATCTTCCCCTCAAGGTAAATATACTACTCAATGGAACCTTTTCGAAACCATACCTTTGTATTCATGCAGCTATTTAAGCTTGGTCAAAAGCGATTTGTATCAATGATACCTCCATTACGGCAGTTATTTGCTACTCTAGTAATTAGTACTAAAAAAAAAGACACTATTTTAGATATTGTTAGGGCAGAACATGTATAAACTTGATTGACTTTTTTTCACAAAAGCTTGGAATCAAACAAAAATGCTTCAAATAATACAAATGTATCAAATGTTACAGCAAGTATTGAGTAGTACGAACATACGAGGCTACCACAAAATGACTACCAATAACAGCCTATACTTTCCATGGCTGCTTGCGGCCTTTGCAGGCGCTCCCAGCTACAGCCAGGAGACATGGCTGGCTGTGACAGGCGGGAGACCTTCCAACAGGCAGTGAGAGACTGTCAGTGGCAGGCAGTGAGACAGTTGGTTCAGCAGGGGTCCAGTCTGGAGCAGAGAGACCTAGCTGTCAGTCAGGCAGTCTCACACAGCCAGTGGGGGCTCGTCTCACAGCTCGTGCAGCTAGGAATCAGTCAGAAGTGCAGAGACGTGGCTGTGCACAAAGCTGTCAGGTAGGTCGGCGTGTAGGCTATCCTTCATGCCTTCTATTGGGCATGTCAAAGATACATAGAGAATACTACATGGGTTGCTGTGTCGTACCAGCTTTACACGAGTTTAAAAAAAAAATTAATATTGAACTGCGAGCGAAAGCGAGCTGTTAACTATTTGAAAAAAGCAACGAGTGTAAATCTGGTACGACACAGCAACCCACGTAGTGTTATGTTTGTCGTACATACTGTATACGTACTTAGGTGTATTTTACTCAAAGCGTCCCGCAGTCGAGAAGACGCTTCTTTTGGAACCTCGATCTCTTCCATAGCCTCGTGGAATCTTTTACGTCAAAGCAAAGAAAGGTCACTCTGGAAAGTGTAACGTGAGGTGTTAGTTCTAAACATTCATCGAGGGGAATTAGCGAGCACAATTTGTTTTCCCTATTGACGTTTGTCTCAGTGACATTGGCATCATAAGCAGTGGAAAAACAGGTCCCTGCTAGACTAGCTTGACATTACCTCATTGACATGATACACAAACGTGTAGTTTGAACGATATGTTTATGTAATGAGTGGTCTCTCTCACGTAAGTAGGATTAATTCTTTTCCGGGTAAACCATCTTGTACATTACAATGGATCCGCCCAGACTTTCACGTTACAGGAGCATTCATACTTCAATCAATCAATCAATATGAGGCTTATATCGCGCGTATTCCGTGGGTACAGTACTTACACTTGGCTACATACAGTTTATATTCAGCCTGGCTGCTTTCTGTGGTATTTTTTGCTTAGCATGCAAAGTCACGATTTTTTAACCTGTCGCGGGATGCCTAAACAAAGTACCATCAATCGGACAAATGATATGTACAGCTGACATAATTACCTTTTCGAGCATATAAAGTTCAACTAAAATAAATTGCGTTTTACTGCTTTTCTTAGCGTGCGAAAATTGTTGCAATAATGTTTTGGCTGTGTTTATATACGTACTTGATTTTAACTCTTGAAACCAAACAGGAACACAAGTAACCTTCCTTCGCTTGTAATCGATTGAGAGTATCCCATCCGTTACTTGGACACATAGCAACATCAAAAGCCAGGCTGTTTTTTTGGAAGAGCGGGAACTTTTAAAAAATCAAAGTTTCATTTACGAATGCAATTTAGCAAAAACTTCCAACGCAACACATAATCAGCTAGGGGGTAGATTTGTGGTATGTGTACATGTGATAAGATTTCTCTATCCCACGTTAAAGCTTGAACATGTTTAATATGGTATAAAAAAAAGTCTATGCGAAAAGGAATTTATCTTAACCCAAACATCTGATTTCCAGGTATTGTCTGTGGAACATCGTGGATGAACTTGTTGCTGCTGGTGTCAGCACTGAGAAGAGAGACTTTGTCCTTCAGCGAGGTCTGCGACAACGAGAATGGGTCCTGGTGTCTCGTCTGCTGACACTGGGGGTTGGCCTGGAACTACGGGACCTGGTGGTGACAACGGCCTTGGAACATGGCCAGTGGGAGTTGGTGCTTGATGGTCTACGTCTGGGTGTGAAGCACAAACTAATGACCAAGGCCTTCCAGGAGGTCGTCAGCCAGAAAAGATGGGAGCATGTTCCGGGTTTGGTGACTTTATGTAAAAACAGTTACCACACAGACTTTCAGGATCTTATTGACCTGTTGAAAGAGGATGGCATTGAACCACGTGTGCGTGATGTGATTCTCTCTACTGCACAGAGACATGACCACTGGGATGAGTACCTGACTATCCTGAAAGAGACTGGGACAACAGAAAAGGAGATAGCTGACGTCATAACAACAGCCCTGTACAGTATCAATGTCTGTGTGATACTTCGCCTCTTTTCTATCTTTGTGTCTGCGCGCAGAGTCTTCAAACACGTGCTCCTCAGAACACGGTTTTCTGATCATGACATCATAGTTCTGCACACTTTTCTGATGGACGATCATCCAGACCTATCCTTCTATATGTTTACTGCCCAACAGATGTGGGAGAGTGTTGTGGGCATTTTTGGAGATGCTCGTCTTGGCACCAAGGACCGTCGTTTTGCAATCAGACACGCCATAAAGAAATGTGCTTGGTTCTTCGTAGATGCCATGGCATGTAGTCCCTCGACAAGTCACCGTGATCGACGATACGTCTTCCTTCAGGCTGCTAGACAGGGCCAGTGGCTTCTTGCACTGAAGTTGAGCACATACTCTAAATCAGTCTCTGTCAGGGACAAGTTGCTTGCTTTGAGGACTTGGTTTCAACTCGGCCTTTGGGGTTGCTTACAAGACGTTCTTAACCATTGGGTACAGCCGTTCCGAAGAGGAATCTTTCCTGTGAATTGGGAATATCAACAAAAACAAAAATTGGTGAAATGCATTTTAAAAGAATCCATTATTGCAGAACAGATTGCAGCGTTCCGAGATATATGTTCCAATCTCCACCTTGACGCTGAGTTTTCCCGTTTCATTTTCCAAACAGCAATTAAACACGATAAATATCACTTTGTCCTCGAATTCTGCTGTCACCGGATGAATGCAGCTGACATAGCTGACGTTCAAATTGCACTTGAGCTAGCAATTAAAAATAAAAGATGGAATCTTTTGAAGGATTTGATAACGAGAACGCTTGCAAAAATGCGGTATGTTCAAGGACAGTTTTGTTTGTACGTGCTACGGCTGTTTATAAGCAGAGTTTCACTTGATAAGCAGGCATGGGAAGTCGTTGTTCCTTCTTTGGATGAGCTCTGCCGTGCACTATCATCTTCATATGCCCTGAACTGGGATTTTGACGAAATTCCGGTCACTCCCAAATCAATGGGAAAAGTTCAGAGGCTTTGTGAATGGTGCTTGAGCTCAGCTTTAAGAAACGCTGCACTAGTGCTCTCGGTAGTGTCTGGCAACGAGGTCATTTCCAGAAGAGTGGCTGAGCAGCATGAATATGCAGACATCCGTTCAGGTGTCATCAGTTTTTGCTTTGTGGTTGCTCTCCAGCGATCTGAATGGGAAACAGCATTCACATTTCTTCAACGCCTACAAGTCGACGATGTCGAAAACATTGTAGATGATTTGCAAGAGGACATAAATTTCAGCAACCTGATGGAGAAATGCAGGGAGAACATCTCATACAAATGGCCTGTCTATATTGGAGTATGGACTGCACAATGGGAACAGGTTGAAGATGACGTAAGATTGTGTGAAGATACATCCGTCATAGACTTTGCCATTGATGAAGCTTCTACCTGTGACAAATGGGACATCGTCCAAAGCCAGCTGCCTAGATGTTCGCAGGACTCTGACCTTCTCTGTGAAGTTCTGAAACGTGCAGTTCGCAGTGGCCAGGCAGAAATCAGCACAGCTTTACTTTCGAAGGTAGACCTTGAACAGGCTGACTTTTCCATTCAGTCATTTCTGCATACAGCTGTCACAAGCGCCGGGGACAGAGAGGACATGGTGAAACTGTGCGTTAAATTCGGTCTGTCAACACACGTAAGGCCATGCAACTGTGCATCGACAAACAACTATTGCTTCTGCTCGTCATCACCGATGCGCACTGCGTTGCGTAACGGACAGATGCCTCTCGTCAAAGTCTTGTACAAAGCAGGCGCTTGCTCCAACAAGCACCTCTTTCTCTGTAAACAAGACACCGACCTTAGAACTCGGCTTCAAGGTCAAGGACGTCATGACATTGTGGAGTATTTGGACCATGTGACAACAACCCCACGCACCCTTCAGGATTTGTGTCGTTTGCAAGTGTCCCACCATATTGGGTGTCGTCCTGGACGCCTCGACAGAGTTATGACCCTTGACATCTCTTGGCCTACCAAAGATCTGATCAATTTTGAAGACGTGCCTTCTTGAAGACGTTCACGTTGTTATGATTGCTCCAAGTAAACACTGTGTTCTACTTTACTTCGTATTCGTAGAAAGGCTTGTCAAAGTCACGAGAAGTACTCGCGGGTTTTGCTTTGTAAAGAAAACCGTGACGTGCACAATCTTTCAGGGCTTGTCCAAGGTAATTGTCCACTCACCATAGAGCAGTTCATGTGGAACTCCTGTCGAGTAGAACAATAGAAAGCTGACTGACATGTGGGGATTTGGCCGTAAAGTGTGAACAGCCAAGTAAACGGCGACTAGTGTCTGACCCGTACATGCACTGTACGGCTGAAAATGGACCCATTGAGATCACCAGCCAGCGAGCTAGAGTACCGTGGATCATACACTTGCATTAACACAGATACCCAAGCACACTTTTTCATTTTTCATTTTCATTTTCATTACTTTATTGTCCCATCGCTGGGAAATTCGGGTCGCTTCCTCCCAGTGGAAAGCTAGCAGCAACGGAGTCGCGCTACCCAGGTGTTTGCGTGTTTAGGTGTATTCAACCACCTGCACTTATGGCAGAATGACCAAGGTCTTTTACGTGCCATTGTGATGACACGGGGGTGGGACATGGCTTCCGTCTCTGGGTCTGCACATAAAGTTGACCCGTGTCCGTCCCGGCCCGAATTCGAACCTGCGACCTTCCGATCACAAGTCCAGTGCTCTACCAACTGAGCTACCGGGCACACGGAGAATAGCTGTGTCTAAGATTATGAACGTGCAATATGTACGTTTTTATGTGTGTTTTTTCTCCATTTTGTTGCAGATCGAATGAATGGTAATGAAACTGTCGTGCAACAGAGTTATTGTTACAATGAAAAGAATACATGTACGTGAACCTGTGTGTTTATGTACCAAAGATAAAGTCTATGTTTTCCAGGTTGTGACAGGTCGGTGTTATACAGTGGAACCCGCTTACTTTTTACATTTAGTCAAGTTTTGACTAAATGTTTTAACATAGAGGGGGAATCGAGACGAGGGCCGTGGTGTATGTGTGTGTGTGTGTGTGTGTGTGTGTGTGTGTGTGTGTGTGTGTGTGTGTGTGTGTGTGTGTGTGTACGTGTGTGTGTGTGTGTGTGTGTGTGTAGAGCGATTCAGAGTAAACTACTGGACCGATGTTTATGACATTTTACATGAGAGTTCCTGGGTATGATATCACCAGACGTTTTTTCATTTTTTGGATACATGTCTTTGATGACGTCTTATCCGGCTTTTTGTAAAAGTTGAGGCGGCACTGTCACACCTGAAATCTGAAAAATTGTAATTAAAATTATTTTTTTTATAGAACGATCCAAAATTACGTTCATCTTATTTTTCATAATTTTTTTTATTCCAAAAACATATAAATATGTTATATTCGGATTAAAAACAAGCTCTGAAAATTAAAAATATAAAAATTATGATTAAAATAAAATTTCCGAAATCGATTTAGAAACATTTATTTGTCAGGGGAGTAACATTTTTGTACGAAATAATTACTCGGAACTCACCTGTCGTGGGGAGTAATTTTCTCGTGTAACGGGGGAGTACTTTTTTCGTAAAGGGAGTAACATTTTCGTACAAAATATTTACTCCGAAGTAAAAATCTCGTGGGAGTAATTTTCTCGTGTTACACCGGGACAGCTTGTGTCGTGGCAGTGGAAGGGCAAGGGTTGGGCGTGGAAGGGCTTGGTGAGTAGTTTCAGGACCCGCTGTTACCTGTCTAACTTGGTCTCTCTTTTGATATTGCCTGATGCATCTTTCTATGCGTTATACCAAACTATAGTGTGTGAGCATTATGTGTGCGTGCGTGAAAGAGAGTGTGTATGTGTGTGTGTCCTTTCAGTTTTTGTGGGCGATTCTTTGATATGTCTTAGTGTGTTTTCAATTTCCTGCAAATGTTATTTGTGTTCACCTGTCCACATGGTGCATGTGTTTGTATGAGGATAGGGCTAACTTAACTTCCATCTAACATACCAACCAACCGTCCAGCAAAGGAACCAGGAAGTGTTTGTTTGAAGTAATATTTATTGCCCACACACATTCTTAAAAACAATTACACACACTTCCTTTGAGAAATTTTTATGCACATCTTTGCTCTCTAGAAAACAAAGTAAAATCCGTTGACGGTAAAACACAAATCCCTGCTCTGCAGACACACATTTGACATTATTAAAAGAATAGCGTCTGTGGATGGCAGCTCAATGAACACGTCCATGATTCCGGTTGAGCTTCTTCGGACACATTGGCGCAGTGACAAAGGCGAGGCATCCGTGACCTTGACAGTATAGCCTTCTGACGAAACAAAGCACAATGATCAATTTTAGTGACACTACACTCTTCTCTTGCTGCAGCTATAATGAATCACATTTCTCCTTCCATCGGATATACGTTCTGCTTATCGACAACCGTTTCAGAATGTTGTGCAGGCAAATTTAAAGACACTCCTTCAAAAAGACACTAGTATCAACACGTTACGGGGAGAAATTAGATAGTGAAAGGTATTGCCTTGCCCTACAAATCTCAACAATTGCGGAAAGTGCTGTGATAGCTGTATCTCTCAATCTACTTTAACTACCATAAATGGTGCTCAGTTATGTGATACTTATCTGTACAAAAAACATTAAAAACAGGTGTGTGTGTGTGTGTGTGTGTGTGTGTGTGTGTGTGTGTGTGTGTGTGTGTGTGTGTGATATAATTCGCTGACCATCAAATCTATGTTTATTGCATGTCATGTTTTCATTTGTTATCTTTGATTTTTACCAGCGACCGCAATTTCTGTCACGTTATACAATTGCATGAACCAGTGATGTGTGTGTGTGTGCGTGCGTGAGTGCGCGTGCGTGCGTGCGTGCGTGTGTGTGTGTGTGTGTGTGTGTGTGTGTGTGTGTGTGTGTGTGTGTGTGTGTGTGTGTGTGTGTGTAGAGCGATTCAGAATAAACTACTGGACCGATTTTTATGACATTTTTCATGAGAGTTCCTGGGTATGATATCCCTAGACGTTTTTTCATTTTTTTCATAAATGTCTTTGATGACGTCATATCCGGCATTTTGTAAAAGTTGAGGCGGCACTGTCACACCCTCATTTTTCAATAAAATTGATTGAAATGTTGGCCAAGTAATCTTCGACGAAGGCCGGACTTTGGTATTGCATTTCAGCTTGGAGGCTTAAAAATTAATTAATGACTTTGGTCATTACAAATCTGAAAATTGTAATTAAAATTATTTTTTTATAAAACGATCCAAAATTACTTTTATTTTATTTTTCATCATGTTCTGATGCCAAAAACATATAAATATGTTATATTCGGATTAAAAACAAGCTCTGAAAATTAAAAATATAAAAATTATGATTAAAATTAAATTTCCGAAATCGATTTAAAAACAATTTTATCTTATTGCTTGTGGGTTCCTGATTCCAAAAACATATAGATATGATATGTTTGGATTAAAAACACGTTCAAATAGTTAAAAAGAATAGAGATATAAAAAAGCGTGCTATCCTCCTCAGCGCAACCGCTACCGCGCTTTTCTGGATTGTTAATTTCACTGCCTTTGCCACGAGCGGTGGACAGACGATGCTGCGAGTGTACGGTCTTGCGCAAAAAATGCAATGCGTTCAGTTTCATTCTGTGAGTTCGACTGAGCTTGACTAAATGTTGTATTTTCGCCTTACGCGACTTGTTAAATTAATGTTGTTGATCAGTTTGTATAAATGATGCGTGTGTTGGTGTATATGGCTGGATTGAAATGTTTCTTAACCGCAATGTCATCACAAATTCCCAACCTTGGGCAATTAAAGATTCTGTATTCTGTATTCTGATATAATTAATGTAAACACAAGACGCTCTCAGATAAAGCAAAACAAAAACACAACAAACAAAGCAAACTCTGTAGATTCAGTCCCTTTCTTGTTGATAAATCAAAGTGCAGACTTGTCATTTATCCTTCACAGACAAGGAACAGACTCATACGAGTTCCGGGTAATTTTATGAATAACACACATACTTCTTCTTGTCGTTCGCTGTCCGGACTGCAGGGCGAAATAACACACATACAGGAATAAATGTTTTCAAAATCTTTTTATTTTCTTGTCTGTCTTTTCTTTTTCAACAAAATGAAAAACTTCCAAGAATGAAATACAAGAACTAAAAAACCAGTCTTAGAACAAAGACCACTCAAACTAATGTGAAAAACCAACACTGGTTAGCTGTGAAAATTAAAAAAACGTTTTCTTTTTACCACACAATAAAACAACACAAATCATATTTTACAGATGTTACCAGAGGCTAGTAATTATGACTAATAATTACCACATAGTTACTGTGTTCCAACACACCACTATCATTACATTATTCCATATTATCAACTAGAAACTGTTGATATTTAGACATCACTTACTATTTACCAACTATAAAAAGTAATCTTCTCCCTAACACAGGAGTAACATTTTGCCTACTGTGATAAATTCCATTTTTATTGACAAAAACAGCAAGACTATATCCTATCACACAAGACAGTGACTAACCATATTAGAGTTACTTGTAACTATACCACATCACTATGTGTTCCACTTCATCATTGTTACAAACTCAAAACTAACTACAAGAAGTGTCCATGCATAATCACATTTATCTGCAGTGATAAACTGACCATTATGACCAAACTTCTTCAACTCACAATGTCTAAATCACTTGGAATAAAATCTCACCTCAAACATCTCAAATAAAACACTAGAGTCACACACACTTTTTTTCATAAGATGGAGGCAGCCAACGTTCCAATAATGCAATGCGCTTCCGGTTTTGCCCGCGCATGTGCAAAACTTTCTTTTGCTTCAAATTATGATTAAAACTAAATTTCTTTACAAAACCTAAACCCTATTTAACTTCAAAACATCAGTAACACACTTATCTTTCTGTCTACGCACTTCATACAAACAAACTACAACCAAAAATACAAATATTCTGCACTGTTTCTGTGACAGGTGCTTTTGTAAAAACTAAAAAACACAACATGGTCAAATTACAAATAATTAAGTTTCAAAACAGATTTACAAAAATAACCACTCCAATTTATGCTATCCATCTTGCTAAACTAGTAACTAATCATATTTTAAGCAGATGACAATGTAAAAATCAATATTCACCTGATTTAGAACCAAAATGTTCTCCAAAGATTTCCCACCAACTTGGCGGCTTTTCAACAGAGGGCGAAAGTGAAGCTAAAATTCTAAAATTCGAACTGGAAGATATCTAACAATAAATGTCTTAAAATAAAAAAAAATATCTTTACAACTGATTAAAGTTTATGATTAATACCTAATCAAAATAACACATTTGAAACAGCTTGAACAATTTTATCTAAATCCAAAAATATGAAACTTAGTTAGCCCAGTTGAAAAGACTAAAGGAAGGGAGGTAACAATCAATGTACACACATTACCAAAATAGCAACAGTTGCTTCTCTTTAACTACCAACCTAAAGTATTAAACAATGGCGACTGCACGTGAGAGGGAACAATAAAGAAATGTACTCACGTTAAAATGACGAACACGGAACGAATAACGTTATTCGTTCCGTGTTCGTCATTTTAACGTGAGTACATTGCTTTTTGGTCTCTTTACCAACCTAAATCTTTCTGTGTACATGTTCAAAACAAGATGATAGGTTTTGAATGTGTTACACAACTACTGTATACGTCTAACTTATTTCTTTACAATGTCTGTTCTACTTTACAGTCAGCTGTACCTCACAGACATATGGCGCGAGCACGATAACATTGCTCAAATTAACTGTGTGGAGTCGACTACGCGAAGTATACTTTGTGAAGCTTGGCGCACGAAGCTTTTGCAGTGGGTTTTTAAGAGACCGCCTAAACACTATATTGTAATTTTGGCAACACGACGATGATCCAACGGGGCACGGGGCACTTTCAGGTATCTGAGTTGCTATGCCACGGTCGGCTGTCATTTAGATTTTACCTAAGAATTTAGACACGCAGCTAAGAAAGCATTGAAGTTGTACCCAAGCGGACTTCACAAGTTTAGCTTGCTTTGTGAAAACAAAACAAACAACGACAACAACAATTACCCCATTGCGCTTTGGTGCAACTGCTTTGGAGGCGGGAAAACTACCTCAGTCGGTAGCGGAGCTGGCTTCAAAACCAGTTGTTGCTATCGGCGTGGGTTCGATCCCCACGTTTGGCGAGGGGTTTATTTCCCAGAGCGGTCAACTTTGCGCAGACTCTCCTCGGTGTCCGAACACGCATGCGCACGATAAAGAACCCCAATTCACAGCGAAAGTCTCATGGCTTGGAAACATGAATACAGGCATGCAGGAAAAAACAAATAAAACAAGCTACTCACCAAATTTGAGCTCAATTGACCCCAGAGTACCAGAGACCTACAAGCCTAATTCGTAGACAAACAGAGAAACAAACAGAGAAACAAACATACAAACAAACATACAAACAAACAAACAGACAGAGTGAAACTATACGCCGCTTTATTACATATTGCTAAAAACTGGGTAGCGCCGTAAACTGTATGTCAGATCGCTTTTCCCAGGGAGAAAACAGCCCGAATTTCCATGAGGGTAGGCCTAACCTCACAGGACTAAACGAATTCTTATCCTTATCCTTATCCTTTGGCGCAACTGCTAACACATTCCGATTTCCAAAGGGGAGGGGGGAGTAGTTTTTTTGTTGTTGCCCCCCCCCCCCCCCCCCTTTTCAATCCGAGTTTGTCCGGGTCTGGTGATCGCTAGATAAAAGAGACGGGGTTGGGGTAGGGGTCGGGGTAGGGTGGAGGATTGTTTGTGTGTGTATGTGAGCAGGAGGAACCAGGAAAAGTTTGACGCAGGCTGTGTGTGTGTGTGTGTACCCGGCGGTAGCACTTTTGTTATTTGAGAAATCTAGTCACGAAAAAGCCATACAGCGGCACTGTGTTGGTGTGTAGCAGTTGTATAGTGTAAATGATATTGCGTACAAGGAAACGTCTATATTCCAGGCTTTTTTGGTACCAGGCCGACTGGGTGTTCTTCTTAGGCATTCATTTCTAGCTGTAGGCCTGCAGTGCTAGTACGGATGGGATAGAAGCAGTTTACGGTGGCAATCGACCAGCAAATGAAGGCTAGCTGAGCAAACGGGTCAGCGTTCTGTTTGCCTTGTCAAAAGAAATCATCTACATAGTCCATAATTATATGCTTTTGGTGATCAAGACTGATTGGAACTCAAGCTCGGAAGCACCCCAGACCTGTAAATATCGGGGCATTGTGGTAAGATATGAGATTTAATGTTTAGAACGCTATAAACGATACACATCTCATGTGGTTTATTTGTGTGTTTCAGTGTTCACCGGAAGGAATGTGGTTTTGTTTATCAGGGTAAATCAATTTTGAGTCGTTATTATTGCTTTGCCTTCTTTCGTTTGCGTGATCTGTTAGTCAGTTTGTTTGCAAAACTTCCGAAGTCAAGAGCTAGTACTTCCTTGTACTGAATTTTACACGTTACTATCCAAGAATCAGGCTGAGTCAATGCATTCAGACAAGTATAAACGCGACGAACACAAACAGTGTGTATACTATTGGCTTCGAACATCTAAAAATATATTTTCGGTGCAAAACAGTATGAGTAAATACTTTGTACAAATGATAGTGGGCTGTGTCTGACAATGTATTATAAAATACAAGTAGAGCATCGAACGAGCTTCTCCATTTCTGTGTTCTTATTAATTCGCTGTGCCTATTAATACTCATTATGTGCTGTTGCGTTTCGATTAGTCGTTGCTATAAATAATCGCGTAGGGAAATGGGTGTGTGTGTGTGTGTGTGTGCGTGCGTGCGTGTGTGTGTGTGTGTGTGTGTGTGTGTGTGTGGTGTGTGTGTGTGTGTGTGTGTGTGTGTGTATGTGTCTGTGTGCGTATGTGTATTGCAGCATGTTTATATTAATGATCAATTTCTTCCAGTTCCATTTTTTGTTTTTCAGAATAAGAAGTCCTGAAGTGCGTAGAGCAACACAAACTTTCTCCTGAAACATCGACGAAACCATTTAAATTCTCAACATGGGATATATGACGTGACGCTGTACTCTCTGTCTTCTGATTCCTCTAGCAAAGAGCTTCCAACACTGTTGGCAACAGGGGCACGTTCTCCCCGTGAGCAAACTCGTCGTCGCCCAGCGAGTCTCCATCATTGCCTCTGATAAAATCATAGCGACAACAACAACAACAACAACAACAACACAACAACAACAATTACAACAACAACAAAAACATGTTTGAATGACCTTACTATCTGAAATGTGTACAGCATGATAACAATGTGAGGTCAAAACACTTCCCAGTGACATGTGGCCTCTGTTGACATCTTTAGTGTGGTGGACTTTCTGCGATGCTGGGGCATCACAACTAGTCTGACTTGGTAACTAGTATCTTTCTTTCGGGTGTGTATTAACCTTATGCATTGGACTTGTGATTGTGTTCTGTCTGAAAACGAAATGGCAAAAAAACAAAACAAAAAAACCCCACACCCATGAATCATTGACAACGCTTATATATAGCAGTTATCTTGTGTAAAATAAACAATATGAATCAACAACAGAGAGCAGGTAAACATCCCAGTTTTTCTCGTGACAGAAAACCGCCAGGTCTTACGAGAGAAACATTTTTGAAAGACTTGTATCCCCGAAAGGAAGACTGGACGAATAATCGTATTTTAAAAGCAGATGCTTACAGCTTCAATGAACGGGATTCGAGCAGAAATACTCGGCCTGTCAACCGCGACCAATCCACCAATTCATTATCTTCACTGATACAGGCACATGAAGAAAAAAAGCGGAATGATCAAAGCTCTGAACTTCTTGGTGCTCTTAAAGCTTTAGAACTGCTAGGCATAGACAATGTTACAAGTGAAACGGTTGACGCATGCTGTACCGTCTGCCACAACTTACCTTGGGCCAAACTTTTTCTGTCGGGACAGTTCCAGAAAGCAAAAGAGTTTCTGCTCCATGTCGCAGTTGAAGAAACTATGAAGAGTAAGCAGTTTAATGTGATGCAGCAGCTTGTTCCACAAATACAAGACAAGAAGCTGGTGATGTGTATGCTGAACGCAGCAGTCAAAGTCCTAGGGAAAGAACACTTTCAACGTTTCATGAGAACTGTCTACATGTCAGGAGATCACTCGTTCGAACGCTGCCTGAAAGAGAGCTTGTGTCACAAACAGTGGGAGGTAGTCCACAAGGTGATCAAAGAGTGCAATCTTCCCGAAAAAGTTGTCACAACTGTCCTTGAAGCGGCCATACACAACGAGAAGTGGGATCTAGTCAGAACGTGTATCGAGAAGCACCCTGACAAAAGACTGCTGCACCAGGCAATATCAAAAGCTACAGAGTGCAGAAACTGGCAAACAGTGAAAGTGTGCCTCCGGCAGGAACTTGACTTAGGACTGGTAAACCACGTGCTTGTTGAGGCCTTGAAGTTCAGAGAGTGGGACACAGTACAAGCTTGCATGAAGGAGGGAGTAGACATCGCCACAGCTTGCACGGAGACCAGGTTTGACTTGAACACGAGGTCTGGAGATCAAAACAGAACCGTTCTGGAGGACGCCATAGGGCAATGCAACACAGAACTGGCGGAGATGCTACTGAAGGCTGGAGCTGATCCTGACACTGCAGACAGGGATGGTGAAACCGCCTTACACAAAGCTGTTTTTATTCCAAACTGGCGTCTCCTCGCACTTCTGCTTGAGCACAGCAGAACAGCCGGGGAGATTGTTTCTCGGAGAATGCAGGAGGGTGACACACTGCTGCACATTGTGTGTGAAGAAGGTCAGGTAGACATCCTCCAAATTCTGTTGTTGAAGGGTGCAGACCCGCTGGTCACAGATGCAACTGGAATCACGTTGTTGATGGCTGCCATGGAAGCCAGTCAAGGCAGAGAAAACCTAATACGTGTCCTCATTCAGTCTGGTGTTGCCACTCACAAAAATGTTGTGTGTAAACCAAGAGATGTTTTCACCAGGGGAAGTCTCCCCTTATCGATGTCCCAAGCAATAAAGGATGGTCAGCTTCGCATAGCTCTGATGCTGTATGCTTCCGGTGCTTGTTCTCGTAAGGAAATCCATGACCTCGCTACTTCTGAAAGCATCAGAGAGAAACTCGAGACCTCAAAGCGGCGTGACATCCTGAGCTTTCTGAGCGACATCTCCAGTCAGCCTCGCTCCCTTCAGGACTGCTGCATTCTGAAAATCTCGCACCTGATTGGCTGTGGGTCGCAGCGTGACGTCAGAGCAGCAAGCCTCGGTCTTCCCCAAAAATTGCGGGGTCTCGTTCTGCAGGATCACGTCGTGAATCCTGACTTTCTAAAGAACTGTCTTTTTAAGCCAGACAAAACTCAATTTGACATCTATTCGACATGGTTGTTGATACCAAGAAGAAGAAGAAGAATCACACATTCCTACAGACATTTTTACGACTACTACTGCGGTGTACCTAACTTCTTCAACACCCCCTTCATGAGTTTCCCACGCATTGTTTTGAGACGTCAAACAATACATAACTGCTCTTGTTTAGATGAAACCCTTGAGTAAATAACTACAAACACAATCGTATGAATCAAGAACAGAGAGCAGGTAAACATTCCATTTTTACTCGTGACAGAAAACCGCCAGGTCTCACGAGAGAAAACATTTTTGAAAGACTTTCATCCCCTAAAGGAAGACAGGACCATTAGTTGTATTCCAAAAGCAGAGGCTTAAACGAGATTCGAGAAGAAACAGTCAGCCTGCCAACCGTGAGCTGTCAATTAGTTACAGGCACATGAAGAAAAAAAGTGGAATGATCAAAGTTCTGAACTTCTTGGCGCTCTGAAAGCTTTAGAACTGCTAGGCTCAGACAATGTTACAAGTGAAACGGTTGACCCATGCTGTACCGTCTGCCACAACCTACCTTGGGCCAAATTTAAAGCAAAAGAGTTTCTGCTCCATGTCGCAGTTGAAGAAACTATGAAGAGTAAGCAGTTTAATGTGATGCAGCAGCTTGTTCCACAAATACAAGACAAGAAGCTGGTGATGTGTATGCTGAACGCAGCAGTCAAAGTCCTAGGGAAAGAACACTTTCAACGTTTCATGAGAACTGCCTACATGTCAGGAGATCACTCGTTCGAACGCTGCCTGAAAGAGAACTTGTGTCACAAACAGTGGGAGGTAGTCCACAAGGTGATCAACGAGTGCAATCTTCCCGAAAAAGTTGTCACAACTGTCCTTGAAGCGGCCATACACAACGAGAAGTGGGATCTAGTCATAACGTGTATCGAGAAACACCATGACAAAAGACTGCTGCACCAGGCAATATCAAAAGCTACAGAGTGCAGAAGCTGGCACACAGTAAAAGTGTGTCTCCGGCAGAAACTTGACTTAGGACTTGTAAACCACGTGCTTGTTGAGGCCTTGAAGTTCAGAGAGTGGGACACAGTACAAGCTTGCATGAAGGAGGGAGTAGACATCGCCACAGCTTGCACGGAGACCAGGTTTGACTTGAACACGAGGTCTGGAGATCAAAAGAGAACCGTTCTGGAGGACGCCATAGGGGAATGCAACACAGAACTGGTGGAGATTCTACTGAAGGCTGGAGCTGATCCTGACACTGCAGACAGTGATGGTGAAACCGCCTTACACAAAGCTGGGTTTTTTTCAAATCTGGCGTCTCCTCGCGCTTCTGCTTAAGCACAGCAGAACAGCCGGGGAGATTGTTTCTCGGAGAATGCAGGAGGGTGACACGCTGCTGCACATTTTGTGTGAAGAAGGTCAGGTAGACATCCTCCAAATTCTGTTGTTGAAGGGTGCAGACCCGCTGGTCACAGATGCAACTGGAATCACGTTGTTGATGGCTGCCATGGAAGCCAGTCAAGGCAGAGAAAACCTAATACGTGTCCTCATTCAGTCTGGTGTTGCCACTCACGAAACTTGTGTGTAAACCAAGAGATGTTTTCACCAGGGGAAGTCTCCCCTTACCGATGTCCCAAGCAATAAAGGATGGTCAGCTTCGCATAGCTCTGATGCTGTATGCTTCCGGTGCTTGTTCTCGTAAGGAAATCCATGACCTAGCTACTTCTGAAAGCATCAGAGAGAAACTCGAGACCTCAAAGCGGCGTGACATCCTGAGCTTTCTGAGCGACATCTCCAGTCAGCCTCGCTCCCTTCAGGACTGCTGCATTCTGAAAATCTCGCACCTGATTGGCTGTGGGTCGCAGCGTGACGTCAGAGCAGCAAGCCTCGGTCTTCCCCCAAAATTGCGGGGTCTCGTTCTGCATGATCACGTCGTGAATCCTGACTTCCTGAAGGACTGTCAGCCTGATCCTGACAAGAATCGATTGTCCTACTACTCGCCATCAATACCAAGAAGAATAAACATACCATATTCTATAGTTCACGACAACCGTCGCGCTTTCCTACGCGTTTTATTTGAAATGGATATGTACAACATGAATGACCAGTGTTACCTGTACACTGTCTCCCCTTGGAGACCTCAGTGGAGACCTCAGACAACACAGAACTGCTCCTGTCTAGATTATACCCTTGAGTGACTGACAACGAACACAATATGATGGGATCAGAATAGCTTGTTGATGCAAGCAAAACGGGAACAAAGACATACATACAGACAGAACCGCCCTGATATGGCCCTTCGTGGTCGGCTGGGCGTTAAGCAAACAAACAAACAAACAAATACAGACAGACAGAACAACAAATCAACCAACCATCCAGAAAAACGTGATATGGTGATCGAACAGAACATTATGTTGAGTTGTGACCACACCGAAATGTAGCTGCTTCGGAAAACTGACCATGAAAAAAAACAACGACTTACATAAATAGCGTATCACACGTTGAAATCCTTATAAGCAGAACCATTTGTGTATTTTATGTGATAACTGCGGTGTTTTCAAACGAATTTGGTTATGTTTACTATGCTCAAAGTGTTAGACATTATACAGTTTTTTTTAAATGTGTAAGCAATGATTGATTGATTAGTTAAGCAAAATATCCCTGCCGAGGGTGCCTTCCTTCGAAAAGTAGTTTTAACGAGCCCTTTTGGTTCCGACATGACATGTGTATATGGGTTACACTCCTGGCTCCAACGTATCATTTCCGTGTTCAACCCGTACGTAAGAATATGAAAGCCATCCCCAAAACCTTTGCTGACAGGGACGTCATTCATGGACGTCATACATAAAGTTCCTTGTTTCTCGCTCCCCAACCGACACTTTTTTTTTTTCTGAACCTAGAACTTTTCTTTTAACCCTTCAAGAAAATACTTGTATTAAAAGGACAACATTCGATGTTGTAGACATTGTGAGGAAAGTTACGTTTCTCCGACATCCAGGGGGCACAGTTTGCACGATTTTCGGCCGATAAATAGCTACATACGGCTGTGTTATAAAAAACAAAACAAAAAAACTTCATTAAAAACGAAAATGTGAGTAACGGACCGTAATTTTTCTTCACCTTGTCATCGGAAACCAACATATTAATTGTGTTGACCTTATTTCTAGGCACTGTCCAGGCACGGATTACATGGCGCTAACAAATTCCTCAATGTTGCATTCATGTGCCTATGTCGCTGTTTTCGATTCAAAAACAATTCTGTTGATTCACATTACCTGAATATGCTGACAGGAGGTGGCACATCCGGATTTAAATATTAACTTATTTACGGCATTTGCCTTCTCAAAGAGTAAAAGGTGGGTGTTTCAAAATGCAAACGGAACCCTAGCTAGACGTTACACGTCGAGTCTCAATGAATATTAAAAATATTGTTCGAAGTCAGTGGATCATTGAAAATGCGTCTAGACTAGGTGTGTAACCTTTGTGTTTCCCCTTTTGGTCAGATATTTGTTTTTCTCTCTCAACAAAATAGCTTTGTAATACCATAGTTTGATCAAATCCTAATCACTCCGTCAGTCTACCTGTGTTCTGCACAGTTTGTTGCGATGATCGAGTAATAGTTACTTGAGTTTGGAATGAAACCAGCACAGTTGTACGTTATCATTCTGCTATCCCTTCTTGACGTTCCCAAAAGCCCTTCTGTACATGCAGAACGGCACGTTGTCATGAAATGTATCACCAACGTGTTGTAAACCAACAAACTTCTGGAAACAAGAAGCCTGCCCTTCTCTCTGGCCGCCAAATGTTGAAGTGCCCAGTTTCATGTCCCCACAAAACAACCTTGAAAATATTACGTGACTCCGCGTGTCACGTATCCAGTTCAGTCACCGTCAGTTTTGCCCTGACAGCAGAAATCACCCACGTGGAACCCCTGCAAAACGAAATCCCCGTGCTGCGCTATGTTCTGTCAGCGGTTTCATACCGTCACCCCGACTCAAGCACAGGCGCTTTCCATCACAATTGGAGATAAGCCCCCGACAGAGTGTTCCTTTCTCAATCCATGCCACTAAATCGTGACTCTCTCTCTCTCTCAAGATCAATATATACAATCGTGGTTTTCAGAATTAAATGAAAATGAAACTTGTTTGCATTATAGATTGTTTGAAGATACATTTATATTTGAAAATTATTTGAACATTTTTCCCAATAACCTAGCACTCTCTTTTTTACGTTTTAGAACATTAAATCATAAATTGCCAATACAGAAAGGCCGAATGTTAAATATACCACATAACGAACGAATATGTGTTAAATGCCAGTCTGGAGAACTCGGAGATGAATTTCATTATATATTTCAGTGTCATTTTTTTGAAAATGTGAGGAAAAGGTTGTTACCATTGTATTTTCGTAGAAATCCAAATGCAGTCAAATTTAAACATTTATTTGAATTAACAAAGAAACGAAAGTTATTGCATTCAATATATTTTATAAAGAGTATTTTGAAAGAGTTCTGATTATTTGATCACGGTTAAACATATGAGCCTGTGCCAAAACGTGGTCTGCCGAAAGAGCCGACATGTTCATGCATTATTGTTCATCAACCGCACTTTCAATCGCAAAAAGCACTGAACAGTTTGAAAGCATGTATGTTAAAGACATAGCAAAGACAGTTTCAGAAGCTTGCATGCATTACACCTACATGAAAAAAATAAAAATGTTAGCCGAAGCGAGCAAATCCGGCGACTTAAAAGTGGGACATTCCGTACATGGTGTTTTGTTCGTCCGCGGTCCAGAAATCTCCGTCGGCAAGTTAGAAACAGTGCCCATAATATTGATAAATGTACCCTAAATTACCACGAAAAGATGATGTCTACGAAAAAAAAGATGTTTATTGGCAAAATATTTGACGTCAAAAACGTCCATAGCGATCGTAACTCCCTGTGTCTCCAGCGAACTCACGATACGTCCCTCGATTTTCGAATCTACGAACGTCATTATCGCAACCGAAAGTTGTAAGCAGCAGTAAATAAAAAGTTTTATTTGATTTGCAAACAATTGATTTAAAATAAAAGTATTTTAAGTAGTTTTGAGAAGTTTTTAGGTTGAATGCAATTTTCATGTCTTTTTGTTACGATCGCTCAATATTCAATAACTTATTTTAAATGACCGCGGAAGTATCGGGGCTGCTGTTATAAATAGCAACAACGTTACACGCACGCAGTTGGACTCCATTTTGCTACACGGATGGCATGTCTCCTGTTTGATGAGCGTTACGATCGACATAAAGTTACGATCGACTCAAAATTCTTCAAGTTTTTTACTTATTCGCTGTGTTATAGCTAGTAGCAAAGAATATGTTCTGGGTGATTCTTCCTTTCATATTTTAAGCATTTGTCTGGACTGAAAAAGTTCGTTGAAGCACGCTGGTTGTTTTTTTGTTGAATTAAGACACAGGGACAGTTTGGGTCTTCGTTACGATCGATCCATCTTCTGTGATGTCTTTGTTACGATCGACTGAACATTTTCACGGCTAGCAATAGCAACAGCAAACAATTGTTCCGCTTGGATTAGCAAGTAATGTATGAGTTTTCGGACTTGTTTTTACATTTAGTAAAGTTTTGACTAAATGTTTTAACATAGAGGGGGAATCGAAACGAGGGTCGTGGTGTATGTGTGTGTGTGAGTGTGTGCGTGCGTGCGTGTGTGTGTGCGTGCGTGTAGAGCGATTCAAACCAAACTACTGGACCGATCTTTATGAGATTTTACATGAAAGTTCCTGGGAATGATATCTCCGAACGTTTTTTTCTTTTTTTCGATAAATACCTTTGATGACGTCATATCCGGATTTTTGTAAAAGTTGAGGCGGCACTGTCACACCCTCATTTTTCAATCAAATTGATTGAAATTTTGGCCAAGCAATCTTCGACGAAGGCCGGACTTCGGTATTGCATATCAGCTTGGTGGCTTAAAAATTAATTAATGACTTTGGTCATTAAAAATCTGAAAATTGTAAAAACAACATTTTTTTTTATAAAACAATCCAAATTTACGTTCATCTTATTTTTCATCATTTTCTGATTCTAAAAACATATAAATATGTTATATTTAGATTAAAAACAAGCTCTGAAAATTAAAAATATAAAAATTATTATCAAAATTAAATTGTCGAAATCAATTTAAAAACACTTTCATCTTATTCCTTGTCGGTTCCTGATTCAAAAAACATATAGATATGATATGTTTGGATTAAAAACACGTTCAGAAAGTTCAAACAAAGAGTGGTACAGAAAAGCGTGCTATCCTTCTTAGCGCAACTACTACCCCGCTCTTCTTGTCAATTTCCCTGCCTTTGTCATGAGCGGTGGACTGACGATGCTACGAGTATACGGTCTTGCTGAAAAATTGCATTGCGTTCAGTTTCATTCTGTGAGTTCGACAGCTACTTGACTAAATGTTGTATTTTCGCCTTAAGCGACTTGTTCTTGGTTTGGTTGTGAAATATTTTTCGAGAAGGCCACTCGGGGATCTTCTTGCGTCAATCGTAACGCAAGACATGTAACTCTCACTGTGTCTCGGTTACGAATGACACAAAGTATTTTTGGACAGCTATGCATTTACATACGTATGCCTTTCTTTTCTATTTAAGGTCTGCGTTTTACTTTTAACTTTTGGAATTGAGAGTTTAGGGTTGTGGTTTTTTTTTAAATGTTTGTAGCTTTGATTTACGAGGAATGCATGTCGACCGTAACTTTTCTTGGGAAGGACACAGTATTGTTTTATGTCCTTTGTTACTTTTTTTTTAGTTACCTCAATTACCAGCCTTGTAAATAAATGACTCTGCAGATGAAAGCATATTAATTTATGGTGATTGTGTCAACATCTCTTTGTAGGAAATCCAGTACAGTCTTAGTTCTTAGGACTGATGTTAGAAGTGGTATTGTTGCTCTTAAAAGTGAAATGTTACATTTATCTGGGAGAGGTAGAAGAGACAGGGGTCAGTGCTGTAGAAACTGCACTTGAACATGTCATTAAATTCTAGATGTGCTGTGGGCAAATATTTTTCTGTCTTGTACTTGAGCCTCATTTCTTTTTCGTGATTGTAAGGTCTGCGACTGCAAGTCAGATTGTCACCCCAGGCTGAACGAGTCCGGAAGCAGAACAACGAGCGATCCAAAGAGTACAGACAACGGCTAAAGCTGGACCCTGAACGCTACGATGTCTGCCATGAACGAACTTTGGAGAGGAACAGAAGACATGCTATTCTTACACAAACACGTTTGCACCCACGCGTATGGCTTTGCTTGCAAAGTACACCAACTTTTTGAAAAATACACTCAACGTTTTGGGAAAGTACTCTTGCCTCGGGTTTAGTGTAAACAGGTCTGCATCTGGTTTGGTCTGACTCCCTTCTGACAGTGACAGTCTGGCAAGTTTGCTGATCATGCATAGCCCGAGTAGATTAATTTATTTGATGGGGGAAGCCAATTTTACGAACTTTGCAGTTATCATTATCATATTATTTTACATGTAGGCATTGGCAGCTAAAGCTATGTGTGAAAGCTGATCTGTGATTTTCTCTAGTCTTGTACATTGTGGTACTTTGAATGCTTGTGTGTATTTATTGGTAGAGGTGCACATTTTTTTTTAAATCTCTGATTACCAATTTGTGATTGATCAAGCTAGTCTTGTATTTACCTTTGTAGGGTGCTAGTGTGCCATGTGTTTCTTTGATTATGTGCATGACTATTTGAGAGTGCAAGTGACACTTAATGTGTGGATGTGGAGGATATTCATGAGATTGACATTTCCCTTGGGCGTTTGTAATTTTACCTTGTTTTCTCCATGAACTTGCGTTTTAATTTTTCATTTTTATTTAACCAGTTTTGAGTGCAAAATTGTTTGTTTAATGACTTTTGACTCGTTCAGACTGGAATGTAATGTTCACGAACATTAACTGCAGGAACTTTCTGTATAAGCTGATGGTGTAAATATACCACTATTTGGGAATGTTTTGGTTAGTTTTCTGTTGTGTTTTTGAGATTCTTGCCATCCATTTTCCAATGAATTTGTACATTTGAAGACATCTTATCCTTATTTTGCACTTCCTGCATGTAACACCTGGCATTTTGGCATTTCTTATTCTCTTGTCACATTACAGTGTGTGTTCCTGACTTTGTGTGCCAACCGGAACATGAGACACAGTGCCATTTTCATGTCTTCCTTGACCCCGTTACAGTTGACACATCATGGACTAGTTTTTCTACTTTGCTTTCTTTTTCATGTGATTTTGAGGTTTGTTTGAGTTGCAAATGATGGTTTTAATAAAATATTCTAGTCTTTGAAACATCTCTGTTTTTAATTTTTTTACAGGATTTCTTGTGACTGGAGTGTGTCAACTGTAACTCAGGACACAGTGATGGGTGTCTTATTTTTCAAAATACAAGGTCCATTTTAGAAGTTCCTCAATGAATCTCTTTTGGGATGTAAATCTTACTTGCTGAGTAAATTTGAAGCAAATCAGTTAAGAACTTATAAAGATACTTATAAAAATGCTGTGTCTCGCGTTATAGTTGACACACAGCTATGTTGATGCGTTTTTTTGTTTTTTCGCAAAAAGTAAAGCCCAAGTTATCTTTTTGGTTATGGAAATAGTTACACTATACAAAGTCAATTAGTGTATAAAGATAAGACAGTATTATTTCCAGTTTGGTTTTCAACCCCAAATGTCCCATTTTGGCAAGCACGTTTTGGCACAGGCTCATATACATTCCTGTACAAAAAAAAAAGTATGATTACAATTATTTTGTTATAAATTAAGCTTGATTTATTTTCGGTTAATTAGAAGTGTTGTGTCTCATTATTACATATATCTTTTTTGTCGTGTTTATTGCAATTTTTATTTATTTTATTCATGTAACCCTAGGGTTTTTTGAGTCACTTGAGAAAAAGTGACTCTATGTAATCGGTCAGTGTTAGTCTGTCCGGCCGGCCGGCCGTCCGGCCGGCCGTCCGTAGACACCACCTTAACGTTGGACTTTTCTCGGAAACTATCAAAGCGATCGGGCTCATATTTTGTTTAGTCGTGACCTCCAATGACCTCTACACTTTAACGATGGTTTCGTTGACCTTTGACCTTTTTCAAGGTCACAGGTCAGCGTCAAAGGAAAAATTAGACATTTTATATCTTTGACAAAGTTCATCGGATGTGATTGAAACTTTGTAGGATTATTCTTTACATCAAAGTATTTACATCTGTAGCCTTTTACGAACGTTATCAGAAAAACAAGGGAGATAACTAGCCTTTTCTGTTCGGCAACACACAACTTAACGTTGGGCTTTTCTCGGAAACTATAAAAGTGACCGGGCTCAAATTTTATGTGAACGTGACTCATTGTGTTGTGAATAGCAATTTCTTCCTGTCCATCTGATGCCTCATATAATATTCAGAACTGCGAAAGTGACTCGATCGAGCGTTTGCTCTTCTTGTTAAAATAAATCTTGACTTGACTTGACTCTCTCTCTCTCTCTCTCTCTCTCTCTCTCTCTCTCTCTCTCGCTCGCTCTCTCGCTCGCTCTCTCTCTCTCTCTCTCTCTCTCTCTGCACCTCTCAATCGCTCTTTCTCTGTACCTCTTTAAAATCGCTCTCTCCTTGTCTCTTCCGCTCTCCTCCCTCTCTCTCTTTCCATCTGTCTTTCTGTCTTCTCTCGCTCTTTCTTTCTCGCTCGCTCTTTCCCCCTCCCCACTCTCTCTCTCTCTCTGTCTCTCTCTGTCTGTCTCTCTGTCTCTCTGTCTCTGTCTCTGTCTCTCTCTCTCTCTCTCTCTCTCTCTCTCTCTCTCTCGCATGATACCGTATTTATACATACACGGATGTTTTTCTGTGTGTGAGTTTGTGTGTACGATACCGTGTGTACGTATCCGTGTGTGTGTGTGTGTGTGTGTGTGTGTGTGTTTGTATGTGTGTTTGTGTGTGTGTGTGTGTGTGTGTGTGTGTGTGTGTGTGTGTGTGTGTGTGTGTGTGTGTGTGTAATGAAGAGAGAGAG
This sequence comes from Littorina saxatilis, assembly GCF_037325665.1. NCBI lineage: Eukaryota > Metazoa > Mollusca > Gastropoda > Littorinimorpha > Littorinidae > Littorina > Littorina saxatilis. The sequence goes on from NC_090247.1 coordinate 55,082,775, forward strand.
AGAGAGATAGAGAGAGAGCGAAAGAGAGAGAGAGAGAAAGAGAGAGAGAGAGAGAGAGAGAGAGAGAGAATTGAATTGAATTGAACTTTATTTTACAAGGATTTAGATTTAAGGCTACGCCTTTTCTTACAATCTGTCCTTGGGACGCATAGACACACAATTATATAATTAAAAAAAATTTAAAAATTAAAAAGTTAAAAAGTTAACCAACAAAAGAGAGAGAGAGAGAGAGAGAGAGAGAGAGAGAGAGAGAGAGAGAGAGAGAGAGAGAGAGAGAGAGAGAGAGAGAGAGAGATAAAGGGAGAGGGAGCGGTAATTGAATTTGCCTTTTACCGAATGAAAACTATATTGTCAACAAGTCGCGTAAGGCGAAATTACTACATTTAGTCAAGCTGTGGAACTCACAGAATGAAACTGAACGCACTGCATTTTTTCACAATGACCGTAGTCCGCAGCTAGTGCAAAAGGCAGTAAGAGTGACGAGCCTGTTTAGCGCGGTAGCGGTTGCGCTGTGCTGCACAGCACGCTTTCCTGTACCTCTGTCTTCGTTTTAACTTTCTGTCATGAATCGATATTCTGAAGCGCGAACCTGTCAAGAATAGAATAGGCAACCGAGACTACTCGCGCATTACACGACGTAGCCAAGTGACGTATTCATATGACGTATCCAAGTGTACTGACGTAAACTAAAATCGTTTCACGAGAGGGTCGTTTTCCGCAAGTCCATGGAGCGAAGAACGCTTGGAGGAAAAGCCGTTCCCCTTCTTTGAAGGTAAGTGACTGTGATTATTACATCGACAATCGTTCCACGGGATCTGGGCGGAGATGAGTGTATCGTGTCAGTCATGTACATTGTGTTGTTGTCAAGTTGTGTACGTTTGAATGTACGCTGTTACCAAATCCCCATTTTCCGAAACACAGTAATAGAGAGAACGATAATAAAATATGAACAAACCAAGTCTTTTAGACAGGCTGTGTAGGTAACACATATGGCCCTTTGATCTGTTTCAGGAACCCACGGTCCAATTGATTCATTCATCTTCCTCTTCCTCATGTTGCCGTAATTGTGGAGAGAGATGTAACCAGACTACTTCTGCTATTAACTTGATGATGGTGTCTTGAGAAGAAGAGTGACGAACCAAACCAGGAGCGCGGTCTTCTAGACCAGTCAAGTGCTACAAGTCATCTCGAGTACCTTTTCAATGACATCGAGCTAAGTCAAAACTTCATAAACATTATGTGTATTCCTTTTGTTTTGATGTCCTCCAAGGGAAAATTATGAAGAACGTTTGCAGCAGCGGAGTCACGTTAGATTACCGTGACAGAATTGAAATCCAGCAGCAATAGACATGTGATCAGAGTGTGCTGAGATGCAAGTAACATGACCTAACTTGAACAGTGTGTGATACATTTAGTACGATACTGATATTTAGCAAAAATATAGACTAACCTGATTAATGTGTGCTGCATTGCAAGAATTTTATTAACACTATCCATGTATTAAATTATGTAAACCAATGTTGACCTTTCTCCGCTACTTCGAGAGCATGGGAAAGAGTGAAGGAAAGTAAAGTCCAGGCAGTACCTGTTTCTTTAGCTAATACGAAAAGGCGGCGTGTTTTCCTTCCATAAACTTCCTTTGGAAGGCGCACGCAGAAAGAAACAGGCTGACGAAAACTGACCTGTGACATATGGGGGCTTCGTCCGGGATTTTGTAACTCGTAATTTCAATTTGGCTTCCCCAAACACATTTTCTTCAAACAAATTCCCTATTCGTTTTTCGTTTGTGTGTTCGTCCGTTCATGTTCATCATCGTATAAATCAACTTTTGTATTTATTCATGTTTATAGTTAGTTCATCATTTAACGATAACAGAGTCTGACGTGTGTGCTTCAGCACACGGGAATAATCCAAATGAAGAGTGACGCAAGGCTTTGACGTCACTATAATAATTCACGTAAAGCACTAATGTTATAGTAGTTTAGTTCCCCCTATTTGGCTGTGCTAAACAAAAGGCTATAACAGAAGACAGTGGACTAACACCCTGTCAGGCCATCCTGTGTCCCTTAGTCGACAAAATTATAATATTGTTGGTCGCCGTGGGAGGTTGGTGGGCGAATTGGGTTATATACGAGGGATAGCACTCATCTTCGTCCAGAAGGACCGTGGAAGTGAAGTTGATTCTGCAGACAGTCACACTTCACAACGCCAAGAGTAAGGGTTAGGAAAATTAGATTATTGTCTATACAGCAGTAGATAATTGAAGAATCTTATTTCGACTTACTGTGCGATAGAATCGAGTTGATATTAATATAGGCGAAAGGTCCACGTTGATGGAGCGCCGATGAGATATTAAAATGAAGTTCACTCGATAGAACGGTATATTGTTTGGCATATACCAGAAGAACCATAAATTCTAGTGTTAGGTATCCGTGGTTGTAAAAGGATATTAGAATGGTTCAGAGAAATCGTGTCGTTGGGACACGTAACGTTTACTGAGGTAACGTTGAACGTTCATGAATTCAAGTAGCAAAGTGAGCTTCACTAAAGTAACACTTCATTCTATAGTGGGGGAGTTTTCTCTCTCTAGTAAATAGTGTGTGAAAAGCAGTTTAGTCAAATCGGTTTTTCAACCGAGCATCACGTATTTGCAGTTTGATTCAGTGAATATCTGTGTGTGAGTTAACGTAAAGGATATGCAAACATCCAAACACCCGAGTACTAGGGCGCATATAGCAAGAATGAACGCTGACCCGCAGAACCAGAATACGGCCGAGGCAGTAGTCTCAGATGTTGAAGGTGGTGACACATATGTCAACACCCAAGGAGAATCGAGCGATAATGATTCTCAGACGTTAGGCGCGCGTGTAACGACTTATGTATCCGCTGCGAGTAATGAACGTGCAGGTCCGATCCACCCTGAAAAATCCGGATTAGAGTGGACTCGCGAACTTTTGGCGATAGGACGAGAGTTAGGACTCGAAGGCAAAGACTTGCGTGAGTTTGTAGCTGAAGAACGCGCACGAGAGGAACGAGAAGCTCACGAACGCGAACGTGAACGTGAAGAACGCGCACGAGAGGAACGTGAACGTGAACGTGAAGTTCACGAACGCGAACGTGAACGTGAAGAACGCGCACGAGAGGAACGTGAACGTGAACGTGAAGTTCTCGAACGCGCACGTGAACGAGAAGCCGATCGCGCGTTTCAGCTAGAACAGTTGAGGATACAAACGGAAGCACGCCGAGACAACGCCAACAATAACGCGTCGAGGCGTCGTGGGGATGACGACTTTATCCCAAAAATCCCTTTTCTTGATGACAAAGACGACATCGAGAGTTGGTTTGCACAATTTGAACATTATGCAACCGACTGTCATCTCGACGACGAACGCAAAGCTACGAGAATGGTGTATTTCCTGAAAGGAAAGGCGAGAACCATTTATGCAAAACTCAGTTTCGAAGACGCGCGCAACTACAACACTTTGAAGAATGCGTTGTATGATGGATTTCAACTGACAGCAGATCAATATCGGAAGAAATTCCGTCAGCTGAAGCGAAACCCATCTGACACGTACAAAGAACATGTCACCAAACTTGAGCGCATCCTCGATAAATGGATCGAGTTAGCCAAGTGCGATGAACATGTGGCAGATCTGAAGGATCTAGTTCTCAGAGAACAATTAGAGAACACCTTCCCTGCCGAAGTGATGTTGCACGTACTTGATCGGAAACCGAAGTCTGCGAAAGAAATGGGCGAAATTGCCACGGAGTACGAACAATCACGTTCGAACATCAGGCCACGGCAATCTCACCAAAACCATTCTAGCGGCAGCGCGTTTTCGAACACGAAAAGTTCGAATATCGTCAAAAGTGACGCGAAAGAGAAATCGTCACAGAAAGAACATAAATACGTGAGCGATGAGGAAAAGCAAAGACTGAAAGCCACAGGCTGTTGTTTTTTTTGCAGAGGCAAAGGACACACGTCACGATTTTGTCCCAATAAGGGAGAAGGCGCTCACGCAGTTCATGTTCGAAATGAATTTGATGAACAAGAAATCCCCGTACATCTTGACAAGCTGTGCAAGTCGTGCGAAAAGAAGGATTTCAAAGAGGAAGTGTTCATCAAGTTAGACGGCCGAATCGTAAAAGCATTACGCGATTCCGGGTGCTCAGGTATTATGGTCAGTGCCGACCTTATACCTGAAGAAAGGTACTTGGCAAAGAAAAAAGAAACTACTCTCGCAGAGAAGAAAACACGGAAATTGTGTCCCACGGCTGTGGCCCACATTGACTGTCCGTATTTTGATGCCAAAACCGAAGTGGTCATACTCGAAGATCCCATTTATCCTGTCCTCATAGGAAAATGGTATGGTGTAGGCCAGAACAAGAGGAAGACCCCTTTGTTTCCAGTACGTGACCCGAGTTGGTATCAAGGTGAGACCAACGCGGCGGTCAGTACACGTAAGCAAGAGAAGGAGGAAAAAGAGCGGAATGAGAAACCTGTGCCGGGAACTAGGCATGATGACAGAAATACACACAAGATGTATTCCCCGCAAGATCTCAAGAAGGCTCAGAATGATGATGAAACACTGGCAAAAGTACGCCAGATGGCTGTTTCAGGAGAGTCATTCCACGGTGTGAGGTATGTCTACAAGAAAGAAATCTTGTACAGGACAACACTCGACAAAACCGGGAGTGAATCTAGTAAAGTCGTTGTTCCCAAAGAAATGAGAACCAAAGTTCTTTCTTTTGGACACGACCACCCGATGGCAGGTCATCTCGGGCAAAAGAAAACCACTGATAGAATCCGGTGTGAGTTCTGGTGGCCAGGTTTTGTCGGAGACATAAAACGTTACTGTCTCTCGTGTGACACATGCCAAAGAACAGCGCCGAAAGGCAGAACCAAGAAAGCACCGTTGGGACAGATGCCTACCATCAATCCCGTGTTCAAGAGGGTCGCTGTTGACATCATTGGTCCAATAAAGCCAATGTCGGAAAGCAAAAAACAATACATTCTGACTATGGTGGACTACGCCACAAGATATCCTGAAGCTGTTGCGCTGAAGGATATTCGTGCTGACACAGTGGCGGAAGCACTATTTGAGATGTGGACGAGACTGGGAATTCCAGACGAAGTGATCACCGATCAAGGAACCCAGTTCACGTCCAATCTCATGAAGGAAGTGAACCAGTTTCTGAGCATCAAGCACAAAATGACCACACCTTTCCATCCTCAAGCCAATGGATTAGTAGAGCGATTTAATGGAACGCTCAAAAGCATGCTCAGGAAGTTGGCAATAGAACAGCCATTGTTCTGGGATACATTCATCCCAGCACTGCTTTTTGCTTACCGCGAAGCACCTCAAGACAGTCTTGGTTTCTCACCCTTTGAAATGCTGTATGGCAAGACCATCAGAGGTCCCATGCAGGTTCTGCGACGTGCATGGACTGATGAATCGGTCGAAGGTGAACAGAAGACAACGGCAGAATACGTTGTCGACCTCAGAAACAGGATTGAAGAAACGTGTGAGATTGCCAAAGAAAACCTAGCTAAGTCATCACAGAAGCAAGCCCGGTATTTCAACCGGAAGACTGCGCTCAGGTCGATCGAAGTCGGCAAGAAAGTGCTACTTCTGCTTCCCGTGAAACACAACAAACTAGAGTTGACTTGGCGCGGCCCATACGTAGTGACTGAGAAAGTCAACCAGTTTGACTACAGAGTCAAAGTCGGGACGAAACAAAAGGTGTTCCACATCAACCTGATGAAAGAATATCAGGAACGTGACATCGTCACGCGTGATGTTGCTGTCGTTACACCTGAAGAAGAAGAAGAAGAAGAAGCAGAAGAACACATCGCCGTAGTCATCGAGGAAGATGATACGATGAACGATGATATCTTCCAAATAGACACTCAGAAGATGATTCCTCTGCTGGAAACTACTCGTACAGAAGATGTCACAAACATGAACTTCTGTAAAGAATTGAGTAGAGAAAGAACAAAAGAGGCGAAAGCGATCTGTAGTGCATTCTCCAAGAATCTGACTGATGTACCGATTACTACCAACTTGGAGAAGTGCAGAATCGAACTTACAGAGAAGAAACCTGTGTTTGTTCGACCGAGACCCATACCTCATGCGATGGTGAAAACGGTCGAAGACGAGATCGACGAGATGTTGAAGCTTGGGGTCATTGAACCGGCAAACTCACCGTACAATGCTCCAATCGTTCTGGTGAAGAAGAAAGGAGGCAAGTACCGGTTTTGCTGTGACCTACGTGAGTTGAACAAAGTGACAGTGTTCGACGCAGAGCCCATAACTGATGTCGATCATCTCTTCCAGAGCTTAGGGAAGGCTAAGTTCTTTACAAAGTTAGACCTTACTAAGGGGTACTGGTGTATTCCAATCGTGGAAGAGGACAGAGACAAAACTGCGTTCACCACCTCGAGAGGACAGTTTCGGTGGGCGAACATGCCATTTGGTCTCAAGACAGCAACTGGCATATTCAACCGCATGATGCGAAAGTTGCTGGGCCCACTCAAACGTGACGATGTTTTCCATTTCATGGATGATATCTTGATAGCCACGGAGAGCTGGGAAGAGCACATGGTCGCGCTGAAAGCCGTCCTACAGCGTTTGCAAGACGCAAGCATATCAGCAAAACCGTCGAAATGCTATGTCGGCTACAGCGAACTGCCATACCTTGGGCATGGAATCGGAGGTGGGAAACGTTGGCCAGAGGCAGACAAAGTTGACAAGATCAAGTCAGCCACTCCGCCATCCACAAAGAAGGAACTGCGTTCGTTCCTAGGTCTTTGCGGTTTCTACCGATCCTACATCAACTCTTACGCGAGCATTGCAATACCTCTGACAGACATGACAAAGAAGTCACAGCCTGACAAGCTGAAGTGGGACGAACGAAGTCGTCAAAGCTTCGAGAAGCTGAAAGAGGCGATCTGCAAGACGCCCGTACTGTGCATGCCCGACCATGAAAAAGAGTTTGTCTTGAGAACTGACGCATCCGACCGAGGCATCGGAGCAGTTCTGATGCAAGAACAGGACAAGACTCTGCGACCTCTCGCCTACCAGAGTAAAAAACTAAATGGTGCCGAGAGCAGATACGCCACTGTAGAAAAAGAGTGTTTGGCGACAGTCTGGGGAATCCAGAAATTCGAGAGATATCTCTACGGAAGACATTTCACGCTGGAAACGGATCACCAACCTCTCAAATGTCTGCAGAGACAGCCAACAAACCCACGTCTGATGAGGTGGGCTCTCCAATTACAGCCCTACGATTTCACCGTGCGTGTGATACCGGGTTGTGACAACCATGGAGCAGATTATTTAAGTCGCGCTTCATATTGTGACTAAATTTGGGAAATTCATTCTCAAGAAAGGGGCTGTCATGAATCGATATTCTGAAGCGCGAACCTGTCAAGAATAGAATAGGCAACCGAGACTACTCGCGCATTACACGACGTAGCCAAGTGACGTATTCATATGACGTATCCAAGTGTACTGACGTAAACTAAAATCGTTTCACGAGAGGGTCGTTTTCCGCAAGTCCATGGAGCGAAGAACGCTTGGAGGAAAAGCCGTTCCCCTTCTTTGAAGGTAAGTGACTGTGATTATTACATCGACAATCGTTCCACGGGATCTGGGCGGAGATGAGTGTATCGTGTCAGTCATGTACATTGTGTTGTTGTCAAGTTGTGTACGTTTGAATGTGCGCTGTTACCAAATCCCCATTTTCCGAAACACAGTAATAGAGAGAACGATAATAAAATATGAACAAACCAAGTCTTTTAGACAGGCTGTGTAGGTAACACATATGGCCCTTTGATCTGTTTCAGGAACCCACGGTCCAATTGATTCATTCATCTTCCTCTTCCTCATGTTGCCGTAATTGTGGAGAGAGATGTAACCAGACTACTTCTGCTATTAACTTGATGATGGTGTCTTGAGAAGAAGAGTGACGAACCAAACCAGGAGCGCGGTCTTCTAGACCAGTCAAGTGCTACAAGTCATCTCGAGTACCTTTTCAATGACATCGAGCTAAGTCAAAACTTCATAAACAT
>NC_090247.1:55093348-55128348 GCF_037325665.1 Littorina saxatilis
AATTACGCTGGTAACACACTTACCTGTCAGCAGCATTATCCAATTTGCATAGACGGACGCAGTAGTCCACTTCGTTTTCGATTTGCTTAAAAAATTATTCTCGCTTCTGATTGGGCCACTGTTGAGCAAGCTATTATATCCCCGAGGGGGGAGGGGGGCGGATACAAACGCTACTTTACAAGACCGTTAGTTTTTCTGGGTAAAAAAAACTATCACAGGTTATTCGGAAGAAAAAGGTATTCCCAATAATGCTGCGGAAAAACATGTAAACATTATGTTGCGGAAAAAACTACTTTGAGAGGGAAAGGAGGCACACCGTTAGGATGTCATTGTCCTTAGCGTATTATCAGTTTTTCAGTTTTTCTGCGGAAAAACAGTAATGATGTAGAAAAAAACCGGTTTACCTGCAGCATTTTTGAATAATGTCATCATCCGCAGAAGCATCGTTTTTTCCGCAGCAAAACAGTTTTTCCGACAAATAATGCTAACATATTTTTCCGCGGAATTATTGGGAATAACTTTTTCTCCGGAATAACTTGTGACAGTTTTTTGTACCCAGAAAACACTGAGCGCCGAATGACTTCGTTGCCTGAATAAAGTCATATATATGCATAATCCGCTAAGGACGACTACCTCCTAACCGTGCGTCTCCTTTCCCCCTCAAAGTATTGCTGACTGGCCAACAGATGACAGCCACTCCTATTCAACATTGTATTGAAGGTTAGTCTGGGGGGGGGGGGGGTGTTAGCAACCGACGACTATTCAGTGACGGAACAGAGAGAGACTGCTGAGAGAGAAAGAGAGAGAGAGAGAGAGAGAGAGAGAGAGAGAGAGAGAGAGGGAGAGAGAGAGAGAGGGAGGGAGAGAGAGGGAGGGAAAGAGAGAGACATAGAGAGAGAGAAAGAGGAAGTGAGAGAGAGAGAGAGTGTTCGAATGTCTAGTTTACATACATTTTGCATCAAACCGGATTATGCGTCTGCTGCCCCATTCGCGACGGTCTTCAACCCGGTGTACGACCATTTCGGATATTTGACCGCCTCTCGCATGCACGCTCTAACGAATGATTCCAACCCGACAATAGCACTCCTTTGCATCAAGTATGACTCCTTTGTCACTAAGACTCCCGTACCAAAGCTGAATACGAGCTGTTTTTGTAAAACAAGCGCATTTCTACATTTGAAACCCACCGAGCAGCCATTTCCGGTGCTTCGTCACCACGATTTCTGGTTTTAACATTCAAATACGGGAAAACGCAAATCCTTCTTCAACATATTATGCATTTCGAAACAAAGTTAGTCATCGCAGATGCAGTAGCTCATCTTTAATCCAGACATAAATCAACAACTTTGTGGTTAAACGGGAAAATGCAGACCGAATCGAGTGTTCAACAGTGTTCACCAGCTTACCACTTAGCCGGTTATCCCCCGTGCTCTATGTTAAAACATTTAGTCAAAACTTGACTAAATGTAAAAAGCAAACAACCGAACAAACAAACGACGAAATAAACCACACATGGAAAGAGTGGAAGGTTGCTGGGGTCGATTGCATCAGGCTAAACGGGTTCATAGGGTATCAAACTTACGACAGTTCGGGGTGCAAGCTGTAATTATCAAACACTCACAGAGAGCAAACGTTCAGAGAGCGAGAGAGAGAGAGAGAGAGACAGACAGAGAGAGACAGAGAGAGACAGAGAGAGAGAGAGAGAGAGACAGAGTGAGTGAGCGAGCGAGTGAGCAAGAGAGAGAGAGAGACACACACACACACACACACACACACACACTCACTCACACATACACACACACACACACACACACACACACACACACACACACACACACACACACACAGTGAAACAGACACGCACACACATACACAGACATACATATACGCACAAAAACCAGGAGTGAGAGCGAGAGAAACAAGAAATTCCTCCGAGGTAGGAAAAACACCCCCGTCAAAGGGAAATAACCTTCTCAGTTGGTGGCAGTGAGAATGGTTATTTCCCTTTGACCATTAATATGTCCCTCTATAAGTCCTTGTAGAATCTTAATCCACCAATAACTCCCTAACCGGGTGTTTGACTGGTCCCAATTTTTGTAAGGACCGTGTCAGGAATGTATAGAACCTGTTCACCAAGTTTGGTGACGATCGGTCCGTTCATTCTTGAGATCTATATGCGAACACAAACAAACAAACAAACAAACACATCGAGCGAATCCTATACACATCCCTATACCGGGGGTGTAAAAATGAGAAAGAGAGAGTCGTCAGTAAGAGTAGTGGTATTGACACGTAGCGATAATGACACGCAGCGCTAAAAGATGTAGTGCTGTCGACACGTAGTCTTTCTTTTCTTTTCTTGTCGTTTTCAACCATTCAAGGTTATATCGCGACGGCGACACGTAGTGATAATGAACGAATGATAGTGACTCATAGACAAATTATTTGTAGCACTAATCAACGTAGCGATAGCGGCACGTAGCACAAATGACACGTAGGACAAATGACACGTAGCACAAATGAAACGTAACGCTAGCGATACGCACCCGCTTTTTTCCTTGTGTTACGGAAGTGGAATACTGCAGAAATTTCTGAGGCAGACAAAGTTGTGAAATGCTTCATTTTCTTGTATGTGATTTGGTGTGTACATTTGTTTGCGTGTGCTCAGTTTATAAAATGTTGATCACAAACACGACTAGCAGAATACGAGATGGTCGTATACCGAGTTGCATTACCCGAGCGGGCCAGCAGCGAATTAAGTGAAAGAGAGGCGTAGATCTGTCGGAACAGAAAGTGTTTTTACATTTAGTCAAGTTTTGACTAAATGTTTTAACATAGAGGGGGAATCGAGACGAGGGTCGTGGTGTATGTGTGTGTGTGTGTGTGTGTGTGTGTGTGTCTGTCTGTCTGTCTGTCTGTGCGTGTGTGTGTGTAGAGCGATTCAACTATTGGACCGAACTTTATAAAATTTGACATGAGAGTTCCTGAGAATTATATCCCCGGATGTTTGTTTTTTCGATAAATACCTTTGATGACGTCATATCCGGCTTTTTGTAAAAGTTGAGGCGGCACTGTCACACCCTCATTTTTCAATTTTTGATTGAAATTTTGGCAAAGCAATCTTCGACGAAGGCCGGACTTTGGTATTGCATTCCAGCTTGGTGGCTTAAAAACTAACAAGTCGCGTAAGGCGAAATAACAACATTTAGTCAAGATGGCTTAAAAACTAATGAATGCGTTTGGTCATCAAAAATAGGAAACTTGTAATTAAAATCATTTTTTTATTAAACGATCCAAAAATTATTTCATCTTATTCTTGTCGATTTCACTGCCTTTTCCACGAGCGGTGAACTGACGAAACTACGAGTATGTGGTCTTGGTGAAAAAAGCAGTGCGTTCAGTTTCATTCTGTGAGTTCGACATCTTGACTAAATGTTGTTATTTCGCCTTACGCGACTTGTTTTCTTCTCTCCGTCTATTTGTTGCATTTTCAAACTCACTGGTCAACCCATGAGTCATAGCATTAGGAAGTGTTTGAATGTGTGCATGTCCGCCGGCCGGCCAGACGACCAATCGGCCGTCTGTAAATCGATTTAATGTTGGAGTGTTTTTTTCTTTTTTTTTCTTAAGCTAGATCTCTGAAAATTCACTCACTTTCATGGTTTTCTGACCTCCAGCCACTAACCATGCCTAAAGCTGACTCGTATTTGAAGGCCACAGTAAGGTCAAGGTCAGATAAATGGATGATTTTGAAGCTTATTTAACTTATTCGACGTACCTCTGGAGATCTAGGTTCAAGAGTATTAAGAGACATCCGTGACAACCCTCTCCCTCTCTCTCTGTCTGTCTCTCGCTCTGTCTCTCTCTCTCTCTGTGTCTTTCTCTCTGTCTCTCTCCCACCCTCTCTCTGTCTCTCTCCCTCTCTCTCTCCCCCTCTGTCTCTCTGTGTCTCTCCCCCTCTGTCTCTGTCTCTGTCCCTCTCTCTGTGTCTTTCTCCCCCTCTCTCTCTCTCTCTGTCTCTCTCCCCCCTTTCTCTCTGTCTCTCTCTCTGTCTCTGTCTTTGTCTCTCTCTGTCTCTCCTCTCTCTCTCTCTTACACACACACACACACACACACACACACACACACACACTCACACACAAACACACTCACACAACACACACTCTCTCTCCTTTTCGATTTTTTCTCTTTCTTTCTCTCTCTCCTTCACACACACACACACACACACACACACACACACACACACAAACACACAACACACACACAAACACACAACACACACACAACACACACACAACACGTACACAACACACACCACACACCACACACACACACACACACACACACACACACACACACACACACACACTCTCTCTCTCTCTCTCTCATTCTCATTTTCTTTCTCTTTCTCTCGTTCTTTCTCACTCGCTCTTTCTCTCTCTCTCTCTCTCTCTCTCTCTCTCTCTCTCTCTCTCTCTCTCTCTCTCTCTCTCTCTCTCTCTCTCTCTCTCTGCTTTAAGCGTGTTTTTATTCAATTTCTCATACACACGTTTCAAACAATAACAACATTAACAACGTTAACAAGCAGATTGCTTATGGACACGTTCTTTAAATGATAATCAATACACATTCCGATAGCAAAACATGGCGAACAAGTGATAGCTTCAACACTTATCTTGATACTCTTTCATTATATTTTATACAAATAAGATGAAAAGAGAGAGAGAGAGAGAGAGAGAGAGAGAGAGAGAGAGAGAGAGAGAGAGAGAGAGAGAGAGAGAGAGAGTGAGAGTGAGAGAGAGAATGCCTGGCTGCATCAATTGCAGTCACAGTATTTAGAGACAAGAGGGCGTCGTCTATGGTAAGGATTTACATTGGAAACCAGGACCGGCAGTTTGGAATATAAATATTCTGGGGTTAAACGATTTACAATTTTATAATACAGCAAAAGTTTATGACGACGTCGCCTTTCTTTCAGAGGCACAAAACCCGATTCGTTATACAGTTTGTGGTGGCTTGTGCCACGTACTACACCTACAATGATTCGGATTGCATCGAGATGCAATGTCTCCAACTCGTCTGTCAAACACTGTATACAGTCATCCCAAATAACGTCCGCGTAATCAAACAATGGTAACATAAAAGATTTATATATAACTTCAAGTGATTTTCTGTTTAAACGATGCTTGAATAAACCAAAACACGCAATTGACTTTCTACATTTTGCAATTAGACTTTTTATGTGGGAATCCCATTTACAATTACCTTGTAGAATGATGCCAAGGTGCTTGTGATTTTCATTATCAACTAAGTGTGCATCTTCGAAATACAATGGTGGAAGTAAAACATTTTGTTGCCTACAAATGTCCAACAATTCTGTCTTTTGACAATTAAAAGTGACTTTCCATTTAGAAGCCCATGTGCGAATTTTATCCAAATCAGAATTCAAAATCTCTGCTCGTACATCATCGTTATCTAAACTTAAATACATATTCGTATCGTCTGCAAAGAGTTTCAACACTGATTCAAGACTAACATCAATATCGTTAATATAAATGAGAAATAAAAGAGGTCCTAAGACAGAACCCTAAGGGACACCTGCAGAAGGGGTAGCATAACTTGATTTGGTTCCTTTCAGTACTACTGCTTGCCTGCGATCGCTCAAGTAATGTTCAAACCAAACAAGCAAGGGACCTCTTATACCTATCGCCTCAAGCTTGTGGAGCAGACCGCGATGCAAGACTTTATCAAAAGCTTTTGATACATCAAAAAATATTGCCTGTGACATAATGTTTTTATCAAGTGCAACACACAAATCATCATATATACTTAATAGTTGATAAACAGTCGAATCACCAGCAATAAAACCAGATTGGCAGTGTGTAATCAATTCATAATTTTGCAAATAACCAAACACACGGATTTGTATACATTTTTCGAGCACCTTCCCAATACAACTCAACAAAGAGATCCTGGCCCTACCGGCGATACCAGTACTTCAAACTTGTCTTCGTCAGATCCTCATTGACGAATATGTTGGGGTGTCGCTGGGGTCCCGCTGAGTCTCCTCTCTTTAGGGCCGGCCATTCCAGGTTCGTGAACAGTTTGGTGACATCGGCATTCTTTAGATTTTTCCTCGATCGCATGAGTTGCTCTTTTTTCCGGTGAGTTGCCATCTTCACGATAATCAATCGTGTATATTGTTCGCCACCGGTTAGCTTGTGGCCTACCCTGTGAGACCTATCTATATCGCCGTCGCAGAGATCCACACCAATAGCCTTTGCAAGTTGCTTTACTATTTCGTCAGTGTTTTCTTTAATGCTTTCTGGCACCGGCCCGATTCTCGAGCTGTTTCGTCTTGTGTACTGCTCAAAGCCGTCGAGCTGCTCTTTCAGGTCTTCGATCTGCCGATCTTTGGCCTCGATCGCCTTTCTCAGGCCAGAGATCTCGAAGCGGAGCTCCTGCGTGACGCGGCTCGCGACGGCTTTGGCAAGTACTTCGATTAAGTGTGGATCACTTAGGGCCTGCTTCAGATCTTCTATGGACGAGGTAGGCATGGTGTCAATGATTGTTTTACTCATGAAAGCTGGATTGTTAGAGATAATGGGTTCTTCAGGGTCTTCGAGGAAGCTCCCATCCGTCCGCTGGTTCTTAGACACGTTGTCTTCCTGGGTTAGAGGCGACGATGCAGGCCTTTTGGCGTCTCTCCCAGTGGAGGTGGACATGGACACGACAAGGAGCCGAGGTCTCGGTCACAAAAACGAGAGTGCAGGTCAACACTGCGTATTTGTAAACAGAAGCGTTCAAGTAGGTCACACGTGGGCCGTTTAGACAGACACAGACACCGGTCCAGCTCCACGGGAAAACCACGGGGAACACACAACAGGGGTGACGTCTGACTAGGCCAAGTTCAAGATCAAGGCCAAAGCCAAGTCAAGGTATCGCTTCACAGCTGGCAGAAGTTATTCATGGAATTCACGTGAATCTAAAAAAAGAACCACCGGTTGTCCTTGCAATCACCGTACATGGATGAATAGGATTTAGAGAAAACCCGTCATTTCATCTCTCTCTCTCTCTCTCTCTCTCTCTCTCTCTCTCTCTCTCTCTCTCTCTCTCTCTCTCTCTCTCTCTCTCTCTCTCTCTAATTTGTGAGCTCGCGTGAGTTAACGTGTGTATGCCTACGATATTAATTGCCGTCATCAGGGAATATTGGTATGGTTTGACAATGTCATAGTTTGTTTCAGACTTTTATTTTCACTCTGTAGGCATACATATTTCATGAATATTTAATAAAATACCTGGGAGTTTGACGTCCATTGGGAAATAAATGCATCGTTCTACCTGCTCAGCACAAGACCATAGCTTTTGTGTACTAAATGTTTGAGAATTAACAGCATTTACAGTTGTAATTCTGTGCAAGTGAACGCTGTCAGTGATATGCACACGACGCACATCGTTGACCTTTTGTTTCAAGAACATGGCATGTAAAATGTAATGAAAATCTTCAATATGTGAATACCGATGTGAAACGAGATACAGCTTTTGTCGAAATATTTCTTGAAATTATACTGATTTGTCAAAGTTGCCCTTTTGCTGTGTGTGGTTGAAGATTTTCCAGCCCCCGAAAAGGGATCTTGTCCAAAGATGTGTCACCCAACTGAACTGTCTTCTATTCCACCTATAAACCAGCATCTGGTCTATTGAGGCGTGGGAGAGTTAGGTGGCTTCTTGGTCCTCACAGAAAAGTGGAGCAGGTGATTATATAAGTATTTAACATCTGCTGTCAACTGTCAGTGAAACCAAAATGTGCCCCCAAGCCAGTCTTCACCATATATGGCATTCCTGACATGATGTCTGACAATGGTACCCCGTCTATGAGTGAGATAAGCTTGCTTTGGAGTATGGTCTGAGTGAGCATCACACTTAGAGTCCATCAGTGGTTTCCAAAAGCCAACGGAACAGCTGAGGAAAGCATGGAGATATAAAATCATCCTCGCTCAAACTGACGCCGACGCTGCGTAGGTGAACTACAATGCAACCCCACACCCAGCGACAGGCATCACTCCCTCAGTCGCCCGTAACCCAACACGAATTGTTCTTGTACTGAGGAAACTTGAAGCAATGGCCGTCCAGGTGGCTCAAGTTACCGTCACAAAAGCAAAACTGCCGGTTTCTTGAACATGCCTTGAAGCCATTGCGTTAAAACGTCACCAAGGTTCTAGGATATCCAGATAGGATAAAAGTCTGCTGAACACACGCCAATTTTGAAGATCACAGCGAGGTCAAGTACGTAAGTTTGTTATTCTTTAAGCCTAATTTGTAAAACTGTATACACACTTCTAAATGACCTCTAGAAATCATAAAAGTGTGGTCATTCCTCGACAGTGACATGTATACACGGGAAGCTGCTAAATGCCAAAAGGAAGGGGTGGGGGGAGAATTTCACGCATTGTTCGCAAGTAAAACTTTTAAAATTGAAAAAAGGAACACAGCGTACAGTAAAAACAAGCTTTCAAAAGACAGTTTACATACCCAGCCAGTGCAGGATTACCTGCCTTTTGAGTGAATTTTTTAAGGAGGTTGCACTTTTAACTTTTTGGCGAAGAGTTCTAAAGCGATACTCCCGAAAAAAAACTAAACTTGCAAAAATGTAAATAAATCTATACGAGGAAACGGTGGGTGTTCATTTTGAGACCCATACCTGTTCATAACATAGCCTTATTGTATGCAAGAAGCGACGGGCGCAGTGGCCTATTGAATCAGCCTCCTATGCGGAAGGCCGCGGGTTCGAATTCCGGCCGCTCCTGGTTGGTTAAGGGTCAAGATTTTTCCAATCTCTCATGTCATTTTTATGTGCCGACCTACTAGTGCCTTATCTTCACTTCGTGTGTACACGCAAGCATAAGTCACGGAAAGATCCTATAATCCATGTCAGAGGTCGGTGCATGTGTTATTGAAACACGTAAATACTCCCCCGACACACACTTAAAAACCCACTCGTGCAAAAACATGAGTTAACGTGGGAGTTTCAGCACATGGACGAAGAAGAAGACGAAGACGTGTGCAAGCTGAGCTTTAAAGCGAAGGGTGTTGAACTCAGAGTCTATTTCTGTAGACACATGCGACTCCTGGAAGATAAGCTGTGCTGTACGACAGTTGCGAAGAACTGAGTTTTAATGAGTGAACGTCGCTGCAGCTATCTAACATCGTGGAGTCAATATGAGGTATTATATCAACATAAAACACACACTATTATTTATCATTTCAGACTTTACATGATGTTTGAGATCAGCCAACAAATATAAACTCCTTGATAACATATTGCACAGGTAGTTTTACACGTGTTAGCCACTTCATGTCCGCATTGACAGTCACCCTAATTGTGCAATGTTCGTGAAATTGATTTATTGGAAATGTCCCTATTTACAGTTGTAATTTCAGAGGATTTATTTGATGCTTTTGTCTTGTGATAATTACCATGTCTTCAGTCTTGTCTTAGTGTCATGGCGTTAGAAGTGAACCGTTTTACAACCTCATCCAAAGTGGTCTTTATGAAAAGATTCATAGAGTTCCAGAAAGAGACAAATGATCCGCATTCTAAAAAAACAAACTGAACAACAACAATCCAACTCGTCACAGAAAAATCCGATACGTAGCCATGCAAAAAAACAAAAAAACAAAAAGATACAGAAAAGGCTATTGGGAAAGGACATGTTTCGCCGATGCAGTGAACGAAATTCTGTAATATATAATTATGTATACAGGAATAGACACCCTCATTAATACCATTGTGTACTATTAGCAGCATGCATTCAGTTAAACCACTTCATTGATTAGATTTCCATCGTAGGTTTTACCTTTCAGTTAACATGCGAGTCCTGAAATAAACACACACACACACACACACACACACACACACACACACACACACACAGACACAGACACACACACACACACACACACACACACACACACACACACACACACGTGAGTACACGCGCATTGCCACCGACAGACACACATATAAACGGACAAGCCACGATTAAGATATACACACACACACACAGGTTCACGGGAAGACAGACAGACGGAAAGACAAACACACGCGCGCACACTCATACACATACACAAACAGACAGACGTCTGCACGGAAACACCAGCAAAAAAGACACACGGGCACTGACACACACATACACACAGACACACACAGACACACACACAGACACACACACACACACACTAACACACACACACACACACACACACACACACACACACACAAACACACACACACACACCAACACACACAAACACACACACACACACACACAGACACAGACACAGACACACAGACACACACACACACACACACACAAGTACACGCGCACAGAATAATTGTTAACCGATCTTATTTACAAGTGCCCTATTCCCAAGGCCTTTCAGCTTCCGTAGTTGAAGTGATATAATGGAGCACAATCCATAAAGAAATTACACCAAAAGCTATCCAGTTCGCGCTATATGTGGTGATCACTGTCACCACGCATCAGAAGCGGTTTCTTAAAATAAGCGGTTAGTTGCTCTCTTAGTCAGATTCCAAACGGTCGTGTATGAAGAGTAATTTCTGTAATTTCACTTCCTTCTCTGTCTTCTTCTTCTTCTACTACGTTCTTGGATTTTTCTAGAATACATGTTTGGCTTCCTGAATCTAACGGATTTTCATCTACTTCGACAAAAGAACTTAGTTACGGAACATGTTCGAGGAAAGCATTATAGAGTTTTCTAAATTACAGCACAGCAAATGTCTCTTGATAATTATATATACATATTATATGTCAGAAAATCAAAATTGCCCCTTAGAGTTAACATCTTTGAGTAATGTTGACCAGACAGACAGACCTTCAGATCTCTGACTGCTGTAGAATAGACGAACTCCAGAAAGAACTCTGTTGGGCTTGTATGGGCTGTGAACAAGTGAATACTCTTACTTTCGTTACTTTTATCAGACGTTCATCTCGTGCACATGTTTCGCTGGTGACTCGCCTATGCTGCCACGCGGGGACGTTTGTTTTAATAAAACCGTGAGTATTCGCTCTTGCACAACTCTTACAAACCCGCCAGAGTTAAATCATCGTCTATTTCAAACGGTGTACGGAGAAAAGGGGGACCTGGAGAAGACAATAGGGAGATTCAAGAGACAGCACGTTTCGTTTTGCAGCTCGTTTCGTTTGGTGAATGAGTCACCCCGCGAAACGGAACGTGAAACGAGACGGCATAGGCCACAGACAAGATTTAGATGTATTCACGTTTCGTTTCGGAATGAAGGAAGGGCGATAAATCTTCAAGTGAAATTATCACGTCTGTCCTCGATCAGAATGGGGAAAAAAACCCTAGGAGGTGGTCCAGAATCGGGCATACTTTGATTATTTTCAGTCCAAATAAATCACACAGACTTTGTTTATACAAAATCACATACGAAGCCAGAATAAAAATTCGATGCGATGACCTACTTCTGCTTCGCCATTTGCTTTCTTCACCATGAAGTTGGATAAATGTACCAGGATCAGCACCCTTCAAAATATTTCAGTTCACAACAGTTGTCTACCTCCAATGAACACATTCTCAGCGCTGAAAGACTGTGAAAGGGTTGATGAATCTAGCAATGCATAAAATGGCCAACAAATAAAACTGTTAGTGAGCAAAAATACTCACAAAAGTTGACGAAATATTGTTCGTTTTTTGGGGGTGGAAAACGTGACTGCGTTTTGACGTTCCACGTTCCGTTTCAGTTGACCTTCACCTTTCCAGCGAGAGACTCCCGAAATGATGACGTTTACCACGACTTCAAAACGAAACGTCCCGACGTTTCGTTTATTAAATCTCCGTACTAAGTATCATTTGTCTCGCTGTTCGGTCTAACAGTATAGACGTGTGATCAACAAGAAGAAGGAGAAACGGTGCACCAGAGACGTTGTGTTGTGACTGGCGGAGGAAGATCCCGACAAATGTCTGTGTAGCTGTAATAGCTATAACTGGCGATGGCGTGGTACAACCCACAGTGGATCTGCTTGGTCATAGCTTTGAATGGATTTTTCACTTATAATGCAAGTACTTCTTCTACTACACGAAAGCCTGTTCGCATTGATTCCCAATCCACCTCCAATGATGAGTCGAATGTTACCACCATACCCGCTTCAAACGAGGACAAAAGACAGCTAGAGTTTGAAGCCACCACTACTGGAACGAGCCACTGGATCAGAGAGGGTACGAGCTTAGTGACTCCCATATTTCCCGGGAACACAGAAACTGAGAAGCATCCAACTCAGATTCTCTTGACGCATCACGGGAACTCAGAAAACACAAGTGCAGGGAACCCGACAGAAAATTCCGGATCTTTCCATCGTAGCGAAGAAAACACGAAGGATACGTTTACTACTCACTACAGTTGGAACAAAGAAACGACGAGTGCCAAAGACTTTCTATTGGGCTACAATCCAGGGGTGTGCAGGGACGGTAGATACATCCCTGAATTTAATGACACCGAACCCTATGCTTTTCCGTGTGAATGCACCCCAGGGTGTGAGATGTACGGCACGTGCTGCCCTGACAACGCCACCGATCTGATGTCAGCTGGCTACACAGGCTGCGCAGGGTCAGGATGGTACGTCCTCGCTAAGTGCCCGGCGGGATGGAACGACGACAGCATCAGGGAGAACTGTGAGGAAGGGAGACCGATGTACCCGAACGAGGACCTGGTCAGTGACCCCACCACCAACGTCACCTACAGAAACGCGTTCTGCGCGCTGTGTCACGGGGTCTCTTCCTTCACGCGCTGGCCATTAAACGTCAGTTGCTACAGCTTCCAGGAAGTGTACTCTGCTGTCACCCAACGAGAGTATTTGCAACTGGCCCTGGCCAGTTACTGCCGTGTGGCCAGTTCCCCGCCTGACGGAACCTATCCACGCAAATGCAAATACGCCGAGTTTTCCAATATCAAAATTGTGGGCAGCTGCGACACTACTAGGTTGTCGAAAGGTGAAAACTACGAAAAAGACGTAGCTGCGAACTGTCTCCTGTACAATGCTCACATCCTCCTTGTGCGCTACGGTTTTAAGGTCTACCAAAACCTGTTTTGTGCCATCTGCATAGGTGCAGACCCCATAAGGTATACTCGTCCACCGGATCAAATAGGGCCATTATTTCCGCCAAAAACAGGACCACCTTTCTCTTTTCTGCTAGGCTTAAGTGACCGTGACGATCCTTTAGGGGAGCGAGCTGACCGGGACTGTCTGCCAGGGCTGTGGCGAAATCTTGAGGTTTGCTACACATGGTGTCCTGGTACACAACACTTTTTTTCACTTCAATTTAACATGCACAAATATATTTCAAACAAAGACAGCTAGAGTTTGAATTTATAACAGGGACAAGCGCACGCACACTGACACGCACGTGTGTTCGTGTGTGTGTGTGTGTGTGTGTGTATGTGTGTGTGTGTGTATGTGTGTACGTGTGTGTGTGTGTGTGTGTGTACATATGTGTGTGTGTGTGTGTGTGTGTGTGGTTGTGTGTGTGTGTGTTTGTGCGTGCGTGCGTACGTGCGTACGTGCATGCGTACGAACCTTTTCTTTGACAAAAAGAGTGTCACACCCAGACCTAATTCTGTGTATGTAGGTGTGCGAGTGCATGTGTGTTTGTGGGGTGTGTGTGTGTGTGTGTGTGTGTGTGTGTGTGTGTGTGTGTGTGTGTATGCGTGCGCGTGTGTGTGTATGTGTGTTTGTGTGTCTATGTGCGTGCGTGCTTGCGTACGTGCGTGCATGTGCACACAACTCTAAGTCTTCGAACCTTTTCTTAAACAGGAAGAGTGCCAAACCCTGACCTGCACACCAGGAAAAGTCTTGAAAAACAATACCTGCATTACTGCCATCAGTATCGTTCGTGGTCTTAGTTACTATCTTAACATAAGTCTTGGACCTTCTGACCTGGTCCTCCTGAGCTTCAGCAATCTGTCTGTGTTCCATGCTGAAGTTAAAAAAAATGTGCTTGAGAAACTTGCAGA
This sequence comes from Littorina saxatilis, assembly GCF_037325665.1. Lineage (NCBI taxonomy): Eukaryota > Metazoa > Mollusca > Gastropoda > Littorinimorpha > Littorinidae > Littorina > Littorina saxatilis. Next base: position 55,107,402 of record NC_090247.1, read on the forward strand.
CCTTTCACGAGCGTTTCGGCTTTCAATCTTCATTGACAGTTGGCCCTCAGCAAGCTCGCCTGGCCTCGAACAGATCGCGCAAGTGAGAGCCACAGGCTTCGTCCATGCCTACCATGACACGAGCCGGGACGATGCAGAGTTCGCCCTTGTCCATACTCTCTTCTACACAGACTGGAACATTGTGTTCAAAGACAGAAGCATACGCCTGACGCCAGCCTACATCAGCCAGCCGGCCAAGGAGCGTCTCGCACATACACGTGAACTGACAATCCAATATGCACCGCATGTTATGCATGGGCATGAAACAAACCTGGTCCTGTTGTCACCTGCGTTGATCTGTCCTTATGTCAAGTTCAGTCACAACACGTTCAAGCTCCAAGCTGCCGGTGATAGGGGAGAGAACATCAGGCTATTTCTGACTGCTGTGGAGGGAGCGGCGGAGGTCACGGACCTCCGACACACCTATCTGGACGAAGACAGCCTGTACGTGTGCTATGATGTTCTGAAGAACTTGAGACGACCCACCTGGCGATCAGCAGAGCTGGACTGGCAGTACGTGCTGACGATGGTGATGATGCCGCTGTCAATGCTGTGCCTGCTGCTGACTCTAGCTGTGTACTGTCTGCTGCCGTCACTGCGCACACAGCCTGGGCTGAACACCATGTGCACGTGCACTGCCTTGCTCCTGGCCCAGCTCAGCCTGTTGGTGGCCGTCCACGCGCAGGGAACTATATCCAGACCCTGGTGTCAGGTGCTGGGAGCTGTGGTCCACGCTGCCTGGCTCCAGGTCTTCTGCTGGACCTCCATCTGCTCTGTGCACATGTTCAGGGCGTTCTCTGCCAAGACCTACGGCCATGGGTCCTTGTCGTCGACGTCGCGCCGTTGTTCCTGGCAAACAGCATGCAACATCGGCATATCCGTCTTGGTACCGGTATTCATCACAGGGGTGGTGGCATTGGCGAGGTTTGTGACGACGAACGGGAGAAACGTTGGGTACAGTGCGGTGAGCTGTTACCTGGAGAGCACGGTTCTGGTGGGAGTGTCCATGGTGTTGCCAGCGTCACTGCTGCAGTTGTTCAACCTGACACTCTTCGTCCTCACTGTGCGTCGCATCCACGAGGTAAGGACAGCTGAAGTCACCCCAGCTGTCAAATCAAGTCAGTCTTTTGTGAAGGCATTATAATAAAGTCTCCGTAAAGAATGCTAAATTTCAAAGGAATCGAACTTCAGGAACTCCTGTGTGAAATATGCGTGAGAAAGGAATTTACTGTTTTCAAAAGTGTGATAGCTGGCTACGAGACAATTCCGAGGAGTATATAATTCTACTGATGGGAAGTTGACATAATGAAGAAACAATTAGCATCCAAGCCCCCAAAAGTATTTCACTCGCAAAGTCATAATGGTCGGATTTTCTTGAATCGATTTTGAAAGGATTCCAGAGCAATAAATGCACAGTATTTGAAATACAGGGGAACTTTTAAGTACCAAAGGGTCTTAAACGAGTTATCATATATCTGTTTTTGTTGTTTGTCTCTGTCTTTCTTTTTGTAGGTCATGCGTCTGAATCCTCGCTCCGAGGACCAACAAGAATCACAACGTCACGTGCATGTGTGCGCTCGGCTTTCTCTCCTCACTGGCATCACCTGGTTGATCGCCTTTGTGGCAGAGGGTCTGAATGTTGATTGGCTGCAATTCGTTTCCATTTTGGCCAATGGTGGCCAAGGCGTCATGATACTTCTGTCTTACGCTGCAACTCGCCGCATCGTCGCCATGGTGGCAGTCAAAGTCGGCTGGGAGCCTCGTGAAAGATCTTCGTCATCTCAATCTACTAACTCCACCTTCCAGTCCAGGAATGCTTGACGTGTCTTTCCGAAATATTTCTAGTGAATTAGCAAGCTGTGGCGATGTCCACTCCTCTCTTGATGCACGTTTCTGTCATATTCCAGTGCCACAGACGCAATGCCTTGACTAGCACGCCATGCAGAGGACAAAGTCATTCCTTTCTTACAGAATACAGAATACAGGATATGTTATTTCCCAAATTTGGGAATTCGTTCTGACAGATGCGGTGTTCACTCCATTTACTCTAGCCAAGCACACCCAACATACGCAGTTATAATTATATAAAAAAAAACATTAACACCATAATTACTATTAAACATCAATCGTCAGTCACAAGCACACACACACACACGCACACGCACACACACACACACACACACACACACACGCACACACACACACACACGCACACACACACACATATACACACACACACGGCGCACGCACACACACACACACACACACACACACACACACACACACACACACACACACACACATCTTGCTTGATGGACGCTGCGTTCCTCCTGAGGATTAAAGTCGCTTGTTCATCTCAATGTTTGTTATTCTCTCAGGCGCCAGGAGACTGGTCCCGCATAACTCTCACCTACTCCATTCCACATGTCGTATGCATTTGGAGCGTTTACTTCCCTGTTTGTGTATCAGAGCGTTCCCCCTGATTAAACTCCAAGACCTCGAGAAACATGTGGTGCAGGAGTCCAGTGGTTTTTAATTTTTTTTAAAAATGTTTCTACTTTAAATATACCTATATCATTAACAATGCTAGATCTGAATGTATTTTAAACAATTTTTCTATATAACAATTCCCTCTCAAAAATGCATACAATATCCAGAGGGGAACCATATCTATAAATACCAACACACATTTTGGCTATCACAATCAAATAATTCACATAACTTATTAGTGCCTTGGAACTTTGTGAATTTTCAAATACGCCCAAAAAAACTTCTTTTACGGTATTTCTAATAATCATATTATATTTACAATTCACTTTATCCTCAACGCATTTCCAAATGGACATAATTTTCGGGCAAAAGTAAAGAAAATGTTCAATATAAAAATCAATTTCGTTCTCACAATAAGTACAACAATTACTGGAGGAAATGCCTATTTTATACAATAAAATATATGTGTGGGGTAAATATTGTGCAATATTTTCCATTGTAACATTCGCAATCTTGTTTCAGTGGTTACTTTGTTTACCATTAGCCACTGCTCTTTTCCCGGCCTGAAATCAAAGTTATTTTCCCAAAATTTAACTATAACCGGCTCCACATAATTTTCCTTTATAATTAATTTGCGAAATTGACAAGGCTTACTCAGATTCTTTAAACCGTTAAATCCACATACATTTTCATTTGCAGAGCGTAGTGCTGCTGCTTTAACTGCTGTACAAATCACCCTATATTAAAAAAATCTGACATCCAACCTTCTGCTGCATAACATTAAAGTGCAAAAACTCATTACCAACAAATACATCCTTTACTCGACAAACGCCTGCTTTAATCCAATCGCTAAAAAACAGCGTTTGGCCGCAATACATTATGTTACTGCTGTTCCATAAACACGTATCACTTAATAACATTTCTCCACCTACGGCTCTCTGAATCATGTCGTTATTTTTCAATCAACAAATTAAAACTTGTTTCCAAAATACATTTTTAATTAATCCCAATCTTTTAAATTTTTTACAGTGGTGTTAGAATGGAAACAACACAACCTTTCACCAAGCTTCGAAAACATATGTATCGGTTTCTGTTTCCATCTTTCCTGCTTTTTGTTCAATAAATTTGCCGCCCAGGACAACAAACAAGAGGACTGCATATCAATTACATCAATCATTTTGAAACCCCCATCAGGAAACTCTTGACACATCACTTTTCTTTTAACTTTCTCAAATGCCTTAGTGTTTGAAAATCGTTTTTGGCTCACGTAAGTGTAGCCTATGCGATGCTAAACTTTGTCTGTCTGTGCGTGCGTGCGTGCGTGCGTGCGTGCGTGCGTGCGTGCGTGCGTGCGTATGTATGTATGTATGTCTGTGGTAGAAACTTTAACATTTGACTAAACACCGAAATACTCATTTCACCTGGTTATTTTTCAAGCACCATCTTCAAAATATTGAAGCAATGATCAACATTGTGTCGGCATGTGTGTAGTTAAAGCGTGTATCCAAAGAAAACGGGTGGTGGTTTTTTTTGAAGGGGTACAAGCAGTTGACTGGTTTGTGTCGTGTGTGGTATGTAGACCAGGTCAGGTGTCAAGACCAGGTCAGGGGTCGCGCGAAGGATTGTGGTATACATAGATTCACTTCTCCAGTTCTCACCTCTGCATTCGCCGATTCGGGGAAGACGATTTCATGTTGTTCAGTTTCTAAGCTCCAGAAAAGTAAATAAAGAAGATACCAAAGGGAGATTTCCTACAATTTGATCTGCACAGCGTTTTTCCAATGTCCACGCGAGGAAGAGCTGTCGAAAGCGCAGTGTCGATCTGGCAGCCGTATCCCGGTAAGTACAGAGACAGATCTAGTGTCTCCCACTCTGATAACGTGTCACCTACTGTTAATCCGTTTTGTTTTAATTTCTTTTTATTTCAGCAGACACGGATGTCAAACACAGTGCTAGGCAGTCACCTCTAGTGAAATGAGTTGATCTAAAGTGCCTGTAATGTTTGGATGTCTTTAATTGTTCGTGGTTCGATTTATGTGAATTTCAAGACTTGCAGTAGAGTCTCAAGTTAAGTTTACTCTGCCCGAAAAAAACTGTCCACCATTTACTTGAACATGCAGATATAAGGAAACGGAATGAATCTGTTCTCAAAGTCAAAATGATCACGATTTTTTCCTCAGATTCAAAACATGCACTGTCATGGTTTTGTCTGTACAATTTAGTAAGTCTTACCTTGCAACAACTTCCTTGAACTTGAAAGACAGTTTTTGAATGCTAGATCTGTATCGCGTTTCATTCCAGACTCGATCCTCTCTTTGATTGTACTGTTTGCTGTTTACGCACTATCATGATTCGCTATGTAACGTTTGGTAAGCTCACCTTGCAACAGCTTTCTTGTCTTTGTTGGCATTTTCTTTCAAGGCAGTACAACGTAAGATTAGATTCTTTCGGACAGAAGGTAGAATGCGAGTTTTGAGACAACGACAGTCGTCCAAAGAAAGCTTGCTGTGGCATTTGTTTGTAAATAATGGTACATGTGATTCTGTATTTTTCTGCGGTTGATGTGGTTTCTTTTTTTCTCTCTTGTTTTTTTTCCTCCTGAGTTGATCGTTATCATTTAAACAAGACCCTCAGAGAGTACCTCCGTTGCTCCTTAAAATGGACTGTGAATAGTGTGTTGGCTGTGTTGACCGTCAGAATTATTTTAAGAACCAGGCTGCTGCAGTCAGTTGACATGTTTCGCATATTGTAGGGTTACCATGCTGCATAGGTAAAGTGGCTTGTATAACCTGACTATTCTGTTTCAAAACATTGTTTATATTTGTGTAGGTTGTAGTCATCATAACTAATCGCATTTTGCCATTTGTTTCAGAAAGGAGGTTAACCTACAACAAGATCGACGCTATGTCACATGAAGACTTCCGAATTTAGATCCACTCGGCATGGTGACAAGTCTTGATGAAAAGTATAGGACTGAGGACAGCAGTGGAAAAAGTGGCCACATGGCAGGTACCTATTGCTTAGTGTCTGCAGTGCAAAAGACAGATAAGCTGATGGTAGATTTGCAAATGAACACAGTGCCCTCTATACTGCTGATTTACGACGGGCAAGCAACAATTATGCTGATGCAGTTTAAATGTGTGTCTGTGTGTACGTGCGTGTTTGTGCGGTTTTGTCACGGTATGTTTGTGTGTGTGTGTGTGTGCGTGCGTGCGTGTGTGTGTGAGTGAGTGTGTGTGTGTGTGTGTGTGTGTGTGTGTGTGTGTGTGTGTGTGTGTGTGTGTGTGTGAGGATTGCACAAGATCTCCTTCAATGACAACTGCACCAACAACAAATACACAGTCATTTTATCTGTTTGCCTTCTTTTGAAAATTATACATGGAGTTGATATGATGCGTTAGTTTTAACTCTGTGTGTGTGTGTGCGTGTGTGTGTGTGTGTGTGTGTGTGTGTGTGTGTGTGTGTGTGTGTGTGTGTGTGTGTGTGTGTGACGGAGTGAGTGAGTTTGTGTTACTGTTTGTTGATTTCTTACGGGAGCCTTGAAGGCTTCGCCTCTTGTTTCCAAATAAATCTGTAATATAAAACAGAGTATTTATCTCAGTCAATACCTTTTCGGGTATTACCAGTGCTTGCAACGGATAAATAATCTGCGATAACAAAAGCGATTTCACTATGCATATTTTCCCCATGATACTACAATTTCGTTTAAACCATTTCACATTGTCATCATTTTCACGAGTTTTCATTCACAAGCACCTGGGAAATAAATCTCATGTTCCCCAGGCAATAAATCTCCGGTTACCATAGTTGCAGGAAGCAGGTTATACATGGATAATCAAAAGCAAACCCAATAGAAACGCTCGGGGATTCTTCGGCTCTTTTCATTGGTGTTTCCCCAGACCTAAACAGACGACACGACACTGCTTTGCAAAGTTCCAAAAACGAACTGGCAAACTGGCAAAAGTAAACAAAAAACAAAACTACTTCATGAAAGGTCATACATTCATCAAAAACAAATGAAACCTAGCGATATGTTTTGTCTTCTTACAGAGTCATGGAGTGCGTGTATCTGTGTTTCGATACACAGACGTTCGGAGAAACACGAACGTCAAGTTCAAGTAAAACGACCCCTGACACACACATTTTGACCTGTGCACAAGACGTTGTATCGATAAACGAAGCACAAATAAGAAACAATAATAAAAGCAAAGAAAATAGCAACAAGATATGCAAACATCTAAAAAAGCCGAGCAAGCAGAATGACAGGTCTAATGAAAAACAAAGAGGTACTGAGTCGGAAACAAGATCGCGATTCTTTCCTTCGCTGCACGACGCAAATCTTCTGTGACCTTTGACCAAACGTAGCTTCCACATTCGATCACTCAGCTTAATATTTACAACAGAAAGCCGAGGGGGTGGAATACCGAGATGAACCTACAGAACTGTGCATCCTCAAACCTGACATATTCATCCCAACATTTAATGAACTCAAAAACACAGAAAGTTGCTTCTCTCTCTCTCTCTCTCTCTCTCTCTCTCTCTCTCTCTCTCTCTCTCTCTCTCTCTCTCTCTCTCCCTCTCTCCCTCCCTTTCTCTCTCTCTCTCTCTCTCTCCCTCTCTCTCTCTCTCTCTCTCTCTCTCTCTCTCTCTCTCTCTCTCTCTTTCTCTCTCTCTCTCTCACTCCCTCTCAAAGAGTTTTCAGCGCACGTATACTTCTGTATGCGGTACATGTGCTTCACATTTGTAATATCCCAAGGAATGCTTTTGATACATTATTTGATACCAGTATTTACTAAAACATTTCTTTGTATTTAACTAAAGAAGCCACTGGTAGTAGTAGTAGTCGTAGGAATCGTAGAATTCGAATAGTCGTAGTGATCATAGTAGTAGTACATGTATTTGTATATTAAGCAACAGCAGCCATCGTTGAAGTCGTCGTCGTCGTAGTAGTAGTCGCAGTAGTCGTAGCAATCGTAGTAGTCGTAGTAGTAGTTGTGATAGACGACGATGCAACAGTGGTAGCAGTAGTACTTCTTGCACAAGTAGTGTTGGTATCTGTGGTGGACAGGATAAAAGTAATTGTTGTAGCTGTTTCTGCAAAGAGACACGCGACGAAAGAAGGGAACATGGGTATAGAAAATAAATACATCGAAAAGACATAAGGACTGGGTGGCCGAGTGGTAAACGCACTTGCCTCGGAAGCGAGAGGTTGCGAGTTCGACCCTGGGTCAGGGCGTTAGCAATTTTCTCCCCCCTTTCCTAACCTAGGTGGTGGGTTCAAGTGCTAGTCTTTCGGATGAGACGAAAAACCGAGGTCCCTTCGTGTACACTACATTGGGGTGTGCACGTTAAAGATCCCACGATTGACAAAAGGGTCTTTCCTGGCAAAATTGTATAGGCATAGATACAAATGTCCACCAAATACCCGTGTGACTTGGAATAATAGGCCGTGAAAAGTAAATATTCGCCTTAATTGGCTTGAGATTTACTGGCCGATGTGAATGCGTGATATATTGAGTAAAAAATTCCATCTCACACGGCAGAAATTAATATGTAAAGCGCTTAGAGAACGTCAAGCGCTATATAAATCGCCCCATACATATGATAATTATGTCAAATACGTGGATCAAAACTGGCAAAGTATCAAGACTGCATTGGCAAAGTTTCACTGGCACACGGCCGACTCGAGAACATACGGTTTTCAAACAGCTGAGACAGACTTCATTCTCTTGAAAGAAAGCCGATCAAGCAAAATAGTGGGTTTTTTTTTATTTTCAAAGAGTCCTCAGCAGGACAAACTAGACAAACATGTGAATAGAACTTTCGACACGTGTTCAAAGGAGAGTCGCAAATCACTTGCACTTGTGTGGGTGTCAACTTGTCATACATAAGTGATGGATGCTTGCGACATTACATGATCCTTCCCAAAGCAAACACAGTCTAACCTTTGCCGTGCTTCCTGGGTTCACCTGTACCCAGAGACACACTAAAATCATTGTAACTCTGGAACCATTAAAGGTATCGTTTTGAAATTTTAAGTATCTCTCACACACCTAATTTGCTCTCTGTCTGCAAATTTTTAGTGTGTACATGACAAAACATTAAAATTAATTGATTATGATAATTTACATAAACACTACCGATGGCGCGGGTTCACACAAACCCATACTTTTAAAGAGTAGTAGTGATTGTAACTATCCCTCTGCCGACGGCGCGGGTTCTGCTACACCCATAATAATTATTACCAAAGCGGCGGAACAGTGTCTGTCTGCCTGTTTGTCTCCAAGAGACTGTCTGTCTCTCTGTCTGTCTGTCCGTATCTCTCTGTCTGTATGTCTGTTGTCAGTTGCTCTGTCTGTCTGTCTGTCTATCCGTCTATCTGTCTATCCGTCTATCTGACTGTCTGTCTATCTGACTGTCTGTCTCTCTCTCTGTCTCTCTCTCTGTCTCTCTCTCTCTCTGTCTCTCTCTCTCTCTCTGTCTCTGTCTCTCTCTCTGTCTCTCTCTCTTAGTCTCTCTCTCTGTCTCTCTTTCTTAGTCTCTCTCTCTCTGTCTCTCTTTCTTAGTCTCTCTCTCTCTCTCTTTCTTAGTCTCTCTCTGTCTCTCTTTCTTAGTCTCTCTCTCTCTCTCTGTGTCTCTCTCTCTCTTTCTTTGTCTCTCTCTCTCTCTCTTTCTTAGTCTCTCTCTCTCTTTCTTAGTCTCTCTCTCTTTCTTAGCCTCTCTCTCTCTCTTTCTTAGTCTCTCTCTCTCTCTCTCTTTCTTAGTCTCTCGATCTCTCTCTCTTTCTTAGTATCTCTCTCTCTTTCTTAGTCTCTCTCTCTCTTTCTTAGTCTCTCTCTCTCTCTCTTTCTTAGTCTCTCTCTCTCTCTCTTTCTTAGTCTCTCTCTCTCTCTCTCTTTCTTAGTCTCTCTCTCTCTCTCTTTCTTAGTCTCTCTCTCTCTCTCTTTCTTAGTCTCTCTCTCTTTCTTAGTCTCTCTCTCTCTCTCTCTCTCTCTTTCTTAGTCTCTCTCTCTCTTTCTCTCTCTCTTTCTTAGTCTCTCTCTCTCTCTTTCTTAGTCTCTCTCTCTCTCTTTCTTAGTCTCTCTCTCTCTCTTTCTTAGTCTCTCTCTCTCTCTTTCTTAGTCTCTCAGTCTCTCTCAGTCTCCCTCAGTCTCTCTCAGTCTCCCCCTCCCCCTCTCCCTCCCCTCTCCCTCCCCTGCAGGAAGTCGGTGAAGGGAGAAACTCGATGCACCCACTGAAGTAGCGCTGTGGGTTTCCCTGAACCCACCCCGTCGTTAGAGAAATAAACGGTAAAAACCCTCTTTCAAATGTATGGGTTCAGACAAACCCGCATCGTCGTCAGAGAAATAAACGGTAAAAACCCTCTTTCAAATGTATGGGTTCAGACAAACCCGCATCGTCGGGCGTGTGTAGTCAAAAGCGGCATCCGGCAAAGGCTAAAGAATACCATGCAGCTCGGGTCGTCACATCGTTTTTATGTTTAACTCTTCGCTAAAGATTTTGTGTGTGTTTTATACTAACGTAAAATGATAAAACGTGGAGCGATTCCCACCTTGGAATAAGACTTCAATTGGTCATATTGTAAGGTCGATTTTGCCATCATTGGCAATCGCTGTGGGAGGTCGACTTCGCGACCCTGAAAGCATTCATCTTCACGTTCAACCTTGACGGTCCAAGTGAATATGCTTTCTCGATTGCCAATCACACAATTGCTATAATTATTGCTTGACATATGACAGCAATATGTTATGTCATTTAGCCAAAAGCTTACGTGTTTACTATTTCATATAAAAGAATGATTATTTAACTTAGCCAATTCATGGCGTTTGGCACTTGTGCAAGCAAATGAAAGTTAACTCATTTTATAATACGAGTATATATCATTCGCTCGATTGTGATTGAATTTTCATACAAAAAAGACTGCACATATACCACTGGTGCATAATGAAATGTCTGTTTGAATTACCATAAATTATTCTGCAATTGCAACTTACTTCCTCTTAACAGTGCTAAACTTTGACTGAAGTGGTAGAATATCTGTTTAGCAGTCTTAGTTTCCTTCGGTAGTGGAGCGAGTGAGGAAGTGATCATGAGTCAGACTTAAGCTGTGCTTTCTATGAGAAGTTTGCAAAAGTACCTGTCAGAATGGATAATGCCAGACGTTTCATGAATCTGCTTCTTTTGATTTTCGTAATAGCGTATGCATTTGGCCAAGGAGGGATGGGTAAGAGAGAATTTATTTTTCCGCCTACAATTTGATTGTACTTATATTTCTTGTCAGTTTTACTTTCTTTCTTTTCCTTCCTTCTTTCTTTTTTCTTTTTTTTCTTCTTGTCTGTCTTTCTTTCTTTTTTGCATCTTTCTTTCTTAGTGTGTGTGTGTGTGTGTGTGTGTGTGTGTGTGTGTGTGTGTGTGTGTGTGTGTGTGTGTGTGTGTGTGTGTGTGTGTGTGTGTGTGTGTTTTGGTCTTTTTATGTACATTTTTGTCTATGTGGGTAGATGCCATGGTCACTGCATGATAAAAGTTGTTACTTTCTTTTGCAGCAGTTTTCTCTAATTACATAACAAGAACAAAGCAGGGAGCATTTTTCCCGTCGAAAAACGATCTCACGCATCGGGGCTGAATTGAGATGAGGGCAAGGAATGGAAAAGACGAAACTATTCTTGGAATGATTATTATGAATTTTAATTACTTGAATTTAATACTCATTGTTTGATTCTAGAAGTCATAAACTGACGACCGGCTGCCACTTCACACACTATGTCCCATTTTTGCACAGTCCCGGAATATTTCCGTGAATAATTGTTGCTTGGCTTCAAAATGATCAATTTACACCTTTGCCGAGTGTCCAAGTGGTCGAATGATCTTATCCCATACATAAACCTGGACGGATCTATGTCGGTTTAGTACATTCTTTTATGTTCTGTATATGTTGAACGCGTCATTTTTAATTTCCATACAAGGCAAAAGGAAAACTGGTTCCTGTTGTGTCCTAGTTTTGTTTAAAGACAGGAGGCGGTGTAAAGCTTTAGAAAAACCGGGGAAACCATACTGTGACTTTCTGAGCATGCGCTTTGGAGAGCTAAACCATTGTGCAATTATTTGAGCATGCGCACTCGTTGTCATAATTTACACATTTACATATTCAAACTGCTTTGACTTTTTTCACAGTGAATGTAGCGAGAGGGAAGACTTGTGAACAGAGTTCAAAACATCCCATACAAGACTCAAACTGCAATGCTGCTAACGGCAACACGGGAGGGCACTACAACAGCAAAAACTGTATTCACACGAACACGCAAAAGTACGACAGGAGTCCATGGTGGCAGGTGGACCTAGGCCAGAAATACCCTGTGGGCGTTATCAAGGTCTGGGCACGAGATGGACGTAAGTGTTGTCGAGTTTTTTGTGCATCGAAAAGTACGATTTCTTTCTGGTAGAAACGCATTATTCTGCGCTTTACGAACGATTTCCTTACCAAACCCCTTCTAACATGTGTGACAACACAGACCGAGAGCTGGTAGCTTAATGAGCTTGTAGATACCAATTCGTATGGTCAAGTGCAATGTTACTGAAAAAAAAAGTAAAGACAAGGTGATACAATATTATTATGAGAAACATTGCAACATCCTTTTGGTTTGTATGAAATTATACAGCATGACTTCCCTTCTTTGTCTCTGTTATTCTAGTGAGAAAATATCCTGCGATATTGCTCCGTAGGCCTAAAGTTCGGCCATGACCTAGGCAAATAACTTGCGCAGGCGCAGAAACAAGAAAAAGGAAATCTTTTATGAAATGATTGGGAGCCACGCAAATTTGACCTCTTAATTCCGACCATGAACCCGCTGTTGATAATCTGGAAAGTCGTACCAGAGATGCAGATCTAACTCTGGTCGTGCCGATTCATAGATTCAACCTACAAACTGCGACTTCATCTGTGATCAGATTGCCAAGCAATGCGTGGAATCTTTTATTCTGAAGCCTGGCTCGTTTCGACAAGCATTAAACGGATGAAATTAACCACATGCAGTTTATTTCTTCAGAAAATTGCAAACGCATCAATGCCTCCTGTTGGGTTCGGTGTTTTGTACAGAAATGTCTTCCACACGATAGATTCGCTGATTTGTCTGACGAAGCCGTCATCAACACGAACACAAGAAGCAAACTCTGTACCTACACGACTGAGACACAAGACTGATTATTTCGCAGCTGCAATGCGAACAGAGAACAAAGACGTTTTGGGTACTCACGTCAAGTCTGCACTGACTTGTAAGCTAGGAACAGACGGAAAAGTCCGAACAAAAGTATTAGGGAGATTTAAAGGACAGCACGTTTCGTTTTGCAGCTCGTTTCGTTTGGTGAATGAGTCACCCCGCGAAACGGAACGTGAAACGAGACGGCATAGGCCGCAGACAAGATTTAGATGTATTCACGTTTCGTTTCGGAATGAAGGAAGGGCGATAAATCTTCAAGTGAAATTATCACGTCTGTCCTCGATCAGAATGGAAAAAAAACCCTAGGAGGTGGTCCAGAATCGGGCATACTTTGATTATTTTCAGTCCAAATAAATCACACAGACTTTGTTTATACAAAATCACATACGAAGCCAGAATAAAAATTCGATGCGATGACCTACTTCTGCTTCGCCATTTGCTTTCTCACCATGAAGTTGGATAAATGTACCAGGATCAGCACCCTTCAAAATATTTCAGTTCACAACAGTTGTCTACCTCCAATGAACACATTCTCAGCGCTGAAAGACTGTGAAAGGGTTGATGAATCTAGCAATGCATAAAATGGCCAACAAATAAAACTGTTAGTGTGCAAAAATACTCACAAAAGTTGACGAAATATTGTTCGTTTTTTGGGGGTGGAAAACGTGACTGCGTTTTGACGTTCCACGTTCCGTTTCAGTTGACCTTCACCTTTCCAGCGAGAGACCCCCGAAATGATGACGTTTACCACAACTTCAAAACGAAACGTCCCGACGTTTCGTTTATTAAATCTCCCTATTGACATCAAAGTCTCTTTCGTTTTGCGTGTAACTTTGTCATGACGTCTTTTTGTGACAGTATGCGCGACAATATGTTTCGCTTCCGGTGTCATTTTAGACAGCAGAAAAAGCAACTCAGAAGTAGTTAAGCCCGTGTCTTGAAACAGCTGAAACACTCTTTTGGGTTGCCGTTTTAATGTTAACCAAAAAGTTAAAGAAAAAAACAATGTTCAGTTGCGAAATGACAGCGGATTGAGCATTTAGTCCGGTTGATGACGGTACGATTGAAGCTTTTATTCACTCCGTCAACCAACAAGACTAGATTTGTAGCAGACGACAAACAAAGTAGGGCCTATGCGTTTTTCCTGTCTTGTGATAACGATTATGTCGTTATAGATTATCTGTACGTTGTGAAGACATTTCAAAACAATATTTAGCTTTGATGCGTCACGGGATATATACGTTACACCTCCGATTCATCCATTGAATTGGTATTTCGTCTGGACAGGGTGAATGAATGCATGATGTCTTTTTCGGAACTGGACAAAACTGGCCTTGCCAAGACTGAAACAAAATATAGTTTTACAACTTATAGGCTTGCGTTGAATATTCTGCCCATGGTGAATTTCCCATGCTTTGTTTCCACATCCCATGACAAATTCTCCTTACTTTGGTCATGCCATATATACGTTACAGGTCCGATTCATCCATGGCATAGCGTTATATTTTGTCTCGAGGGACGTCATCATATTCATTGACCCAGTCTCGACAAAATGTCACGCGATACCATGGATGGACGGAGCTGTAACTTATACGTATTTCTGCTTTTATAGCACTTGGACAAAAAAGAGCAAGGAAAAATGCTGCATTTAAATGTCAAAGCTTCTCTGAAAATCAACACATAAGCACAGAAGGAAATCAATCTGACAAAAGATATGTACGAACACATGACATAAACAGCATTTATATTAGGCAAAAAAAAAAAATTGTCTGTTTAGGGTAACCCGACCGACCCTATCGATTTGGCGCCGACCCAAAAACTTTTTTTTGATTTCAAAAAAAAGAGGTAAAAATGCTAAAAAGAGACATTTGGCGTTTCTTTCTCTCCCTTTCTCTCTGTTTTATTTATACGTTAGTTTTGAAACATGTATTCATCAAATATAAGAAGTGAATGTTCAGCCAACATAGCATTTACACCACACACAAAAAAAAAAAACAAAAAAAAAAAATTACCTACCTACCGACCCTACTTTTTTTGGTCATGTTACCCTAAACAGACAATTTTTTTTTTGGCCTTACAAAAACAAATAATAATCGACACAAAAGGCAATGCAATGATACATAAAAAGTTAATCAGTATTTACATGGGTGGCCGAGTGGTAACGCACTTGCGCTCGGAAGCGAGAGGTTGCGAGTTCGACCCTGGGTCAAGGCGTTAGCAATTTTCTCCCCCCTTTCCTAACCTAGGTGGTGGGTTCAAGTGCTAGTCTTTCGGATGAGACGAAAAACCGAGGTCCCTTCGTGTACACTACATTGGGGTGTGCACGTTAAAGATCCCACGATTGACAAAAGGGTCTTTCCTGGCAAAATTGTATAGGCATAGATAAAAATGTCCACCAAAATACCCGTGTGACTTGGAATAATAGGCCGTGAAAAGTAGGATATGCGCCGAAATGGCTGCGATCTGCTGGCCGATGTGAATGCGTGATGTATTGTGTAAAAAGAATTCCATCTCACACGGCATAAATAAATCCCTGCGCCTTGAATATGTGCGCGATATAAAATTGCATTTAAAAAAAAAAAATCCCTGCGCTTAGAACTGTACCCACGGAATACGCGCGATATAAGCCTCATATTGATTGATTGATTGATTGATTAAAATCATGTATGCTTACGACACACTCTTCTTTACTGCTTGATTGCACTGTATACAAACATTTTCCAGAGATTTCTCGTCTGTATCCTTTCACTATCGCCGTGGACGGCACCACATGTTTGACGGCCACTAAACGTGAGGAGGAGAAGAACTATCGGGAAATCAGGTGTGCTCCGTCAATCTATGGACGGATGGTGCGTCTGCAAAGAGGTTACAAAAGCGGCGACGACTATTCGTTGAATCTCTGCGAACTGCAAGTTGTGGGTGAGTGTTGTGATATGTTGATAGCACGGATAGGTAACGGCAACGAAGTTAAACCGCTCTTGCTCAATATACCATTGGTGCAGATAAATAATGATTTTTCAAAAGGCAAGGCATATGTTACGCGCATGGCAAAATACTAATATTAGTAAGTAGTCTAATAGTTCTGTACATTTGTATTTCTCTCTTTCCCCATGTCTTTCGCTTCTGCCTCTGTCATTGTCCCAATTTGTCTGTTTGGCATGCTGGCTGGCTGGTTTGGTAGCTGGCTGGCTGGCTGGCTGACTGGCTGGCTGGCAAGCTGGCTGGCTGACTAGCTGGCATTTTTGCTGTCTGGCTAGCTGGCTGACTGCCTACCTGTCAGTGTGTTTTTGTCTGTGTCATTTTCTGTCTCTTTCACAGTCTCTTTCACAGTCTCTTCCACGGTATCTTTACACCCCCGGTATAGGGGTGTGTATAGGTTTCACTGGATGTGTTTGTTTGTTTGTTTGTGTGTTTGTGTGTTTGTGTGTTTGTGTTCGCATATAGATCTCAAGAATGAACGGACCGATCGTCACCAAACTTGGTGAACAGGTTCTATACATTCCTGAGACGGTCCTTACAAAAATTGGGACCAGTCAAACACACGGTTAGGGAGTTATTGCTGGATTAAGATTAAGACTGACATATTAATGGTCAAAGGGAAATAACCTTCTCAGTTGGTGGCAGTGAGAATGGTTATTTCCCTTTGACCAACGGGGGTGTTTTTCCTATCGGAGGAATTTCTTGTTCTTTCTGTGTTTGTCTGTCTGTCTGTCTGTCTGTCTGTCTGTCCGTCTGTCTGTCTATCGGTCTCTCTGTCGGTCGGTTGGTCTGTCTGTCTGTCTGTCTGTCTGTCTGTCTGTCTGTCTGTCTGACGGTCTGTCTGTCGGTCTGTCCGTCTGTCTGTCTGTCTGTCTGTGTCTGTCTGTATGAATTTCTTTCTGTCTCTGTCTCGTTCTGTCTCTATGTCTCTATCTGTTACAGTCTCTACCTCCCTTCCAATTATCTTTAACTTTTTCCATCCCCCTCCCCCACCCACCACTCTTTAGACAGTTTGTAATTGTCAATGTAAATGAAAAGTGTCTTCATTGTTTCAGTGTGTCAGGTTGGGTATTACGAACTCGGCTGCGACTATCTCTGCAACGATGGATGCAGTTCAACAAAGGGCTGTTTTTTAAACGGTACCTGTATCGGTAAGTATTACCTAAACTTTCAGATTTGAACGTTGCACATGGAGAGTTTCTCAATTGTCATATAAAAGCATCGTAGATATTTGGTTCCGCGGTTCTGACTCAATCTGTTTGCCAGCAATATTTAATTATCACATGGAGAAAGGTCGCTGTCTTCGAGCACTTTCATTGATGCTCGTTTGATTGAACAATTTCAAAAACACAGTTAAAAATGAATCAATCAATCAACTCAACTCAACTCAACTCAACTCAACTCAACTCAACTCAACTCAACTCATCAACTCATCAACTCAACTCAACTCAACTCAACTCAACTCAACTCAAAATTTAAATCAAATCAAATGTAAATCAAATCAAATGTAAATCAAATCATCCCAGATTATACTTAAATAATGGAGTAGTAGAACAAGTAGTTATTGCATTAACTTGTGACCTGACATGGTGGTTATGCTCACAGACTGCAAGGCAGGTTACTATGGGGACGTGTGCACCAGGAACTGTTCCAGCAGAACAAGGCGCTGCCTGGAGTGCACCCGGGATGGAGATCGATGTACACGTTGTCAGACCAACTTTCAGGCACCCTACTGCACAGGTAACGTTCGCCTTCGTTTGGTTACAGTCATTATGCACAGACAGTGATGCAAACATAATTTAGACTTTTTCACCACCCATGAACTGACACGAGTTGCATGAGTTGAGTATAATGATAATGCTTTTGTAACTCCAAAGAGTGAATACTCTTGCCTTTACTGAGGCAAGCTTTCCCCACATGCTTTTGGTCCCCGTGTTTCAGACACACCTCTCGCTAGGGATTGGCCTAATTATGTCACGTGGGAAAGTGTGACTCAAAAACAGCAAGCGTGGTCACACTTTGACAGCCAATACAACCCGACAGAGTTATTTACGAACATCGTCTATTTTTCTTGATATTGCAGTTACAAAAGCATCTACTCAGCTCATGCGCACTGAGTCATGCGCTAGCTTAAAAAGAGTTTAACATTAAATTCCCCCTGAAAACGGAGAATGACTGCCTAGCGCCTAAAATAGAGAGGGATGGTAGCTTAAAACCCCTAAACGCCGTAATAGTATAGGTATTACAACTTGAGAACATAGAGGAAGAAGAAGACTGGGTTAAGATTTGTTTCGAAACTTGTAAATAATGTGTCGTTTTTCAGAGCAACAGCAGCAGAGGGTGGTTGTACAATCGTTGTGGAAACCCTATCAATTTATAGTTTAAGAGAGAGAAGGAGGAGGATAAACAGAGAGATGTAGACAGAGAGCGAGGCAGAGAGACAAACAGACAGTCAAGCAGATAGAGACATTTGAGTTTGTATCTAGTCATAATCCTTATCTGCAATAAAACAACAACAACAACAACAACATGAAAAACAACAACAACAACAACAAGCTCGATTTTGGTTATTTTCTGATTTGATTCTTTGTTCTCAGACCGTGTCTTCATTTCATCTCATTCATTGTCTGCATTATGTCTTCACATGCTCAGTGTGTAAGAACGGATACTACGGAGCGAACTGCGCAGAGCAGTGCGGGAACTGCAAGAACTCCGCAGTCTGCCACAAAACCACCGGCCACTGTTCCTGTGTGGACGGCAAGCAGCCACCCCTCTGTAAGACAGGTCTGACCTTAATTTGTTTTTCTCTTGTATTGGCTGCTATACTGTAAGGTTGGAAACAAGACCCACAGACACAGAGTTACACAGAGCCACAAAGACGGAGACAGACACACGAACGCACAGACACACAGACAGCCCCCCCCCCACACACGCACACATACATGCTCGCACATACATACACATACATACACATACATACGAGCGTGCGACAGATTCAGATGGCTTAATATCTTTCTAAAGGCTTCAATGTTTGCAATGTGTTTTTTTGTTTGTGTAAGCTGGACTTGACGAAGCGATGCATGTCCAGAAGCAGTTCTATAGTTAGAACGTTAAACAATGAACAATGTGAGTTCTGATGTGTGAAGATCACTAGCAATTGCCATGTCTCTTTCCCTAACAGACTGCGTTGGTAATTCATACGGAGAAAACTGCACCAATAAGTGTGGCTTTTGTCAAGGGGGACAAGCATGTAACGCCGTGACAGGGGACTGTATCGGAGGCTGCCAGGCTGGCTGGCTGGGAGCGGCTTGTAAAGATCGTGAGTTGTTGATTTCAACAGATTTGTTTGTTTGTTTGTTTGTTTGTTTGCTTAACGCCCAGTCCACCACGAAGGGTTATATCAGGGCGGTGCTGCTTTGACATTTAACGTGCGCCACACACAAGACAGAGGTCGCAGCACAGGCTTCATGTCTCACCCAGTCACATTATTCTGACACCGGACCAACCAGTCCTAGCACTAAACCAATAATGCCAGACGCCAGGCGGAGCAGCCACTAGATTGCCAATTTTAAAGTCTTAGGTATGACCCGGCCGGGGTTCGAACCCACGACCTCCCGCTCACTGGGCGGACGCCTTACCACTAGGCCACCGTGTTGCGGTGATTTCAACAGAACACTCAATCAAAATCTAATGTGTTGATATGATAACAATATAATAGTTTACTGATCTGTTTTGGGGGCCAGGACTTAAAGGTCCTCGTCCTCATTTTTGCTTTTTTTCTCTCTCCATAATCCCACGGTTAGATTTCGAAAAATGTTATGTCAGATGATAGATGAACCATGGGGAAAAAACGTTATCGAAAAAAAAATGAAAAAAAAGTTTTTAATTTTGGGAAGTGATACATTTCACTTCCAATGTTTATGTCTGTCATGTGTTTGATAATGTGCCTTGCCTAAACATATCGACCAATCAAAAACGTCCCCGAGCCCCAGGCCCAGTAACTGGCTCACCGGATCTCTGGCCACGGTCTTTCTAATAAGGATATTCTGCAACGCTAAAATACTACAATGAACTTTTAAACGGCTACATTCGCTTTCTTTCTTCTTCCTAATCGAATGGGGGTGCTTTTATAAAAGTTTTATAGAATAGACTCAACATTTAAACGGTCAAATGTCAATTTCTGTCAAAAATATATAGACGAGAACCTTTAAAGCATCTTTTGTATGTCTCTCGTATTTCATACTTTTTTGTAATTTTTCTCAGAATGCCCTGATGGTAACTATGGGTACGAATGCAACCAAACGTGCGGAAACTGCCGAGAGAACACCACCTGTCGTCCTGGCAACGGCGAATGCCCGAATGGTTGTGCAGAGGGGATTACGGGAACACTGTGTTTAAAAGGTAAACACATTCAAACATCGTTAATTTCGTAAAAAAGGCTTCCATCCAATGGAGACCATCTGTAAATTAAAACAAAAAAGCTTTATTTTGAACCTGGTAGATTCCTGAACATAAAAGAAATGTGTTGCTGGATACTATAAGATGTTTGATGGGTTGTTGACAGACCAGCTTTTTTGTCGGTCCGAGGGGGAGCATATCGTCTTTTGTTTCATATTTATTGACCAAGGCCGAATTCAACAAACCACCAAACATCGTTTTTGTCATCATTTGGGTAGTGAGAAAATAAGTGCACAATCAACCCAGGGAGCCATGCTTTGAAACACGGGTTCCGTGCTGATAACCACACGAGTCCCGGTTTGATAACCACTGGCAATCAATGATAGCCGTGGAGCGAGGATTATCGGAATGAGCTGGTGTGTGAAAGCAACTTTCTGTGTTTTTGAGTTCACTAAATGTTGGGATGAATATGTCAGGTTTGAGGATGCACAGTTCTATCCTGTAGGCTCATCTCGGTATTCCACCCCCTCGGCTTTCTGTTGTAAATATTAAGCTGAGTGATCGAATGTGGAAGCTACGTTTGGTCAAAGGTCACAGAAGATTTGCGTCGTGCAGCGAAGGAAAGAATCGCGATCTTGTTTCCGACTCAGTACCTCTTTGTTTTTCATTAGACTTGTCATTCTGCTTGCTCGGCTTTGTTAGATGTTTGCATATCTTGTTGCTATTTTCTTTGCTTTTATTATTGTTTCTTATTTGTGCTTCGTTTATCGATACAACGTCTTGTGCACGGGTCAAAATGTGTGTGTCAGGGGTCGTTTTAATTGAAC
>NC_090247.1:55133348-55148348 GCF_037325665.1 Littorina saxatilis
CAAAATGGAGGTATGTGGGGTGCCATCTGAGCTCAGGAATTGCCACGGAATTAGACAATAATAATAATAATAATAATATGGGAGATTTATAGAGCGCTTTACGTTCTCTAAGCGCTTTACAATGAAAAAACCCATACATATACATACAAAGCAAAGCAAAAAAGCATGTGCAGCAGCATTCAGCACACAAGTGAACAACGAAACACTACATCAATACAAGCTGCAAGCATACTAACACAGGCAAAACATTCAAACATTCAAACACCTGATCAAAAATGCACCATATTGAAATACAAATTAATCAAAATACTGTGTGATGAAGTGTGTTTTAAGGTTTGATTTGAAGGAACAAAATGTTTGGCAGTGTCGGATAGAGTAAGGGAGAGAGTTCCACGCAACGGCAGCAGAGTGGGAGAAGGCTCTCTGACCGCCGTGCTGATTGTGACTAAAAAAAGATAGACAGAGAGATACTTTATTTTATTATTTGTTTAACTGGAGAGGGGTACGTACGTGCACTTAGGTTACATGCCTACATGTTAACAGATCGGCGTCTTGCTGTGTCCGGTAAACGTTCCATCAACTTAACTATTTTGTTTTTTGATTCTTGAGTTTGGAACGTTCGCTGCATATCTGGTTGGTATATGATGCATCCTCCCGCGACATGAGTGATGTTTACTTACACCAGGAAATTTGCAGAATGCCCGTGTGGAAGATTTGGCCAGAACTGCGCTGGGTACTGTGGACAGTGTGAGAACAACGTCACTTGTCATTACGTCACTGGTGGATGTGACGCATGCAACGCTCCGGGACTCAAGCTCCCCCAGTGCAACGAAGGTGACGTCACGTCGATAGGTCCAACTCTGACCATGTAGCCTGGGGACGGAGATGTGGCTGGTTTATATAATGTCTATATGTCTGTCTGTCTGTCTGTCTGTCTTGTTCTCTCTGCCGCTCTCCCTTCCATATCTCACTCCCTCTCCCTCTCTATCTCTCTGTCTGTTTGTCTCTCTCTCGGTCTGTCTCTCTGTCTCTCTCTTTCTCTCTCTCTCTCTCTCTCTCTCTCTCTCTCTCTCTCTCTCTCTCTCTCTCTCTCGCTCCCCCTCTATCCTCCCCTATATCTCTCTCTCTCTCTCTCTCTCTCTCTCTCTGTCTCTGTCTCTCTCTCTTTCTCTGTGTCTCTCTCTCCCTCGCTCCCCCTCTATCCTCCACTCTCTCTCTCCACCCTTGCTCTCTTTCTATCTCTTTCGTAAGAAATGCCCAGTCCAAAAATGAGCCCAAAAGCCTAAGCAATCGCCTTTATTAGGACATGTGACGTTTAACCAACACGGCAAGGGTATCATTCCTTTCATTGGGTACAAAAAGGGGAGCAATACTATTTTTGGTGATAAGTTTTGTTATTTTCTCACGAACAGAGTGTGACAACGGTACGTACGGTCAGCACTGCAGTTCTCGGTGTGGTCAGTGTGAGGACGGAGCGGTGTGTGACACAGTGAACGGGACATGTCCTCGCTGTCAGCCTGGCTGGGGGTTGCCTCGCTGCAACACACGTGTGTATTAATTAGCCGTATTGATGAGACACAATTTCAATCACTTGTCGTCCTGTTTTTACTACTGTGTGTTTTCCATACAATTTTTTCTTCGGGTAAAATGCAAATGTACTTGCCTATATGACAAAAAGTTGGCGTCAAACTATGACGGCTTACTATTGCCAAAACCTCATCATTATAATTATCAAGGGAATTTTCCCTTGATAATTTCCATTTTCACGTGTTTATTACTAATTTTCCCGTCCCGGAATAATTACTAACTTTCACCTGTTAATTACTAATTTTTAGTTTTGGCTCACTTCCTGACGGATTGCTAGTGCCAAAACTAAAAATTAGTAATTTTTCCGTGAAAATGAGTAACTAACAGATGAAAACAGTAACTGACAGCGTTCATTAGTAATTATCACGTGATAATGGGTAACCCCTGGTTTTGGCACTATAGTAAGCCGTCATAGGGCTTACTAGTGCCAAAACCTCATAATTGTAATTATCAAGGGAAAATTAGTAATTTACTCTTGATAATTACCATTTTCACGTGTTAATTACTAATTTTCCCGGGAAAATTACTAACTTTCACCTGTTAATTACTAATTTTTAGTTTTGGCTCACTTCCTGATGGATTGCTAGTGCCAAAACTAAAAATTAGTCATTTTCCCGTGAAAATTACTAAGTATCCCGTGAAAATGAGTAACTAACGAGTAAAAACAGTAACTGACAGCGTTAATTAGTAATTATCACGTGATAATGGGTAACCCCAGGTTTTGGCACTAGTAAGCCGTCATATGAAACTTAATCCGGTAAACGTGTCATAAAATGTGCTAATGTGCATACGATTCTTGCATTTTAACGTTAGCAGCCTTTGTCTTTGGGATTTGTTATATTATATGTATATGCTTCATCCTTCTTCGACAGGAGTGACGTTTACTTACATCATAATATGTTGCAGAATGCCCGTATGGAAGATTCGACCAGGACTGCGCTGGGTACTGTGGGCAGTGCGAGAACAACGTCACTTGTCATTACGTCACTGGGGGATGTGACGCATGCAACGCTCCCGGACTGAAGCTTCCGCAGTGCATACAAGGTGACGTCACGTCAATAGGTCAAATCTGACCATGCAGTCTGAAAACGGGGACGTGGCTGGATTATCTAATGTGTGACTGTCTGTCTGACTGTCTGTCTTTCTTTGTCCCCTTTCGCTCACTCTCTCTGTCTGTCTGTCTGTCTGTCTGTCCGTTTGTCTGAGTATATATCTCTTTGTCTCTCTCGGTCTCTCTCTTAAAAAATGCCCAGTCCGAAAAGTGATCAACATAGTCAAAGCAAGCGCCTTTTAAAGACATGTGTAGTTTAAATGACATGAAAAAGGTGTTTTTGTGTGTGTTTTTTCCACCGATCACTCTACATTTCTCAAACAGAGTGTGACAACGGTACGTACGGTCAGCACTGCAGCTCTCGCTGTGGTCAGTGTGAGGACGGAGCAGTGTGTGACACAGTGAACGGGACATGTCCTCGCTGTCAGCCTGGCTGGGCGATGCCGCACTGCAACACACGTATGTGTGCACATGTACATACACTATACATGTGAAATACAAGACTTTATGATGTAGCTGATTCATGGATTGTGTGTCTTTGTGTGCGTTCGAATGTGAATATATTCGCATGTGAATGTGAGTGTGTGTGTGTGTGTGTGTGTGTGTGTGTGTGTGTGTCAGTGCGTGTTGCACAGCGGTTGTTTCCCTTTTGAGAGTATTGATTTGTGTCATGATAGCAAACAAACTTACCTGATACGTATAGTGGTGGTCACAGCGGTTGTTTCCCTTGTGAGAGTATTGATTTTTGTCATAATTATCAAAAAACTCAACTGATACGTATAGTGGTGGTCACAGTGATAATAATAATATTGTATAAACAGCATTATAACACACGGTGTAAGTTATTACTGAGTGATTCATTGATGTTTCTGACAGCGTGTCCGAGCGGGAGGTACGGGGAGGAGTGTGTGGAGGAGTGCGGGGAGTGTCAGAACAACACTCCGTGCCTTCACACCTCTGGTGCCTGTACCGCTTGTCATGACCCACGGCTGAAGCTCCCTCTGTGCAAAGAAGGTACAAAGAAAGGCTACACTACACTACTACTACTACCGTACTACTACTACTGCTGCTGCTGCTGCTGCTGCTACTACTACTACTACTACTACTACTACTACTACTACTACTACTACTACTACTACTACTACTACTACTACTACTACTACTACTACTACTACTACTACTCATACTACTACTACTGCTACAACTACTGCTACTACTACTGCTACTACTACTGCTACCACTGCTACTACTACTACTACTACTACTACTACTACCACTACTGGAACATTTATACAGTGGTCGCCGCTTAATAAAGCCACTTCTGGACTGACGAAAAATGGCTTTAATAAGCGGCGGATTAATTTTATTAACCGGCGGTCCAGGAATACGTCATTTTCGAAAAAAAAATCTTCTCTTTTGTTTAGGTCACTCAGTCACTTTCTTTCGTCATTTACACTTGTTTGAATCTAAACAAAACTTCACGAAGGATGTTGAACTTTTGTTTTTATTATGTACATGTACGTGTACTTTGATCACTTCGGTACATCAATAATTTCACTGTCACCGTCACGAATCATTACTCGGCAGAGAAGAACGATTTTATGAGTGTTTGTTTGTTGGTCGTCTTCCACATCAGAACAAGATAATGTGAGATTTAGTCACAAACTACGTGATTTCTCAGAGAAAACTGGCTTTAATAAGCGGCGTGCTGGTTTTATTAACCGGCTTTTTCTAATACATTAGATATAGTGATAAATCCGGACCGTCTGAAATTGGCTTTTATAAGCGGCTGGCCCTATTAACCGCGGTTTTATTAAGCGGCGTCCACTGTATAGTGTTTCCCCACAGCTCGCAGCGCATTACAAGTACCAAGACAGTCCGTCTCTTGACTCCTTCCGTTTTCATCGGACATACAAATGATATTGAGACAATTAAAAGGAACAAGAACTGTTCCTTTTTAACTCGACTCTGACCGGCACGGTTGGCCTAGTGGTAAGGCGTTCGCCCCGTGATCGGGAGGTCGTGGGTTCGAACCCCGGCCTAACACTTTAAAATTGGCAATCTAGTGGCTGCTCCGCCTGGCGTCTGGCATTATGGGGTTAGTGCTAGAACTGGTTGGTCCGGTGTCAGAATGATGTGACTGGGTGAGACATGAAGCCTGTGCTGCGACTTCTGTCTTGTGTGTGGCGCACGTTATATGTCAAAGCAGCACCGCCCTGATATGGCCCTTCGAGAATAACGGTATTTTTAACGGCACTTGAGCCAAAGCGAGGCTCACTTACTTCCGTTATCTCGTCGTGTCGTCTGCGCTGCATTTGAGTCGGTTTCGTCGAAGTTTTCTGCTTTTGTTTTTGCATCGATAAAGTACTTTAGCGCTTCGACAAGCAAGATGGAGGATGAAGAGTTTGAAACTTTCTTTCGAGTTGTTTCTTGACAACAAAAAGTATGCGGAATTGGAACGAATTACCGAGGAAGATCTTCGCAATGAACTGTGTAGGCCCTATCTCGGTGAAAAAAATGACAGTTCGTCAAGTCACAGTGATGGTTACGAAACGGAATTTACGAAAGTGCAGATGGATACAAACAGTTGCTGGTCTAGTTTAGTGAAATGACAGGACCAGCAAACATTATAAGATGTTTGGTGGCTTGTTGACAGACCAGCTTTTTTGTTGGTCCAAGGGGACCATATCGTCTTTTGTTTCATCTTTATCGACCAAGGCCGAAGGCCGCGGTTGATAAATATGAGACAAAAGGCGATATGCTCCCCGAGGACCAACAACAAAATGCTGGTCTGACGACAAGCCACCAAACATCGTTTTTGTCATCATTTTGGTTGTGCAACAAAATGCACAATAACCCACAGGGAGACGAATTTTTAGAATCCAACTCCGGGCCACAAAGCATCGTCACAGTAGCTCGAGATAACACGTCAACCTTGTATGTGACGTCAAACGTAGCTTGTTGACGCTTTTCTTCCAGTCTGAAAATGTACAGAGCTGCGATCATAAGTGTGAGTTCAGTAAGTGTTGAGCATATTTCTTTTCTTTTTAAGTGTTTATGACTTTTCGTTGTGGATTTTGCGATTACAGAGATAAGTTGCAAATTGACCATGAGTCGCCGCGGTAAGTGTCAACATTGATAAGGTCTTTGAGAGTAAATGCTTACAATCGTTGTCCTCGGAAACACAAATCCAAAGCCGCGATGGTTCCCCACATCAAACAATCAGCCTGATTGGCTTTTACTCTGACAATCCACGTTTCACCTGAAAGCTCAAACCCATTCACCACCTCGATTTATTGCATGGGAAACTGTTAGGAAACGCTACCGTTGCTGAACTTTAGTTCGGTTTTGTGTGTTGCATGTAGTTGACTTATTTGTACTTTGTGGGAAAGTACCGATATTATATTTTGTAAACACAATATTTATGCTTGGACGAGAATGCAGGTGAACTTTCTAGTCCTGTCAAAACAAGTTGTTTACCATGCTGTTTTAGTGTGAGTTCGTGGCGTTCGATCGGATTAAGGGCGTCGGCACCTTTTGATGTACGTCACAGAGAACGTCACCATTCTAGTCCATGGGCGGTTCGCATATAATGTAGTTGTATCGTGTTCGGTCTGGAATATTCTCGAGATTGAGTATTTACTATATATGCCAGCGCGATTTGAATGTTAAAAAAGCTTCTATTTGAGTTCTGCTAGATGTGCAGTTGTATGTATGTAATGCTAAATAAATCCTCGAACTCAATTTGACGAGTTGTTTTCTGCTGCTGCGAAGACGGGCGACGTAGAATAAAAGAACACAATTATACGACGTTTGAGAACTTGTGGCAATCTCAAGTGTCGTGTAACAATTGGGGGCCAAGCCAAGGATCTACGTTTAACGCCAAGGGTTTTCCAGCAACAAGGACCAGTGTCAAGACAGTCACAGGAGGTAGCCATCAATCGGGTGTATCCTGAGGGATCAGTATTGAGACTACGGAACCGTGGATTCGGTGTGACTGGTGAAGAGTTTGGTAATCGCCGCAGCTCGGTACGGTGAGCGACGCCGGAGTGTATCGGGATTACAGAGGTTAGCTGCCGTTTGGACGAGACGGACTTCGTCGCGGAGCTAGTGCATTAATACTACGAAATACGATTGAGGTACGTCGTGTACGTATCGTGAGCAGAGTGCGCCGTCACGTTAGACGAGGAGGGTGGCAGCCTGCGTCTACGAAGGTGAACAGCGACGAGAGAAGCATCGGAGGTGCAGTAGAGACTGTGTTCTTTTAGAAGACTACATTCGTCTACGTTCGTGGCTGTGAAAGAATACAGACGAACGCACCGGAAAAGACCAGAATGGCTGAGTTCTGGGCAAAAGGAGTTGAACTGGGACTGAAAGGCAAGCAGCTGACGGAGTTCGTCGAGTCCCAGACACGACTGCTGGCGCAGCGTGAAGAAAGACAAGCGCAGCGTGAGCGTGAAGAAAGACAAGCGCAGCGTGAAGAAAAAGAAAGACAAGCGCAGCGTGAAGAAAGACAAGCGCAGCGTGAAGATAAAGAAAGACAAGCGCAGCGTGAAGAAAGAGAAAGAGAAGCACAGCGTGAAGAAAGGCAAATTGAGCTGAAACGCTTAGAGCTCCAAATAGAAATGGAGACGAAGCGTTTAGAGCTTCAGACAGAAATGGTGCGTGTTCAAAATGAGCACGAGGCACCACGCCAAAGAGATAACCAGCAGCAAATGTTACACAGGGCACCGAAACTTCCAGCATTCGCTGACGGGAAGGACCAGATCGACTGCTACCTTGCAAGATTCGAGAGGTTTGCTGAGAGTGCTAGATGGCAGCGCGACGACTGGGCGATTCAACTCAGCGCACATTTGACTGGGGCAGCACTTGAGGTCTACACTAGACTCTCAAATGATGACGCCAGAGACTATGATGTACTGAAGGAAGCTCTGTTGCGTTGCTACAACTTCACTGAAAGGGGCTACCGTCAACGCTTCCGCGAATGCCAGCCATTGTCTGGAGAGACACCGAGCCAGTTTGTGGAGCGCCTGTCGTCATACCTGCAGAAGTGGGTGGAGTTATCAGGTGAAGAGCAGTCATACGAGAGTCTGCGGGACTTGATCGTGAAGGAGCAGTTCCTTAATGCCTGCCCGAAGGACCTGGCGACCCGCTTGGAAGAGCAAAAACTGCGGGGTTTGAAGGACATTACTGATGCTGCTGAGCGTTATCTCATTGCTCATGGAAGGACCCTGGGGACGTCAAAGTCATCAAAACCTTTCCAGAAGAGCGGGAACCAGGGAAACCAACCTGCCAAGGGACAAACTGAGTCCGCACCATCATCCAATGAAGGGCAGAACATAACGTGTTTCCATTGCAATGCCAAGGGCCACCGAGTCGCCAACTGCCCCCAAAAGAAAAATAACGGACATGTCAATGACAAAGCGCAAGAACATCGACGGAGATATTACGACAACAAGAGGCAAACGAGTGGCTCGAACCAACAAGTATGTGCGAGCAGCGTCATACTTCCAAGGGCTGCCGAGCAAGTGGCTACACCATCGGACGTGGAAGAATGTATTTCTGACGGCCAGCTTCTACTCGCCAATGGCAAGTCAATCTCTGTCGTCGCCAGCGCAGCTGTGTCAGTGTCGAACATGCCCGTGTCGAAGGGATTTGTTGAGAAGCAGGAAGTGACTGTTCTCAGAGATTCGGGCTGCAATGGGGTCATCGTCAAAGAGGATCTGGTGCCAACAGAGAAGTTCATTGGTGACTTCAAGTGGACGCTCATGGCTGACAGCAAATGCGTGAAGGCACCAGTGGTAAAAATCCAGATCGATACTCCATACTTCACCGGAGAAGTTGAGGCCGTCTGCCTGAAGAAGCCCTTGTACGATCTATTAATTGGGAACATTGGGGGTGCGAGACGTCCTGATGACCCTGATGTCGAATGGAGAATGGGCGCAGCTCAGCCTGCTGTTGAGGAGGAAGACCCACTGCCATTCGCGAATGAAGATATCAGCGAACTGTTACGAGATGACAGAGCAACTGTGCATCGCCGCGACCAGCCGCAGGTTGTAAGCGCTGTGACGACCAGAGCCCAGGCGAAGAAGGACAAAACAACTACGCCACTCAGGGTCACCAACAGTTCTGCAACTGCTGTCGTGGACAGGGATCGGCTGATTCAGCTACAGGAAGCTGATTTGACCTTGACAAAGTACAGGAGTCGTCCTGTCAAGGAGATGACTAAGGGCGAAGGCACTGTGCACTTTGAAGTAAAGGCCAAGATCCTGTACAGAGTGTTCCAGCACCCGAGAGTCAACGGTGGGAAGCCATTACGTCAAGTTCTGGTGCCTCAACCACTTAGGCGCCAGGTGATGGAGGTGGCCCACGACTCTATTATGGGAGGTCACCTGGGTGTCAAGAAGACATCGGACAGAATCCAGGCTGCGTTTTACTGGCCAGGACTGCATGCAGATGTGACTCGATTCTGCCGATCGTGCGATATTTGCCAGAAAACCATACCTCGAGGAAGGGTCCCGAAAGTGCCGTTGCAGAAGATGCCTTTGATCGACCGACCTTTCAAGAGGGTGGCCATTGACCTCATCGGCGAGATAAAACCGCCAAGTGAAGCGGGTCATCGTTGGGTACTGACCCTGGTGGACTATGCAACCAGGTACCCAGAAGCCGTGCCTCTGAAGAAAATTGACACCGAGACTGTTGCCGAGGCACTTGTGGACATTTTCAGCAGAATTGGGGTTCCCGAAGAGATCCTCACAGACCTGGGGACACAGTTTGTCTCTGAATGCATGGAAGAGGTCAACAGGCTGCTGAGCATTCGTCACTTGACTACGACACCCTATCACCCGATGTGCAATGGGCTGGTCGAAAAATTCAATGCGACGCTGAAGTCCACGCTGAAGAAACTATGCAGTGAGCAGCCAAGGCAGTGGCATCGCTACATCAATGCCTTGCTGTTTGCATACAGGGAGGTGCCACAAGAGTCCACTGGATTCTCCCCGTTCGAGCTGATGTACGGGCGGACCGTGAGAGGCCCGATGCAGATACTAAAGGAATTGTGGACGAAAGATGTGGACACACCTGAAGTGAAGAACAGCTACCAGTACGTGTTTGAGTTGCGAGAGAAACTGGAGGAGACTCTCGAGATTGCGAGAGAAAACTTGAGAAAGTCTCAGGATAGCGGAAAGCACTACTACGACCGCAAAGCCGTAAACAGGAAGTTTACACCAGGTAACAAAGTGCTGATACTGCTTCCCACTGATCACAACAAACTCCTGATGCAGTGGAAAGGCCCATACGAGGTTGAGGCCGTGGTAGGGATCAACGACTACAAGGTGAATGTCGGCAAGAAGTCCAAGATCTACCACGCTAACCTCCTGAAACTGTATGTGGAGAGACCTCCGGAAGCAGTACAGGTCGCAGCAAGTGTGGAAGAACCAGCCGAACTAGACGAGTTCGACGGTGAGGAACTACTGGAGTTGGGAGACCTCCACAAGAAAGAGGGAGTGGATGACGTCAAGTTAGGACCTGACCTGACAGAAGACCAGCAGAAGGAGCTGCATGATTTTATGGGCGACTTCACCCATAGGTTCTCTGATGTTCCAGGCTCTACGTCCTTGGTCGAACATGAAGTCCACCTCACATCTGACGTTCCTGTTCGCTCAAAACCATACCCTATCCCGTTTCAGGCTCGGGAATCCTTGAAGAAGGACATCGACAACATGTTGAAGATGGGGGTCATCCGTGAATCATCATCGCCTTACTCATCTCCCGTTGTTGTCAAGAAGAAAGATGGCACAAACAGGGTATGCATTGACTTCAGGAAAGTCAATAAGATCACCGTGTTTGACCCTGAACCAATGCCGACGGCAACTGATCTATTCCGACAGTTAACCGGCAGTAAGATCTTCTCAAAGATCGATCTCAGCAAGGGATATTGGCAAATTCCTGTGCGCGAAGAGGACATACCAAAGACCGCCTTTGCAACTCCAGACGGAACGTATGAGTGCCTGCGGATGCCTTTTGGCATGGTGAACAGTGGTGCTACCCTTACGAGGGGAATGCGAAAAATGCTCAAAGGAATGAAGAATGTTGTGTACTACTGGGATGATCTGCTAGTCCACACGGAGACCTTTGCGGAGCATCTGGAGACTTTGAGGGAACTGTTTTCCCGCCTGACAAAAGCTAATCTGACCGTGAGACCCAGCAAGTGCATTTTGGGGACCGACAACGTTGACTTCATAGGTCATTCGCTGAAGGAAGGTCAAAAGGGGCTTTTGTTGGAAAACGTCACCAAGATCCTCAATGCGCCACGTCCTGAAACCAAGAAGCAGGTGCGATCCTTCCTTGGATTGGCTGGGTACTACAGAGAGTTCATTCCAAACTTCGCCGCCATAACGGCACCTTTGTCGGACATGACCCGAAAAGGATGCCCCAACCGAATACTCTGGGGACCAGCTCAGGAGAAGGCATACCAGACCGTGCGCGACCTGATGTCACGAGACCCGGTGCTACGCCTTCCTGATACTGCCAAAGAGTTCATCTTGCGTACAGACGCATCGGACGAAGGGATCGGCGCCATGCTGATGCAAGAGCATGGAGGTAAACCGTTTCCGGTCAGCTATGCCAGCAAGAAGCTGTCAGGAGCCGAGAAGAACTACTCGACCATGGAGAAAGAGTGTTTAGCCATCGTGTGGGGAATCAAGAAATTTGAACTCTACCTCCAAGGGGTGAAATTCGTGCTTCAGACTGATCACAAACCCCTCACCTACCTGAACTCTGCAAAGTTTGTGAATAATCGTATCATGAGGTGGGTGATGTACTTGCAGAACTTTGATATGCGAGTGGAATCGATCAAAGGTTCAGACAATGTTGGAGCAGATTTTCTCAGCCGAGTATGTGATTAAAACTGTGTTCATTCTCCAACAGACTAATGTACATACCTGGATTTCAATCTGTTATGTATACATAACATGTGTACAGGTAGCGTTTCAATGATTGAAAGAAATTAGGTAAATTTCTTCTGGTGTTGGGGGTAATGTTAGGAAACGCTACCGTTGCTGAACTTTAGTTCGGTTTTGTGTGTTGCATGTAGTTGACTTATTTGTACTTTGTGGGAAAGTACCGATATTATATTTTGTAAACACAATATTTATGCTTGGACGAGAATGCAGGTGAACTTTCTAGTCCTGTCAAAACAAGTTGTTTACCATGCTGTTTTAGTGTGAGTTCGTGGCGTTCGATCGGATTAAGGGCGTCGGCACCTTTTGATGTACGTCACAGAGAACGTCACCATTCTAGTCCATGGGCGGTTCGCATATAATGTAGTTGTATCGTGTTCGGTCTGGAATATTCTCGAGATTGAGTATTTACTATATATGCCAGCGCGATTTGAATGTTAAAAAAGCTTCTATTTGAGTTCTGCTAGATGTGCAGTTGTATGTATGTAATGCTAAATAAACCCTCGAACTCAATTTGACGAGTTGTTTTCTGCTGCTGCGAAGACGGGCGACGTAGAATAAAAGAACACAATTATACGACGTTTGAGAACTTGTGGCAATCTCAAGTGTCGTGTAACAGAAACATGAGATTTATTTCCCAGGTGTTTGTGAATGAAAACTCGTGAAAATGATGACAATACCGATAATCTGACTGCGTAGCAAATGCTTGACTTGCTTGTCGAAGAGACACTGCGTAGAAACTGACTCAAATTCAGTGCAAAGCAAGCCAGTGTCAATACTGGCAGTGACAAGACGTAAAAGGTTTGCGTGTTCGGAAATGGCGACCTGTGGATCTAGTCATGGAAAATGTTATTGAGGCTCATGGAAAGTCATGGAAAAGTCATGGAATTTTGTTTCTAAAAACCAGTGGGGACCCTGCCCCAACTACAACACATTCATGTCTGTGTCATTGCATTCTTTCTTTATTTGACGTTAGTATTGATGAAATACAGCCCTATAGGTACCAGAACCTTTCCAAATGTTTGCATTTTTTCTGCATGAATGGGTTTTTACCTCTCTGATAATTTAGAATGCACGTGTGGAGTACGCCCGGAAGACGCTGAACACTTTTTGTTACATTGTCCAAAATTTAAAGAACATAGAACCATTTTATTCAATAGTCTGCCAACGCACGCTCTGGATTGCAAAACACTTTTGTTTGGAAATACTGATTTAACTATTTGAACACGAACATATTTTTTGCTGTACAAGATTACGTTATGTCAACTGATCGCTTCGGCTGATATTATATTAACAGTGACAGCAATAGATGTAGCAAAGCATTCTCTCTCTCTCTCTCTTTCTCTCTCTCTCTCTCTCTCTCTCTCTCTCTCTCTCTCTCTCTCTCTCTCTCTCTCTCTCTCTCTCTCTCTATTTGTATAAAATATTATGAAATATTTTGAAAGAAAAGGGTTGAAGTTATCACTTGTTCGCCATGTCTTGTTATCAGAATGTGTATTGATTATCAGTTTTAGAACGTGTCCATAAGCAGTCTGCTTGTTAACGTTCTTAATGTTGCTACTGTATATAACATGTATACAAGAAATTAATAAAAACACGTTTAAACCAAAATGTTTGCAGAAACCTCCCGCTTTGGCCTTATTATTATGACCCCAAGTGAAGATTTGGTTCTCCAAAACATCTATACAATTCATTCGACGCCACTGAAATACTTGATCTTATTTTCCATTTTTAAATACATGTTAAGGTCTTGCTGGGTTATACGGTATAAAATAATAGAAGGAGTAGTGGTGGGGCCGTCGCGATATAACCTTGAATGGTTGAAAACGACGTTAACCACCAAATAAAGAAAGAAAAGTAAAGTGGTGGGGGAGGGGTACCGGGTGTGTAGTTTTGAGTCAGAGCGAAAGTTGTGTTCTTAGAAAAATAAGGTGTTCAAACGCTAATACTCAGTTTATTCTATAACTAAGGGTATTGACTTGCTCAAAGTCAACACTAAATAACGTGTTATGTCACTTAGCCGCAGAATGTGAGAACGGTACGTACGGACAAGACTGCAGTTCTCGCTGTGGTCAGTGTGAGGACGGAGCATTGTGTGACTCAGTGAACGGGACATGTCCTCGCTGTCAGCCTGGCTGGGCGATGCCTCTATGCGATACAGGTGAGAAAGGCACACAGTCTTAAAGTATACCTTCAGCTTTCTTCCCCATGTGTGTGTACGTGTGTGCATGTCTTCGTGTCTTTGTGTCTGTGGTCGTGTCTGTCTGTGTGTGCGTGCGTGAGTGTGTTAGTATGTATTTGTGTTTGTCCATCTGTCTGTCTGACTTTCTGTATGCCTCTCCGTACCTGTTTTCCTCTCTCTGTCTGTGTGTGCGTGCGTGAGTGTGTTAGGATATATTTGTGTTTGTCCATCTGTCTGTCTGACTTTCTGTATGCCTCTCCGTACCTGTTTTCCTCTCTCTGTCTGTGTGTGCGTGCGTGAGTGTGTTAGGATATATTTGTGTGTGTCCATCTGTCTGTCTGACTTTCTGTATGCCTCTCCGTACCTGTTTTCCTCTCTCTGTCTGTGTGTGCGTGCGTGAGTGTGTTAGGATATATTTGTGTTTGTCCATCTGTCTGTCTGACTTTCTGTATGCCTCTCCGTACCTGTTTTCCTCTCTCTGTCTTTGTGCCTGTGTGGGTCGACCTCTTCACATACATCAGTGGGCGTGATTTGTGAGCCCCCAATTTATGATTAGCGACAGATATTGCTGTGACAAGTTATGGAAAATGTATTGTTTACAGAGTGTCCCAGCGGTTGGTACGGCCAGGACTGTCTGGCAGGGTGTGGACAGTGTACTGCAGTTTGCAACCATGTCACCGGGGCTTGCAAAAGCTGCAACATTTCCGGAACGAAACCTCCCTTGTGCAAAGAAGGTAAGACAGGGGTCAAATTACACTGAATACGTACACTCCGAATAACGAAAACGCGGTTTGAAAATCAGATGGATGTTTCGATCAAGGACGGCTTGAAAACACATTTTGATCGTTGCTTTTAAGAAGATTCTGTACTGGTGTAGCATTAATGAACGAATCTGTTGTCTGATATGCGGACGGCGGTTTAGTCATGGTTCATATGTTAATTTGAATTCCCAGCTGAGAAAGTGTCTACTTCTTCTTCCTTCATGGGCTTTGTAATATGTGATAATGTATGGGGGTTATGATGTAATGTATATATGTATGATGACGTATTCTGTGTCGATTGTGAATGTATGGTGGGGTGGGGTGTGATGGGGGTTATGATGTAATTTAATGAACGGTGATGTACTTGGTGTTTGATAGTGTATGATTGTTTGTTAGTTGTAGATTATAGTACGATGTTTGATGTTGTAATGTTTGTGCGTGTGTTATAATGCAATATGT
>NC_090247.1:55150848-55173348 GCF_037325665.1 Littorina saxatilis
CTCGACGTATGACTCCCACACTGCTAAAGACAGCTCGACGTATGACTCCCACACTGCTAAAAACAGCTCGACGTATGACTTCCACATCACTATACACAGCTCGTGATATGACTCCCACACTGCTAAAGACAGCTCGACGTATGACTTCCACACATCTATACACAGCTCGTGATATGACTCCCACACTGCTGAAAACAGCTCGACATATGACTAATCGACTCCCACACTGTTTAAGATAATTCGACGTATGTCTCCTAAACTGCTAAAGACAATTCGTGGTATGACGCTTACACAGCTAGAGACAGCTCGACGTATGACTCCCACACTGCTAAGACAACTCGTGATAGTTATAACACCTACAGTGCTTAAAAAGATGGACCCAAATATATGCTTTGCTAATATTTTGCTAATATTGTGTCTGTGATATTTTCAGGACGTGTTTAGAAAAATGTGACAAAATAAATGATATCTTTCGGACTGACTTTATGATACAGATGCTTCAGGAAATATATGTTCATGCGAATTGAGGAACTGATCTAACCGCCTTGATATGGCCCTTCGTGGTCGGCTGGGCGTTAAGCAAACAAACAAACAAACTGATCTAATTGTAGCCTACGAAAACGTCATGAGATTACGCAATGTGCAGCCATATTGGAAAGATACGCTACAATAATTCAAATTGAAACACATATCATTACAACAAACGTAAACCAGGGATTTACACTAATCACAAAACAAGTCGCGTTAGGCGAAATTACTACATTTAGTCAAGCTGTGGAGCTCACAGAATGAAACTAAACGCACTGCATGTTTTCACAGTGACCGTGGTCCGCCGCTCGTGCAAAACGCAATGAAATTAACGAGCCTGTTTAGCGCGGTAGTGGTTTCGCTGTACGTGCTGCATAGCACGCTTTTCTGTACCTCTCTTCGTTTTAACTTTCTAAGCGTGTTTTTAATCCAAACATATCATATCTACATACAGAATAAGATGAACGTAATTTTGGATCATTTTATAAAAAAATAATTTTAAATACAATTTTTAGATTTTTGATGACCAAAGTCATTAATTAATTGTTAAGCCTCCAAGCTGAATGCAATACCGAAGTCCGGCCTTCGTCGAAGATTGCTTGGCCAAAATTTCAATAAATTTTATTGAAAAATGAAGGTGTGACAGTGCAAAAAGCCGGATATGACGTCATCAAAGACATTTATCGAAAAAAAGAAAAAAACGTCCGGGGATATCATACCCAGAAACTCTCATGTAAAATTTCATAAAGATCGGTCCAGTAGTTTACTCTGAATCGCTCTACACACACACACGCACAGACAGACAGACACACAGACACACACACACACACACACACACACACACACACACACACACACACACACACACACACACACACACACACACACACACCACGACCCTCGTCTCGATTCCCCCTCTATGTTAAAACATTTAGTCAAAACTTGACTAAATGTAAAAAGGTCCAGTGATTGTAATCGATTGTAATTCAATTACCCAACCCTCGTTAATTTGATTCACAATTTGTATCATAAAGTCAGTCTGGTAGATGTATCTACAAACAAATGTTACACTCGTTTCAACACACTTTGAAAATATCACAGACAAAATAATGAGAAAATCGATTTTGGGGGCCAATCGCTGTAAAGACCACTCGACGCACGCTCGTATTGTTCCACACGACCGATGACATCTACACCACAAAAGGCAGGCAGTTTGACGTATTACTCTTAAACTGCTAAAATACTGCTATATCTTCAACATAGCCGGGACTTTTCTCACACACACATACACACACACACACACGCACACACACACACACACACACACACACACACACACACACACGTGCGCGCGCACGCACGCACGTACGCACGCACGCACACCAAACAAATTGTGTGAATAATTGCTGAAAGCTCTTTATATTTTTTATTTGTTGTGTTTTGACGTGGCTAATAGGCTTAATACCTAATGGTGTCACTTGACGGACAACATGTTGTATAGACTATGTTTGTTGTTGTTGTTGTTGTTGTTGTTGTTGTTGCAAACACTACGCTTCGTCAACGCCGGTGATGGTAAGAGGTTTGTCGATCCAATCCCGCATTGGAAGAAGTTATGCTCTTAGAGGTCCCAGTCTGCAACATTAATACGGAAATCACTCACTCGTTATATAGGCCAGGCTGGAGGTAGGTGGTAGGGGGGGGGGGGGTGGTTGCGGGTCCCAGAAGCCCTCCCCCTCTTATCTGGCAAATCTACCTTTTTTCCCAAGGCGAGTCCAAAAACGCCCCTTTTAAATGGCGGCTATGCTAAATGTCAACAGCTAGACTGAGACCTTTCGCCCGACCACCCTCCGTACTCCTGCACGGTGTGTCAACTGATTCCGTTCGTCCACCGGATGTTTCCGTTCATCCGCAGGATGTGTCCGTTCATACAGCCCCATTTTCGTCACTTGCTTCGGAAAAAACGTTGTGGTAAGTCGTGTGGGCAGCGCGCTTGTGTGATATTGAAAGAATAAGGTAGCGAAATGGTTGGGCTATGTGTACGATAAGTACCAAGGTGCTAGTGAATCCTAATAATAACACACGCGGGCCGAACGTAGCAAAATTGACTGATTTTTTTACATTTTCTTGTTTTTCTCGCTCTGTTATCGAATCCGACCCCTGATTTGCACATGATCACCAAAACCATTGCCTGTTACGACATTTCGCTTGAACAGAAGTTTATAGAAACCCATGGCTTGTGTACAATCACTTGTCTTTTGAAAACATACAGATTCCGTTCATACCCCATGTTTCCGTTCGTACAAAAGTGCATGTTTCCCTTCGTACGAAAAGCGTTTCCGTTCATACACATTCGTTAGATCAGAGTGAAACAGGCCCCCACTACAAGTTCTGTGTGTTCCAATCGTCTTCAAATAGCACAAAATACGAATGCGTGTGATATTGGACCTATGTGAACCATAAGACGAATTGAATTTGCAAAAAACAGTTTTGTGTCCGTTCGTACTGATTTTGACGGGAAAATGTGTCCGTTCGTACCACTTTCATCAAATTGTTTCCCTTCGTACGCTTTTCATGACGTTTGTGATTTTTGGTAGAAAGCTTGTGCAATTAGCATTTTAATACCCCTAATTCGACTTATGTATAACCCATAATGCATGTTGTTCATGAGTGCAACAACACGCGACTGTGCCGACTTTTCTGGTGCAATACCATCCCTGTTTAAAATCTTACTGAAGAGCAAACATTTTGATAAGTGTGTCTTCTTCCAGTTTCCTTGCACAATGTCATTTCAAAGATCTAAACTTATGTGAAACCTGTTCAAAATATGCTTTCTGCAAGCTAAACCTAGACATTCAGTCTTTTAGCATTTTCAGATTTTTAATGACCACTTTTTTTTATCATTTTTTAAGCTTTGAAGCTGAAATGCAATTCATAGTACGGGGGTTGCCTGGCTAAAGTTTTAAAATCAATTTGATAAAAAAATGAGAGTGTGACAGTGCGGCCTCAACTTTTACAAAAATTCGGATATGACGTCATCAAAGACATTTATAAAACAAGTCGCGTAAGGCGAAAATACAACATTTAGTCAAGCTGTCAGAATGAAACTGAAGGCAATGCAATTTTTCAGCAAGACCGTATGCTCGTAGCATCGTCAGTCCACCGCTCATGACAAAGGCAGTGAAATTGACAAGAAGAGCGGGGCAGTAGTAGCGCTGAGAAGGATAGCACGCTTTTCTGTGCCACTCTTCGTTTTAACTTTCTGAGCGTGTTTTTAATCCAAACATATCTATATGTTTTTGGAATCAGGAATAAGATGAAAGTGCTTTTATTTTGATTTCGACAATTTAATTTTGATAATAATTTGTATATTTTTAATTTTCAGAGCTTGTTTTTAATCCAAATATAACATATTTATATGTTTTTAGAATCAGAAAATGATGAGGAATAAGATGAACGTAAATTTGGATCGTTTGATAAAATGTTGGTTTTTTTTTATACAATTTTCAGATTTTTAATGACCAAAGTCATTAATTAATTTTTAAGCCACCAATCTGAAATGCAATACCGAAGTCCGGCCTTCGTCGAAAATTGCTTGGCCAAACTTTCAATCAATTTGATTGAAAAATGAGGGTGTGACAGTGCCTCCTCAACTTTTACAAAAAGCCGGATATGACGTCATCAAAGGTATTTATCGAAAAAATGAAAAAAACGTTCGGGGATTTCATACCCAGGAACTCTCATGTCAAATTTCATAAAGATCGGTCCAGTAGTTTAGTCTGAATCGCTCTACACACACACACACACACACGCACACACGCACGCACACACACACGCACATACACCACGACCCTCGTTTCGATTCCCCCTCGATGTTAAAATATTTAGTCAAAACTTGACTAAATATAAAAAGGACTGATAGAGCCTGGATAATGTTTTTTCTTGATTTGTCTAAATTCTGCTCATGATTATCACAGGTGAAGCAAATGGCATGATAGGAGTAAATACAAATGTACACGTTACTTAGTTCAGTCTTAGTTGCAGTGCTGCAAAGCAAGCACAACTGCACAAATCAATCTTCGTTCTTATCAAACCACCCAGAAAGCTCCGTCACTGAACACATTACTGAAAAGGGTACGAAGGGAAACAATTTGATGAAAGTGGTACGAACGGACACATTTTCCCGTCAAAATCAGTACGAACGGACACAAAACTTTTGCAAATTCAATTCGTCTTATGGTTCACATAGGTCCAATATCACACGCATTCGTATTTTGTGCTATTTGAAGACGATTGGAACACACAGAACTTGTAGTGGGGGCCTGTTTCACTCTGATCTAACGAATGTGTATGAACGGAAACGCTTTTCGTACGAAGGGAAACATGCACTTTTGTACGAACGGAAACATGGGGTATGAACGGAATCTGTATGTTTTCAAAAGACAAGTGATTGTACACAAGCCATGGGTTTCTATAAACTTCTGTTCAAGCGAAATGTCGTAACAGGCAATGGTTTTGGTGATCATGTGCAAATCAGGGGTCGGATTCGATAACAGAGCGAGAAAAACAAGAAAATGTAAAAAAATCAGGCAATTTTGCCACGTTCGGCCCGCGTGTGTTATTATTAGGATTCACTAGCACCTTGGTACTTATCGTACACATAGCCCAACCATTTCGCTACCTTATTCTTTCAATATCACACAAGCGCGCTGCCCACACGACTTACCACAACGTTTTTCCCGAAGCAAGTGACGAAAATGGGGCTGTATGAACGGACACATCCTGCGGATGAACAGAAACATCCGGTGGACGAACGGAATCAGTTGACACACCGTGTCCTGCCTCATTTTAGAAGACCATGCAGCTCTCTCATAGCCTACACTAGCGGTAAGCCTTGCGCGCTCTCTGAATATTTCTTGCACACATCAAGTACAGCTCTCTGATTATTTCCTCAACACTTACAAGCACAGTCATTTCCTTGAAAAAATATATGTGACCCTCCACCACGAAATGAGTCGCATGTCACCTCGCGCGGTTCTGCGCTAGGCTTAATGTAAGTCCGGGGA
Organism: Littorina saxatilis; assembly: GCF_037325665.1. Lineage (NCBI taxonomy): Eukaryota > Metazoa > Mollusca > Gastropoda > Littorinimorpha > Littorinidae > Littorina > Littorina saxatilis. The sequence goes on from NC_090247.1 coordinate 55,156,440, forward strand.
GTGTATGCTAACAGTGTGAGGGTCACCTTAGTCACAGGCTTATAACTCAAACAGTTTTCGCTCTTTTCTAAAACGGGTTTCACCACTGGATAGAGCATAACAAACTCTTTAGGAAAATGTAAAAATATGAAAATCATGCAAAGGTGACATGCGACTCATTTCGTGGTGGAGGGTCACATATCGTCTCACCATCACGGGTAAGGCTAGGTTTTGGGCAGGGGAAAAAGAGCATCCTCTCGCTTTGTCACATGCCAACTAGCAACAGCCGGGATGCGCAGAAGAGCTGCCAACTTTTAGCCTTTCATGAGATCAGACAGCTTTGTTTTAAAACAAAATGCTACGCCGCTACACCAAGCTTAAAATTGCTACGCTCAAACAAATAATCACGAGCACGTAACAGTTGGCTCTTTCTTGTGAGTTCTGGTATTCATTTCGGATTCTCACTCCGTGTAGCACTGTGGGCCATAAAACATGGTCCACTGACACTGTGAAAAGAGGCACTGCAGACGCTCTCTATTGGCCATTATGTTACTGCTTTGTAAATTCATAAACTTTTTTAAGAATGTATTATTATATTCTCGCGTGAAATAGCATAAATGCGGATGTGCGAATACATTTTAAAACAATACTACACTAAAACGCCATTTGCTACGCTGAAAATTAAAAAAAGAAAGATCGCAAGTGTTACACTTAAGGCTTCACAAGGGTTAGCAGGTCTGGCTTAGCGGGCAGAGTTGAAACGTTTGGAAAAACACATTTTTTACCGGAAACTAGTGGCGTTTTGGGGGGGATTAAATGGATGAGAACAATCTAACTCCGTACATGAAACAGGCACTATTTTTGTAGTTTTGTGAAAGTGGAGGGCTATAGTCTTATCCCGTGTAAAGTGCCGTCAAATAGTTATTTTCACGAATATGTTTCTTTATTCCCCCCTCTTCTTCTTTACCTCTGTAAACTTGTAGAGCTAGTTATTTTTCGATAAACACCCAGCAACCAAACAAATAACGACCCAGCAACAGCCTGAATCCTCGATAGCGCAATGGGTTGAGAAGCTGTTCTGCGTCGGTACTACTTTTGCGACTGAAAAGTTCCGAACGCTCTAATGTACAAAGTATACATCTCTGGAGCAAACAATACAAACATACCGCATTTAAATTAACAACTACAGGCTTGAACACATGAATCTCCATATAAAATCCATGAGTTTGGTTGTTTTCTGAAGGCACCCGTTTAATGAACCAAAAGAAGAGATGGTTCTACCAAAAAAATAGATCTGCTTTCACCAAAAGAAAAGATGGCTTGAGTGACAAAGAATTAAAGTACCAAAACAAAATTTGATCCGCCAAAAGAATTGCTGTCTGAACAAAAAATAAAATAAACTGGCAAAAGAAAATATACTCAGGCAAAAGAAAATATAATCAGGCAAAAAATTGACTACTTCAGGCAAAAGAAAATATAGTTCAACAAAAAAATGGATAGTCATTCTCCAACACAGTGAAACACTTTGAGAGAGAGGCTGGAAATGTCAAGATTTCTCGGAGTTGTTGAGAATGACATTGTAAAGAACTGGTCAATGGAACGAGCACCAAATGCAACCGCAGAGCACACCGAGATTGCCGAAGCACCACATCGCACACTGAAAATGTGGACAACAGCGTTTCAGTGGGCAACGTCACCAGCTGAGTCGCTGAAGACTGGGAACACGATCTTCGTGGGATCTTCAACCCTGAAAAAGGAGCTCAAGACTGCCATCCGAGAGACCGAAGAAAAGGTTGAATCATCGTCCTGGGCTGTAGGAGTATGCCACATGTCGGAGTGGAAGATTACGATCAACGAAAAAAATCAGTTTTTCTGCAACTCTCCGGAGTTCCTCATGTGCTACGTGTGTCATCATTCCATGGGCATTGAGATTCGTCTGGAGGTGACCAACCCCCCTGCCCAGGCCAAGACCATCCCAATCGGCCAGAAGCGAAAGCGCGGGCGCCCAAAGCTGTCGAGACCAGCGCTTATCAGGCAGTGAACACGCTGATCTTGACTGCTCTGTACACTGATTTTATCATTTTCATTTAACTTTCTTTGGACGTACAATTATGATTATGTTGATATGGAGTGACACTATTTTGTCTCTGAAAGTACACTAAACTTTATATTTTTTGCTGACAGTAGCTATTTTGTTGTTGAAATAATTCGGTTTTTTGTTGAGAATTCTGTTGCAAGTCTCATTTCTTTTTTTGGTAGAATCAATCAGTTTTTTGCTAGAAGCATCTATTTTGTGGGTGGAAACATCCGATTTTTTGTTGGAATATCTTTTGCTAACTAAGCAATTCTTTTGGTGAAGGCATCTATTCTTTTGGTGATTTAATTTATTGCCTTTTCTGAATCTAGGTCTGCTGTGCACGAACGTTCATCACAAGCAAATTCCCAAGGCAAGTAACTCTCATACTTTGTCTAGCGACAAGAGTATTTCCCCTTTCAAATTTCTTTTCACTCAGTTTCTTCGACAACAGACTGCACTCTGACGGTCAGTTTTCAACAATATTTTATTTAATAAACAGATCACACGCAACCAAATGCACACATCTCATCAATTTAAACAACATAAAGCGGTTTCATACACTATTTTCCCCAGAAAACTGAACTTCATACAGTTTTTAACGTTGGAACACGGGTGCAAAAGTTCGTCTGCTATTCCCATTTGACGAAAGAACATTATCCTAAGCGATACCAAAACATATACAGAACACACAATATCTGCCTTTGCCGCCACAGCAGAATAGCAGCATATCTGTGTACTTGATTTTAGTCCAAAATAGGAAAACTGACAAGAAGTGTTAACAGAATGGAATGATTTGCACGGAACTATACAACCGCGCATTAATCGATCGCCTGTGCAGGTTGACTTGTTGAGTGAATAGGATTCGATCAAACTTTCGCAAAAAATCTCCTCTTTTCTTTGAATAACTGAAGAAAGGAGGAATAAAGAGGTTACACACCTCGTCTCAGTGATTATAAAAAATAATGGTCTCAGTTTGCGGTCATGAAAAAGCTCGCTAAAGCTCGCATTTTTCATGATCCGCTAACTTCGACCATTATTTTTAATAATCACTGAGACTCGGCATGTAACCTCTACTTATTTACATTACTTAAAAGCTTGAATTTGCTTCTCACAAAAAATTGTTTTGTTTGCTGTAGCCGTGTGGCGATTTGACGTACTGTTGTTCCTTTCACTCGTTCCCTACCCCAATTATTCCCCTTGACCATGCGTGTATGTGTTTGTTCCGTGGTGTCGTGTATGTTGTTGTTCAGTGATGCGTGTATGTCTTTGTGCGTAGATGCTGCGTTTTAATCCCTTAACGGATGCGTACGCATTCGTCCCCGACAGTGCGAGTTCGGTCAGTCTGACCGGTGATTTCGCTGTGTGTGGATCGGCCTGTGTGCTTAAGCCTTGAGACCGGTGTTCTATTTGAAACAGTTCTTTGTGTTGGTGTGACATCTTTTAAAATACAGATAGCCTATGCTGGATTGTGAGTATCATCTTTGACCTGTGGTTTAATAGCTGATTTACCATCAGCGAGGTGAGTGATTCAGACCGGCGATGTGTTGAACAGTCCCGCCGTAACTTCGTGTGTGTTTAGTTCTTCATTGAGGCGTGAACTGTAAGTAGATTCTGTTTCTTTTGTTTATATTGAATTTTGCTTGTCTATAATATGTTCTTATCGTATGAATGATGCTATGGTGTGCACATATGTATGTAGTTATTTTATCCTAGTGGCGTTATAGCGTCAGTGTCGTTGTTTCGCCGTTGAGACCCAGTTTTCCCGCGCTAGCATAGTTCTTTGATTTGTACCGTAAAATCCCTAGCATAAGCCCACCCCCCCTGTGCACAGATTTAGGGCAAAATTGGGGGGTGGGCGTTTGCTAGGGATAGACCCCTTTGCACAAAGTAAGTTTTGTGCTCAACCGTGTAATTGAGTGAATACAAACCCCGAAAGCATGTAAGTTAGGTCGTGTGAGTAGAAGTGAAGGAAAAAAGAAAGAAAAAAAGAAAGAAAAAGGACTTTGAGGCAAAGAAGGCCAACCGAGAGAGAGAGAGAGAGAGAGAGAGAGAGAGAGAGAGAGAGAGAGAGAGAGAGAGAGAGAGAGAGAGAGAGAGAGAGAAAAGGACTGGCTCTTCTGAAAACAACCCAAGCATAGTCATTCATATAAATTTATAAAGTAAAAAGAAAATCACCAGACCTTTGCAAGGACAAACAATAACAACACAATTCCGGGAAAAAGAAACTTGATGAAATGTCGAAATGTCAACACCAATGAAGCCCTTTCTTTCTGTACAGGGAAGAAATTACACGATCGTCTTTGGAAATGAAACGTTAACTGAACTTGGATTTTGTCTTCAAAAGGCCCAATCTTTCTGAGAAAGAAAAACCCACAAACTTAAGAAAAAAAAGAGAAGAGAAACTCGAAAAAACATGAACGATGGGTGGGAGTGAGGAGAGGGGACAAAGAATAAGAAAAAAGGAAAGAAACACGAAAAGGTAAAGAAGGGGAAAAAGATGACTTTTAGAACAGGCTGCACAAATCCTAGTGAAAGTGAGCCTATAGTCTCTTTGAAAAAAGCAGGGTGGGCGTTTGCTAGGTAGTTACCCCTGTGCACAACTTTTGGCCCAAAGTGGGGGGTGGGCGTTTGCTAGATGGTGGGCTTATGCTAGGGATTTTACGGTAATAGCGTGTCCTGTGTTGCGGGCGCGTCACATCCTGTGTGACGTTATAGATAGCGTAGCGCCCCCCCTGTAGTAACTTGTGAAGTTATCGGTCCTTGTCAGTGTGTCACGCTCCGATGGTTTAAGACCGTAAGGCGTGAAGCGTATCCTCAGTTACCTATTGTGAAGGGAGTTAGTCCCGTCTCTCCCATTATTTCTGGTGTACGTTATTCACGTTATCGCAACCCCTGTCTTGGCGTCTCATTTATGCTTCCTGGCCTATTTTCCCCCTTCCACTCCACCCTATCACATTGCCATCACGTTTTGTGTTTATTTTACAGAATTGTATAACACATACACATTCTTCATAATATTCAATTCTTCTGATATGCTACTTATAAGAACTGTGAAATGACTATATAATACCCGACATGTGTGCAAGCGAGAGTGCACGTGTGTGGGTGTGTGCGTATGTGCGTACGAGTGTACGTGTGTGTGTGTGTGTGTGTGTGTGTGTGTGTGTGTGTGTGTGTGTGCGTGGCTGCATGAGAGTGAAAAGGAGTCACAGGGAGAGATGTACAGGCAGACATACGTACCGGGCTTCAAGGCTATTCGCACGTTTCCTCTACCACTGACACTGCATTGAAATCGTAACGAGCTTGTCGACACACTTTGTCAGCCGGGCAAGCGACCTGAAGTCACAACGTTACAGTCACGTCTGTTAATGCGTTCCAATACTATACAGCATTTGCACGTCTGAATTAAGTCACAACATGCTATGCTAGCTTAAGCTTAACGTCCTCACAGAAACTAGCGCCTATGAGGGACACGAAGTGGTTATATGCTAAAAGAAGTCACAACGGTTGGTTACTTAAGTTTTACGTCCTCACAGGAGCCTATTAGGGACATGAAGTGTTTATATGCTAAAATTAGTTGGGTGCTTGGCTCGTACCAGTTATGCCCGTAATTAATAATGTTGCTGTGTCTACTGTGTCAGGGGTGAGGGGATATAAAATAATTCATATTTGATTTGATCAGATTTAAAAAGATAAATACTCCGGATGACGTCATAACAGGCTTTTTGTAAAAGTTGAGGCGGCACTGTCACACCCTCATTTTTCAATCAAATTGATTGACATTTTTGTAAAGCAATCTTCGACAAAGGCCGGACTTCGGTATTGCATTTCAGCTTGGTGGCTTAAAAATTAATTAATGACTTTAGTCATTAAAAATCTGAAAATTGTAATTAAAATGGTGTTTTTTTATAAAACGATCCAAATTTACGTTCATCTTATTCTTCATCCATTTTCTGATTCCAAAAACGTATAAATATGTTATATTTGGATTAAAAACAAGCTCTGTAAATTAAACGTATAAAAATTATGATCAAATTTAAATTTCCGAAATCGATTTAAAAACAATTTCATCTTATTCTTTGTCGGCTCCTGATTCCAAAAACATATAGATATGATATGTTTAGATTAAAAACACGCTCAGAAAGTTCAAACGAAGAGAGGTACAGAAAAGCGTGCGATGCAGCACACCGAAACCACTACCGCTCTGAACAGGCTCGTCAGTTTCACTCCGTTTTGCACAAGCGGCGGACTACGGTCATTGTAAAAAAAAAAGCAGTGCGTTCAGTTTAATTCTGTGAGTTCCACAGCTTGACTAAATGTAGTAATTTCGCCTTACGCGACTTGTTTTTCAATCACTACATCGAAGGCCTGCGGCCGCGGGGGGTAGGGGGGGGGGGGGGAGGGGGGTTCACATGGTTTGCTTGTTTGTTTGTTTCAGACCCAAACCCATATACACACATTTCACATTTAAACCATTTGTCGGCCCCCTGTCGATATTTATCGACTAAGTTCCTTGTTATAATTGTAGTTAGTTCATGTGTCCTGATCAAAGCCATCTAGCAAAATCCTGGAGAGAGAGAAGGGGTGGGTTGGGTGACGGTGTCAAACACTGCGTATTAAAAAAAAAAAGTCCGTTCATTCGATCTCTTTAAATCTACCTAGGTCGACGTCTTAAACACGTAGTAGATGAATCTGTCATTTCTTCGTCCCCTTTTGTCATGGCTATCCAGACTGCAGTTGCAAAAGAATGAACTCAACGGTATGACCTCATCGCAGCATATTGTCATTATTCACTGGAATCATATCTCAGTATTTTGCGAAGAGGTTAACATCTGGTTTTTTTGTACCTTTGTGTTTGGGTACCGGGTGTGTGTATGTGTGTGTGTGTGTGTGTGGGGGGGGGGTGGCGTGGAAGGGATGGGGGTGGTTAAAAGGTATTATATCCTATAGGCCTACACACTTGTTGACATGAAGTATGGTTGGGCGTTTGCTCGCTACTGGATGAAAGGTTTTGTCTTGTGCACGTGGATTTAAAAAAAAAAAAAAAATTATTTTACATAATTAAAAAAATTATCAGAGTAAAATAAAACATTACAACGTTCATAATAAACAATAGTAAACAAGAATTTAATAAAAAAAAAATAGACCGCCCATGCCGGGAATCGAACCCGGATCACTTGGATTTAAAAAAAACAAACATTTATTTTACACAATTAAAAAAATTATTAGGGTAAAATAAAACATTAAAACGTTCATAATAAACAATAGTAAACAAGAATTAAAAAAAAAATAGACCGCCCATGCCGGGAATCGAACCCAGATCACTTTGGCCATAGGCGGACGTGCTACGACAACTTTACTAGAGTTGTGCGCCTTGAATCACTGTGTCCCTGTCGCTCTCTCTCGTGCTCTCTGTCTCTCTTTCAGTCTCACCGAGACCAAACACTGCATTGTAGTTTCTTTGCCGAGACCAAATCCCCACCCGCTGGCTCAGTGGCTGGCTTGCAAATCGTCTCGCATGCGATACGCATGCTTTTCTCGTGTTCGGCGGTTCTTTTTGGCGAACTGCCTCCCACCGCCAAACCTCCCCCCGTTAAGAGTCGTTTTTGTGATTTATTTCGCATTTAGGTCCCAGGTGACATTATGAAGTTTTAATACGATCAATCGGACCTATTATCAAGTTAGTGTATCAACTTTTGAACGAACTGCGCCCAGTACGTAGTTTCCCAGCAATAAGCTGTTAAGTCGAGACAGACACACACAGAGACAGACAGACACACACACAATTAAAGTCTGCTGGACCCTCCTACTGCGTACTGAGGGGAAATTGCTTCTAACAGTCAAGGTTGAACAAGTTAACTTTTTTTTAAAGCTACAGATTTGAGCTCTTACACGAAAACCGCGGCACCAAGGCCTCATGCAAGTCGAGCAACCTCCACACCCCACGCAACACTTGCGGTCACCAACGCAATTCTCGTCAGTATCGCATTGCCTCGGGCAACCCGGTCCTTGTTGTGGACAAGCGAAGAGCCATGGACACGCCCCGACCCCTGGTGGTTCAAAAAGAAGAGACAGTTCGACATGTAGAGCGATTTTTTTACTATGTGATTAGGATGGTGTTGAGAACGGTGGAGGAGGGGGGGCTGGGTGGTTGTGTGTGTGTGTTTGGTTGGGTGTGTGTGTGTGTTTGGTTGGGTGTGTGTGTGTGTTTGGTTGGGTGTGTGTGTGTGGTTGTGTGTGTGTGTGTTTGGTTGTGTGTGTGTGTGTGTGTGTGTTTGGTTGTGTGTGTGGTTGTGTGTGTGTGGTTGTGTGTGATGTTGGGTGTGTGTGTGTGGTTGTGTGTGATGTTGGGTGTGTGTGTGTGGTTGTGTGTGTGTGTGTGTGTGATGTTGTGTGTATGTGTGGTTGTGTTCATTCATTGGAAATTAATATTTGAACAGATAGTCAAACTTTTATTGACGCGGAGAAAGAACAAGTTATGAACCGATTGTGTTTACTAAGTGCTGTGATTGAGGGTGAGGGGGGGGGGGGAGGGTAGGGAGCACGTTCGTGTGTGTGTGTGTGTGGGGGGGGGGTCGTGTGTGTGTGTGGGGGGGGTCGTGTGTGTGTGTGTTTGTGTCAATTAACTGGAAATGAATTTTTGAACAGATAGTCAACCTTTAATTGATGCTTTGTAGAAAAGTGTATCACTTATCATCAAACGGGTTCATTTTTTATACCACAAAGAGATGGACGAAGAATCAAACTTACGTATTGTCCGATATGGGGGCGTGGGTACTGTAGTCTCAAAGAAACCAATGAACTGGGGATAAAACAATCAAAAATGACTAAACAAGAGCAATGGAGCGTGACTTACCTTTCAGTCAATCGATTGCACTGAAATACGTCTGGTACTCCGGCACTAGCCTTCCTTACAAGAAGAGAGAGAGAGAGAGAACGAGAGAGAGAGAGAGAGAGAGAGAGAGAGAGAGAGAGAGAGAGAGAAAGAAGAGAGAGAGAGAGAGAGAGAGAAGGAGAGAGAGAGAGAGAGAGAGAACTCGAACTCGAAAACTTTATTATCGAGGGATGATAGCATTAGGTCCATATGGTCCTTTCTTACAGCTAGTCCTTACTATAATACACACATGAAACAGAGAACAAATATGAAGAATTTATAAAAAAATAAAAAAAATAATTAAAAAAAAACAATGGGAAAAGGTATAACAAAATAAAAATTAAAAATTCAAAAGTGTGCTTGTTAATGGAAGCATACTATACACTTTCTCTTTTACACATCCTCACACACACTCGCACAAAGTGTACACCGACTTAGTCGTTAGAGAGGTGCTTTCGGAGCTGTCTTTTAAAAGGAGATAATGACAGACATGACTTGATATTTACAGGTTGTGAATTCCAAAGGAATGCACCAGAATAAGAAAAACTAGTTTTAAACAAATCGATGCGGGGCCTTGACAAGGCAAGGTTATTTCGAGTGTTTGAATAATATGACGGAGATGAATTGAAGAGTTGTATAAGATATGTTGGGGCGTCCTTATAGACGACTTTATACATAAATGAACATTTATTATACAAAAGCTGCTTTTTATATTTAGTCAAGTTTTGACTAAATATTTTAACATCGAGGGGGAATCGAAACGAGGGTCGTGGTGTATGTGCGTGTGTGTGTCTGTGTGTGTGTATGTAGAGCGATTCAGACTAAACTACTGGACCGATCTTTATGGAATTTGACATGAGAGTTCCTGGGTATGAAATCCCCGAACGTTTTTTTCATTTTTTTGATAAATGTCTTTGATGACGTCATATCCGGCTTTTCGTGAAAGTTGAGACGGCACTGTCACGCCCTCATTTTTCAACCAAATTGGTTGAAATTTTGGTCAAGTAATCTTCGACGAAGCCCGGACTTCGGTATTGCATTTCAGCTTGGTGGCTTAAAAATTAATTAATGACTTTGGTCATTAAAAATCTGAAAATTGTAAAAAAACAAAACAAAAAAAAATTATAAAACGATCCAAATTTACGTTTATCTTATTCTCCATCATTTGCTGATTCCAAAAACATATACATATGTAATATTCGGATTAAAAACAAGCTCTGAAAATTAAATATATAAAAATTATTATCAAAATTAAATTGTCGAAATCAATTTAAAAACACTTTCATCTTATTCCTTGTCGGTTCCTGATTCCAAAAACATATAGATATGATATGTTTGGATTAAAAACACGCTCAGAAAGTTAAAACAAAGAGAGGTACAGAAAAGCGTGCTATCCTTCTTAGCGCAACTACTACCCCGCTCTTCTTGTCAATTTCACTGCCTTTGCCATGAGCGGTGGACTGACGATGCTACGAGTATACGGTCTTGCTGAAAAATGGCATTGCGTTCAGTTTCATTCTGTGAGTTCGACAGCTACTTGACTAAATATTGTATTTTCGCCTTACGCGACTTGTTTAAGCTTAACATCCCAATACTTTTCATCTTTTCCTTTGTAGAAAGAGATGGACTGGGCAGAACTAGTTTAGCAGCTCTACGCTGGAGCGAGTTCAGCTTCTTCAAGTGAACTTCACTACACCCGGCCCATACTATGGAAGCATAATCAATATGGGGTTTTATGTGGGCATTGTAAAATAGTTTTCTTGTGTCTAGATTAATAATGCTTTGTAACTTTGACAAAAGAAACAGGTTTTTAGCAATTTTTTTGCAGATTCCATTGATGTGAGTCTGCCATTTGAGATATTATTATCAACAGTAAGTCCCAGTAAACGGTGCTCAGATACTTGCTCAATGGAGTGCTCATTTAGGGACAAACTCAGAGTCATTTCTGAAAGTTGACGTTTTTGGCGAGTGCTGATTATCATAGACTTTGTTTTTACTGGATTAATAAGCATACGATTTGCAGAACACCACTCAGAAACATCGTTTAGGCTCTGTTGTAATTTGTCTTGAATTTTGCAGGGCTTTTCCCTGTTGCATGTAAGGTAGTATCATCTGCTAACATATGACACTCAACAGATTCAGACTGTAGGTACAAGGGCAAATCATTTATATAGATGCAAAACAATACAGGTCCCAAAAACAGACCCCTGTGGCACTCCACATTTCACAGTGCCCTGAGAAGAGTACGTATCGTGTACGTATACAGATTGAACCCTCTCTCTAAGATAAGAGTTTAAAAAAAGGGACAGTGCTTGAACTGTTCAAATAACATTTTAATTTCTGTAGAAGGATACAGGTGATCACCATTCAGTGAGCACATCGGATTGATGTTCATTAAACTAAAGGAGCAAGAGAGAGGGAGAGAGAGAGAGAGAGAGAGAGAGAGAGAGAGAGAGAGAGAGAGAGAGAGAAGAGAGAGAACTGGAGAGAGAGGGGGAGAAAGAGTGAGAGATAGAGAGAGATCGGGGGGGGGGGGGGTGCTGAGCGCGACATGATACGAGAGAGAGAGAGAGAAAGAGAGAGAGAGAGAGAGAGAGAGAGGGGATGGAAACAGAGAGACAGACATGAAGAAAGAGAGACAGAGAGTGAGAGAGAAAGGAAGACAGAGCGTGAGAGAGAGAGGAAGAGAGAGACATAGGAAGAGAGAGAGAGAGAGAGAGAGGACGAGAGAGAGAGAAAGAGAGAGAGGATTAGAGAGAGAGAGGGGTGTACAGAGACAGAGAGAGATAATAAATTAGAAAGGTATTCAGGTAGTCGGGCAGGAAGATAGCTTATATTATTCAGTGGAAAAAGCACCGAACATTATTCTCTCGGAGATATTTTAAATTTCATGCTGGTAACCAGCTTCTTTTCTTGCGAAGAAGTTTAATTTTGTGCTTGGTAGTCCTTGTTGTATTAGTCAACGGCCTTAAGGCCTGATTAGGGTGACATGGCTTTGACAGACATTCGGCATATTAAAAGAATCTAGGCCATCATCTAGGCGAACGACAAGAAGAAGAAGAAAAGAATTACAGAAAAAGTCACAACTTGTCCGTATTAGGAGCATGGGCGCCTTCTTTCTACCAGTGAAGTAGCCATTACGAATAGATGTAAAAAGCCCACTATACCGGGTACTTTACAGTTACTGATACAACGCAGTGTGCGAGTCAGATAATTCAAAAATGCACCTGGTTGATTTTTTTCAGCTTAAAAAGAACACTATTTGAAGTACAGCAAGAAATTAAAGAAACTTACAAAAAAAATTAGAGAACAAAATGAGAGGCCACCGTTTTATCATGCATGGCTCCTCAAACGGTGCGTTCCTGCGTCCGATACGCACTAGAAGACAAAAACACGTACCATAAACTACCTTGTGAGCCCCCAGTATCGAGCAAACCCAACACTTTGGGTAAAAACTGTGTATAGGGTACCGTAAGCGCCCACACCCCACACTGGGACCAACGGTGACAAAACATGTTAACTTTGTTTCAAGAGAAGAGGAAAGCGAAGAATAAAGTAAGAGAAACAAGTCGCGTGAGGCGAAATTCCTACATTTAGTCAAGCTGTGGAACTCACAGAATGAAACTGAACGCACTGCATTTTTTCACAATGACAGTAGTCCGCCGCTCGTGCAAAACGCAGTGAAACTGACGAGCCTGTTTAGCGCGGTAGTGGTTTCGCTGTGCTGCATAGCTCGCTTTTCTGTACCTCTCTTCGTTTTAACTTTCTGAGCGTGTTTTTAATCCAAACATATCATATCTATATGTGTTTGGAATCAGGAACCGACAAGGAATCAGATGAAATTGTTTTTAACTCGATTTCGGGAATTTAATTTTGATCATAGTTTTTATATTTTTAATTTTCAGAGCTTGTTTTTAATCCGAATATAACATATGTATATGTTTTTGAAATCAAGAAATGATGAAAAATAAGATGAAGGTAAATTTGGATCGTTTTATTTAAAAAAAAATTACAATTTTCAGATTTTTAATGACCAAAGTCATAAATTAATTTTTAAGCCACCAAACTGAAATGCAATACCGAAGTCCGGCCTTCGTCGAAGATTGCTTGGCCAAAATTTCAATCAATTTGATTGAAAAATGAGGGTGTGACAGTGCCGCCTCAACTTTTACAAAAAGCCGGATATGTCGTCATCAAAGACATTTATCGAAAAAATGAAAAAAACCTCTGGGGATATCGTATATTTGGCGTTTTCGCGTGTACGTGAGCCCTCGCATGTATGTACAATTGTTAATACTTGGATGCTTTGTGTGTATTTATGTTAGGCCAAAAAAAAAAAATTGTCTGTTTAGGGTAACATGACCAAAAAAAGTAGGGTCGGTAGGTAGGTAAAGTTTTTTTTTTTTGTTTTTTTGTTTTTTTTGTGTGTGTGTAAAATGCTATGTTGGCTGAACATTCACTTCTTATATTTGATGAATACATGTTTCAAAACTAACGTATAAATAAAACAGAGAGAAAGGGAGAGAAAGAAACGCCAAATGTCTCTTTTTAGCATTTTTACCTCTTTTTTTTTTTTTTTTTTTTTTGAAATCAAAAAAAAGTTTTTGGGTCGGCGCCAAATCGATAGGGTCGGTCGGGTTACCCTAAACAGACAATTTTTTTTTTTTTTTGGCCTTATGGACTATTTTCTTCTTTTTTTCTCTCTACTGACTCATTGTGAAACGACACAGTTCCTATGTTCAGCCATCGGAAGTTCGAGTTTTGTCATACGCACAGAAGAAAACGGTTCACGCGTTGTGGGGTCACAAGCTACGTCAGTTGCTGTGTTATGCCGTTGTTTTTGGAGAACTTAATATTGTTTAAATGAACTTACTTTATCAGAACAAAGAAACTAAACATCATGGAAACACTAAATTGACAGACAAAAGGCGGGCTAGTGAGCTCATTATGATGGCATAAAAATCTCATTTTTTGTCAAAAATGGACTTACTGTGGTTTGTCAGAGGTTGGCAGGCGGATGATGCTGCGCCAGGCAAATGTTTAATCTCAAAATAACTGATAACTGGTGCGAAAGCATGTCGGGTGACTTCAAAAAACGGTGAGACATATCCAGCAAAGCAATAGAGGAACACATTCGTACAACCAATGACCACAAGTGTGAGATAATTTCGGACAGAATTGAGGAATACTTACACAGTGACAGGCTTCCATTTGAAACTTGGAGGTGATGATCGTGGATTGACACCCGACAAAAGCCGTATTGGAACCCGCAGGAGCGACGCCAAGGAATGAAAAACACAACATTGTTGAATTTAAAAGAGCACAAAGTCAAGAGGGGAGAGAGCGCGCCCGCGTGTGTGTGTGTGTGTGTGTGTGTGTGTGTGTGTGTGTGTGTGTGTGTGTGTGTGTGTGGTGTGTGTGTGTGTGTGTGTGTGTGTGTGTGTGTGTGTGGTGTGTATTTGTGTGAATACGAATACGAATACGAATAAACTTTATTGTCATGAAACGTAGTGTTTATAAGACACGGGAAGATAAATAACCAAATGATTACATTATTTCTTTTTTTTGGAAGCAATTATATACAAATTCTCCCAATTTAGTTTGTACTTTGTCTACTTGCAAAAGTTGACTTGGTACATCATATGAATATATAGGTCGATTAATTTCACTCATGAAAGATTTTCGTAATTGGTTGTTTTCTATGCAGTTATCTAGAAAATGTATTTCATCTTCTATTACTCCACATGTTTCACATAATCTATTTTCCCTAGGTGTATTGCTGTATCTACCAGTTTCAATTTTCAGGTCGTGGGCACTTATTCTCAGTTTACACAACGATTGTTTATATTTTCTTTGTTTTATGCATAACAGATATGGTTCCGTTTTATAATTTGTCAGTACTATTTTTTTTATAAAAATTTAACTTTGGTGAACTTCTTATTTGACCTTTCCAGAATTGTATATATTGGAGTTCCAATTTTTGACATATAACATATTTTAACCTTTTGACATTAAAAGTGGATTGATTTTTCCACACATGATCTAATCCAATGACTTGTAACAATTGTTTTACAAATGATATCCATGGATATGTTTCACTGCCTTTGATGTACATATGATTATATACTTTGCTCAGATGAGATGTTTTTGGAAGATCCAATATGTGTAACCAGTACGCAATGATATTACATATTATTGTAATGCTAACTGGGAATCTTCCTAATTCTCCTAGTACTGGTACTACCATAGTTTTCTTATGTACCCCAAGAATTTGTTTACAGAATTTTGAATGAACTTTTTCATGTTGATATTTACAAGTCATGCATTCTTTAAACATTTTTGATAAATCTAATAGTTCATTTGTATTAATCTGGTGTGGAAACCAGATTTCTGCACCATATGTTGATATTGGTGAAATCAAACTATCATACAATTGTAACATAACTTTTATGTTGATATCAGTTTTACGGAACGTTCGACGTAAAGCATGAAGTGCTTTGTTTGCTTGTTTGTTCAGATGATCTTGTGCTCTATTTAGATTGCCATTTTTATGTAGTACAACTCCCAAATATTTATATTCTTCAGCTGTTTGAATAATGTCTTCTCCACAATGAAAATATATTGGCACCTTTGGATCTATTTTTGAAAATACTATTACTTTGGTTTTGTCTCTGTTTATCTGTAATCCCCATTTTTGGCAATACTCATATAAGTAATCTAGTTTCCGCTGTAGGCCTTTCTTTGTAGATGAAAAAATAACTAAATCATCAGCATATAAAAGACATGAAATTCGATCATTAGAATGAGTTTTCAATTTTGGGGGAATCATTATCCAACAAGTTTTGTGTAATATCATTTATGAATATGTTGAATAAGGTTGGGCTTAATGTATTGCCCTGATGTACTTTTTTTTCACAATTAGTTCCCTACTGTATCCATCAGAGGATTTTACTCAAACTGTGGCATCAGAATACATATTGTTGATAATGTGAAAACATTTTCCTGTTATTCCTATTCGATTTAATTTTACTAGCAATGCATCATGCCATTCATTATCAAATTTTGAAAGTCAACAAAACACCCATACAACCTGCCATTTCTTAATTTTAGGGCTTGATCTACAAGTTTCTTAATAATGAATATTTGATCTGTTGTTCTATTGTTTTGTCTGAAACCAGCTTGCTCTGGAATCAATTTATTTTCCCTTTCTAAAAATGCGTTTATTCTTATATTGATGATAGTACTGAAAACTTTCCCCAGTGTACTAGCTAATGTTATTCCACGATAATTGTTTGTATCTGTTGGACAACCGCCTTTGTATAATGGAATATTTACACCATTCTTCCAATTTGTTGGATATACGCCTGTCATAAATACGATATTAAATATTTTGTGTATAAGTGCTATCAAATTTGGAAGACTCGCTTTAATCATTTCATTAGTGATTCCATCTTTTTCTGGAGATTTTTTATTCTTTTGATGATAACATGCATCTTTAATTTCTTTGTCTGAAATTGTTCTATCCAATATTGATAAAGAATTGTAGTGATACATTTTTATATCGTTTAGTAATTCCTGATTTATCTTTTCTCTCTGTTCTTGCATCACCTGGGTTTCTGTCCCAATTAGTTTTTCAAGATGAGACATCCATTTTGAAGTATTTATATGGTGAGTTTTAGTATTTCTCTCACCCATTGTTTGTAAATCCTTTAAGATTTTCCATGCAGTGTTTGGATCTTTATTAAAATCATCATTTAATTTATTTACCAATACATCTTTAAATTTACGTTTCTTTGACTTTATCAAACTATTGTAAATTTTACGTTTTGCAAAGTATTTTTGTTGTAAATACTTATTAAATGGTTGTCTATTTAAAGCGTTAAGTATTGATTTTATATCTTTTTTGTATTTATGACAATCTTTATCAAACCATTTTTTATTCGCTTTTTTCCTATTCTTTTGTATTTTAATATTTCTGT